>NC_080675.1:166275931-166584966 GCF_030445035.2 Dasypus novemcinctus | reverse complement strand
GGTGGAGGGCAGACTTGAGTTTCCCGCCCACGCCTGGCTGTTGCTGCTGTCGGGGGAAGGGAAAAGGGCAGACTGGATTTTTCCGCCCATGCCTGGCTGTTGCTGCTGTCGGGGGAGGGGAAAAGGGCAGACTGGAATTTTCCGCCCTGCGCCTGCGCAGGGAGAAAGAAGAAGGGTGCCGCCCCACAAGGCATCATGTGGCGCCATCTGGGAGGAGGGGCGGCCGCGGAAGCATGGCTGCCGAGAAGGGGAGACCCGAGGGCACTCTGCGCCCATGCCGAGCTTCCTTCAGGGGTGGCGGTGGGCCCGACCAACCACCCTATTATGGGGGCAGCGGAATTAGGCCTACCGCGGCCGCTCCCCCGCCAGGCCAGCAAATCACACTTCAGCCCGAGGGGTGACCGCAGAGAATGATCCGTGTGCACTTGAGAAAAATGTATATCCTGCTGTATTCAGGTGTAATGATCTGTATATGTCTATTAGGTCCAGCTCCTGTAATATGCTGTTCAAATGTTTTGTTTCTTTAGTGATTCTCTTTTGAGATATTCTGTCCAGAGTTGATAGTGGTGTATTAAAATCTCCCATTATAATTGTAGATGCATCTATTCTTTCACTTAGTTTTTCCAGTGTTTGCCTCATGTATTTAGAGGTGCCCTTGTTAGGAGCATAAATATTTATGATTGTTGGTTCTTCTTGAGAGATTGTCCCTTTCACTAATATGTAGTATCTTTCTTTGTCTCTCACAATTGTTTCGCATTTAAAGTCTATTTTTTCTGATATTAATATAGCTACTCCTGCCTTTTTTTGGTTATTGTTTGCTTGTAAAATTATTTTCCAACCATTCACTTTCAGTTTCCATGAATCTCTGGGTCTAAGATGTGTCTCTTGTAGACAGCATATAGATGGGTCATATTTCCTTATCCAATGTCCCAGTCTGAATCTTTTGATAGGTGAGTTTAATCTGTTGACATTCCGTGTTATTACTTTCAAGGAATTATTTATGTTAGCCATATTTTGATTGGACTTGTGTTTGTGATATTTTGTTTGTTTGTTTTTTTCTTCTCTTTTTGTCTTTTTTGTTGTTCTTACACTCTCCTCCAACTCTGCCTGTCCTGTTTTTTCCTTTCTTCCTGCAGAACTCCCTTTAGAATTTCTTGAAGGGGAGATTTCTTGTTGACATACTCTTTCAATTTCTGTTTATCAGTGAATATTTTGAACTCTCCATCATTTTTGAATGCTAGTTTAGCTGGATAGAGTATTCTTGGTTGGAATTTTTTTTCTTTTAGTACCTTGACTATATCATACCACTGCCTTCTTGCCTTCATGGTTTCAGATGAGAAATCAGCACTTAATCTTATGGAGCCTCCCTTGTATGTGATGGTTTTCTTTTCTCTTGCTGCTTTTAGAATTTTCTCTTTGTCTTGAGTGTTGGATAATTTGACAAGTATATGTCTTGGGATGGGCCTGTTGGGGTTTATGATGTTTGGGGTGTGTTGTGCTTCTTGGATATGTACGTTTGTCTCTGTCAGTAGATATGGGAAGTTTTCAGCCATTATTTCCTGCAACACCCCTTCTGACGCCTTTCCCTTCTCTTCTCCTTCTGGGATGCCTATAATATGTATGTTTGTGCATTTTTCATTGTTATTCAGGTCCCTAAGTCCTAGCTGGATTTTTTTCTATCTTTTTATCGATCAATTCTACTATCTGTTTGATTTCCGATGTACTGTCTTCCACATCGCTAATTCTCTCCTCTGCCTCTTCTAATCTGCTCCTATTTGCTGCGAATGTATTTTTGATTTCTTGAACAGTGGTGTTCATTCCCATCATATCTGTTATCTTTTTGCGTATGTCTGCAATTTCCTCTTCAAGTGTTGTCTTCATATTGTTAACCTCTTCCTTTACTTCATTAAGTTTGTCTCTGATATATGTTCTGAGATCTTTAATTACTTGTGCGAAGTTCTACTCCCCTTCCTGGTTTTCAGTTTGTTTATTGGATTCAGCCATGTTTTCCTGATTACTGGTTTGGTTTGTAGTTTTTTGTTGCTGTCTGGTCATCATTTTATCTTGACAGGTTTAATCAGTTCCTTAGCTTTTTTGTCTAGTCTTGGGGATTAATTAGCTGTTGTTATTGCATAAGTGTTATATCTTCTCTTTGTCACTTTGTTATTCTTATTCTAATTTCTTGTTGCTGGCTGAGTTCACTTTAAAGGAAAATATTAGGGCCAGGGAAAGGCAATTGTGTAAGAAAGGAAAATGTGTAAAGTAGTATTGGTAATAAATGTTAACAGAGCAACAATATGAGATCTGGGAGGATGAATATTAGATTCATGTAAGTTGTATAGAGTTATAGCAGTAAGTAGAGTACCTATAATGAGGTAGTCGACTGAATATGGGAGGAATATAGTGTGAATTAAAAAGCCAGTGTTTTTATGAGAGAGAGAAAGAGAAAAGAAAGACAATAGTATCAAGAGTGGATAAAAGACAGAAAACAAATCAAAGGTATTAGAAATTAAAAGTTAGACAATTTGGGGACCAAAGAAAGGGAGGTGGAATATAGGAGAGACAGTAGATGATGGAGGATATCAAGATGTGGGGGAAAAGGGATAGTGTAGGTGGCCAAAATCAATTCACACAGAAATGAGGCCACAGAAGATGAGGAAACCCAGCAAATGTGAGGTGTTCCCTGTAGGACCTATTGTATAATTAAGATAAAATAAAATAAGAAGAAAAAGAGAGAAAAAAAAGAAGAGAAAAAAGAGAGAAGAAAGAAGGGAAAAAAGGGGGGGTGGGTAAAGAAAAGGGAGGGAAACAAGTAAGAAAAAGAAAAGGAGAACAACAACAACAAAAAACCCTAAATAAATGAAAAAAAAAAGACCTTGGGGGATACAATGGGAGAGAAGACTAGGAGATAATGTAATATTAGCAACCAGGACAATAAAAAATTTAAAAAAAGAAAATAAAAAAAAAGAAAAAAGAGAAAAAGGAAAGAGGAAAAAAAACAAAAACAAAACTCAAATGTCGAGGGCTAGGACAATCAAGGACCTCAGATGGACCTCAGGGCGTAGTGGATTCAGGGATGGGAAGTCTGTGATATTGCAGACTCAAGAGGTGTGAGTCTCTGGGGTGTGGGCCTCCAGGGTTTAGAGGACACAGACCTGGCAACCTCAAATCTGGGTAACAGGGGCCTGGGAGCACCGCAGTGCAACACAGCCTTCAGGGATCCCTGCAGCTGGGTGCCCAGCCCTATGGGGGTGGGGGGGTCACATCCGCAAACTCTGACCTCTGTGTCAGAAATCCAAAATACCCACTGTCACTAGTGTCTCTGCTGTGTCACCAATTCACTTCAGGACACCTCCTGCCCTGCAATCCCCCAAAACAGCCTGCTGGGGGCGCCTCTATATTGCAGCTGTTTTAAGGCCGCTGCAGACCGACAGCCAGGCCTAGGGGGCGGGGCTCTAGCCGGAAGTGCTGAACTTCATGTCAGAAAACCAAAATTCCGCGTCTGGCACAAGACTCCTCCATCTGTTTCACCTAATCGGCTTCCAGACGCCTCCCACCCTGCAAGCCCCCAAAACAGCCTGCTGATGACTCCTCTTTATGGCGGCAGATTTAGGATGCTGCGGATCAGCAGCCAAGCCTAGGGGGCGGGCTGTAGCTGGACGCGCTAAGCTCCGTGTCAGAAAACCAAAATTCCACGCCTTGCAAAAATCTCTGTCTCTGTCTCACCAAATCGGTTTCCACAGGCCTTCTGCCCTGCAAGCCCCTGAATAGCCCGCTCAGGGCTTATGAATTCTCCAGTACTGCAGAGCCTCCAGGAATCACCGCTGCTGTGCTGCCCTCCCCAGGGGGGAGTGTCCTGTGCGCAGCCCCTATCTCCATAAAAGAGAGCCTGATTTCTACCTTTTACACGAATCTTCTCTGTCACCGTCCCACCAAATCGATGTCCAGACACCTCCTGCCCTGCAAAACCCCGAAACAGCCTGGTCCTGAAGAATTTTGAACGCTGCCCAGCTGCTGCTTTGCAGGAGAGACTATAAGGTGCACTCACTCAGACACCATCTTGCCCCGCCCCCATCCCAATTTATACTAGTTGTTCCAGAATAACAGTAACATTCCCTTTCACTATCAAAGTGTTCTGGGCTTTTAGGTTCTTGGCTTATGTCACATAAAAGAATTTAAGGACATGCCATAGGGTAGGCAAGGGAGTAAGGAGTTTATTAAGAAACAAGAAAACGAGAAAAGTACATGGTCCAAGGCATGGACCATGGGTATACTGCAGAGTGAAAATTATGCATGGGGCCATTTCAAAGTCTTTCCTACCCCCTCTTCATATTATTGGGGGAGGGGCCCCAGATATTTGCTGTTCTGATTGGTTGCTCCATCTGTCAGTTTTCAGGGGTCAATTGTGAGGCCTTTTGAGGATATCCAGGGTTTTCCCTTAAGCCCGAATGGGATTCTTGTTCAAGTAGGATTCTCACGGCCAGGGTCTTGTGGGACCCCTCAGGAGGTTTCCAGACAGGGTCTCATGGCCATGTTGTCTGTCAGCCATGTCTGTCAGCCATGTTGTCTGCTGGGTCTTCAATTGTGACCTGAATCTTCCCTTTCCCTATACTAACCTGCCTCAACTACCCCCTCAGAGAATTTACACCCTTATTCTTAAGGGGCACTGAAGGGTGATGGTCATTCTTCTGTAGTTACTTCCTGCTGGTTGGGGAGTAGACCCTACCTAACAAGGTGTTAAGCCCTATGGCTATTCTGTTGTGGTTAAGTGAAGATAGGTCTGGCACCCTGGTTGGACTGGATGAAATCCCTGCATAACTAATAAGGCATTGATTCTACAAGAAATAAACTTAGAATTTAAGATACATGGTCCTATTAAAAGGATAAAAAAGATGGTGATTAAGTGGACCCAAAAAGGGGGCCAGCCATGACATACTGGACCATGAGAGTGAGAAAGGCCAGGTACCTTCAGAGGTTGCATCCTCCCAAAGTTGATGGGAAACAGCATTCTTCCTTGAGTTCTTTTTTTTTTTTTTTTCAGTGTGGTACATTCACTGCAATTGATTAACACATTTTGGAGCATTGCCACTCACCACAGATTATAGTTTACATTGTAGTTTACACTCTCTCCTACACAATTCTGTAGGTGATGGCAAGATATATAATGGCCTGTATCTGTCATTACAATGTCATTCAGGATGAGTCCCAAGTCCCAAAAATGCCCCTGTATTATACCTGTTTTCCCTCTCCATGACTTCAGAACCTCCAGTGGCCACTGCCTCCGCATCAATGATATAATTTCTTCTATTGCTAGAATCACAATAAGTCTATGGTAGAATACCAGTAAGTCCACTCTAGTCCATAATTCAGTCCCCAATTCTGAGGATTATGGGTTGGTGATGTCCACTCCTCTTCTAATTGAGAGGTGGCTTCAGTCCCAAATGGGTGATAGATGGTTCCTTGATACGGTGGTTGTCCATCTCCACCTCATTGTTTGTTGTCCTGTGTGAGTCCAAGGAACTAGAGAGTAGGTGTTGCAAGTCCATTGAGGCTCAGGGCCCACATGGGCAGCCCAAAGATTCAAGTCTCTTGGATATACACCTACCAACTCCAGTACCAACTATAGGTTCAAATAGAAGGGACAGAAGGGCCATATGTAGGGAAACCACAACTGAGTCCAATTCTGTCACACTTTGCAAACCCCAAAGCAGGGTGACTGGCAAGGCACCAAACATGAGCTATCTGCCCTGACCATAGTGCCTGGGTGTCTCTGGAGCCCTCAGGAGCCTCACTATTTGGGGTAGTGTCTAATTTGGCATTCAGTGAGATCCTACTGACATGTGCATAAGTGTAACCTCTGGAATGACCTCCTGACTCACTTCGAAGTCTCTTAGCCATATAAACTTATTTGTCTTTACCTTTCCCCCCCCTTTTCCAGGTTTTTTTCCAGTTACATTGCTAGTTCATGCCTCTGTGTTCTCAAATACAGGAGTGAGAGTCTCTCGAGCGTTGGATATATGGGAGTTGCCTGAGTTCTTTTATGATGTTGGTTTACTCTAGGGAGAGATTATGGTAGACCTGCCGGTTTGGTATAAACTGCCAACCCCAGTTCCCACAGCAGTGGTCACACCTAGGATGGCTAGGAGTGGTATGAAGAGAGGCCCTGTCCTAGACATAAATTCATGAAGACAGTATAGGCAACAACAAGATAAGCAAATGGCAAGCAAAATAAAGACAGTACTTAAAGCCAGTCCTTTATCTTGTAGGCATGTTCATTAACTACTTAGAAAATGAATTCGATTTATCAGGACTTCTAGCATGTTCAATATCTGCCTGCATTTGATCCAGAATAGAAGAGATATTATTATATTTAAAAGGAATATATGTACAGTGCTTAATACTAATCAATGCACAAGTTCTTTGTGCTGCAGTTAATAGAGCGAAACTTCGGGTTTGCAATACCATACGTGTTATCTCTCCATGGGAGCAGGCCATTATGCCAATTGTATATATTTAAGTTCTACTCACATTACTCTGGTAATTATTGCTCCAACTGGTATGTCCTTTACACAGCCAGCATGCCACAGCACAGTTGATTTTAGAGAGAAGCTAGCAAGGTAGGTTCTGGTGTTTCACCAGCCTGGTGCATAGTACCCTTCAGTACTATGAAATAGCCAGCCTGGAAGCAATGTCCATTGTACATCTGGCCATATTGAGCCATTGTTGGCTGCTGCAGGAGTTCAAAACTGCAGTGTACTTTCCACCTACTTCAGGAGCATGTCCAGAGATGTAGTAGACACTTTTGATTTAGGGATTGTAGCAGTTTGATATGGTTATGAATTCCAAAAATAGATATTGGATTATGTTTGTAATCTGGTCTGTACCTGGGTGTGATTAAATTATGATTAGGGCTTTGATTGGGCCACGTCATTAGGGCAGTGAGTCCCCACCTTGGTGTGTGGTCACTCACAGATAAAAGGCATGGCAAAGGACAGAGTTGAGGGTTTTCTGATGTTGGAGTTTTTTGTTTTTTTTTTTACTATCTTTTCCCCTTGTGACTTTTTTGGTGTGTGCTGTCTGCTCTTTGTGTCCATTCACTGTGCGTTCTTCTGTGTCTGTATTTATTTACTTTATTTCCCCTCCCCTCTGCGGCTTGCTTGCTATCTGCTCTTCTTATGAATTTGCTGCACACTCTTCTGTGTTTTTGCTTGTCTCCCTTTTTTGTTGCGTCACCTAGCTGAGTCGGCTTTCCACCATGCCTGCAGGCTGGGCGGCACTCCACAGCATGCAGGCAACCCTGCCTTCCCAAGTGGGCCCCAAGACTTGAACCCAGGGCCTCCCATATGGTAGATGGGAGCCCAACTGATTGAGCCACAGCTACTTTCCTTGAGTTTTGATGTTGGAGTTTGATGCTGAAGTTTTAAGCTAGAGCCCCAGGAAGTCAGCACGCAGAGGAAAGAGAAGCCAGCACCAGGAAGAGAGGATTTGAGCCAGGAGAAGAACACAGAGGAATAGAGATGACTCCTTAGATACGGCAGAAACCCCAGGGAGAGAGACAGAGCCGTTCACCTGATAGTCTACAGCTGACCTTGTTGAGAGAGGCAAAGTTTAGAGAGTCTCATAGTCTATAGCTGACCTTGTGGAGAAAACAGAGTGGCTGAGCCCACAGGAACCCAGGAAGCCTGAACTCTCACAGATGTCGACAGCCATCTTGCTCCAACACGTGGAAATAGACTTTGGTGAGGGAAGTAACTTATGCTTTATGGCCTGGTAACTGTAAGCTCCTACCCCAAATAAATACCCTTTGTAAAAGTCAACAGATTCCTGGTATTTTGCATCAGCACCCCTTTGGCTGACTAATACAGGGGTCATAGTGACTGAATAGCCAATAAGTCAAATGGAGAGGCACCATGCAGGGTATTTGGGCCTGGTTTGAATACACAAGAGAGTTTGACAACACTGGTGTCTCTCTTTTAAAATCTTTTTGCACTTTGTAAACACTTCCAATGCAATGTATAACATACTAGATGAATTTAACTATTTTAGTACTTTGCTTTTCAATTTTTTACCTTTACCATGATGATGATGTTAATTAACAGTTATTTTCCTTTAGCAATACAGAAAAAACTACCTTCTCCATTATTTTATGAAAATCTAAGATTTCCAATGGAATTAAAATTATCTTTCCTTACCACCACTTTTATAGGCAGACTAAGGTGGCCACTGACAGGTTTCCCTGTTATGAAGTTACTTGTTATTACTATTTAGAATTCTATATAATAATTCCTTCCTGGAATTAGCCATTTAAGTACTTCAGATTAGACAATACTTTTATAAACTCCTTATAATTAACCATAACCACATAGCCTAGTTAGTCTACCTTTAAATAAGCTCATCAAATTACAAAGTAGCAACTAATGAAATTTATCTCTTTTAATTTCATTAAACATGAACTTATCATTTTCATCACCTTAAAGATTTAATACATATAATGCTAATTTATTTAATTGGTATTCTGTAAACCTAGGGAGATAACATCCAAGCTAAATAAAATTGAAACAATTATAGTTTATGCAAGGAATGTTCTTTTTATCTTCACAGGAGGCTAAAACTTCTTTTCAATAAAATTCTAAAATTGTGAATAACGTTCAAAGCATACTGACTGCTAGGTTCTGGAGTATATAATAATTGTTTAATTTATTTTAATCATAATTTAGAAAAGATCTTTTCATGACTTTCAAGGACTTTTCGTTTTCTTACTGAAATTTGGTAATAGAATTATTAGACACATTTATTTTTAGGTATTTAAAAGGTTTAAATTGGGGACGTACAGGATAAACTATGATTCTTAATTCCTAAAAGATAGAGTTTTTTTGTTTTGCTTGTTGTTCATTTTTATTTTTTTTAGGAGGCACTGGGAACTGAACCTGGGACCTCCCATTTGGGAGGCAGGAGCTCATCTTTGTGAGCCATGTCCTCTCCTGAAGATAGTTTTTCTTTTAAGATTTATTTATTTATTTATTTTATTTCTCTCCCCCCCCCCCCCACTGTCTGCTCTCTGTGTCCATTCACTGTGTGTTCTTCTGTGTCCACTTGCATTCTTATCAGTGGCACTGGAAATCTGTGTCTCTTTTTTGTTGCATCGTCTTGCGGCATCAGTTCTCCGTGTGTGGGGTACCCTCCTGGGCAGGTTCCACTTTTTTTTTGAGCAGAGCGGCTCTCCTTATGGGGCACATTCCTTACGTGTGGGGCTCCCTGACGCAGGGGACACCCCTGTGTGGGCTGGCACTCCTTGCATGCATCAGCACTGCGCGTGGGCCAGCTCATCACACGGGCCAGGAGGCCCTAGGTTTGAACCCTAGACCTCTCATGTGGTAGGCAGATGCTCTATCTGTTGAGCCAAATTCACTTCCCAAGATAGAGTTTTAATCTGCCACACCTAGCCCTTCCCTCATAGCTCTTGCAAAGAGAAGGCCCTGGGGTCTAGGTAGGTCAAAAAGCTTAGGAAAACTTTTTCCCTTTCCCAATAGTTTCTATATGACCTTTCCATCCTGAGGTTTTGCACAAGAATTTTGTTCCTTTTAATTATTGGCTTTTAACCAAATTGTTTCCCAATCCCTTAAAATATAATTTACATTTTCCTTTACTTCAGAGCTTTGCTTATTTCCCATTTTGACTTTGACAGGCCTTGGATGAGCAACACTAATTCCAGGATATACTCACTGAGGTCTTTAAGTCTCAGGGAAACCTGGTTTTGCTCATGACTTGCTGCTTTAGGAACATCAACACTTGAGGGGGGAGGCCCCCCACTCCCCAGTCCTCGGAGATAACAGGATTCTGGTGGCCACTAGACTGGAAGAGCAGATGTCCAACCCCCAGGGTTGAGAATTCTCCCAGGCAGCAATCTTGTCCACACCTAGATAACCGTGAGAGAAAGCAGGGTTTTTGGCATCAGCAGTTGAATTAATTGTACATCAAATCCAATTGCAAGATAGTATTGAAATTTAAAGACTCATTTTTAGGTTACCTCTTACCATTATCTAATTTGTAGCAGGTGAACCCCAAACCTGATTTATGGTTACTAGGCACGAGCAGACTGACAAAGTTAAAGCAAGCACAGATTAGAAAAGAAGAGAAAATTTTACACTCTTATCATGGTGAAAGTCTTGGGCTTTAGAATCATCTAGACGCAAAGCTCCCAGTGTTCATGCATGGCAAAAACCTTGTGCAGGACCCTCCAGCTTTGTTCCTCCAGGAAAATCCCTGGGCAGCTGCTGGGTATGGAGGTAAGGAGTCCAGAGAAGCCTTGCACCCAATGAGACACAAATTGGAGCTGCTCTGGGGGTTGCATCCCATTAGTTACCTCCCACAAGGGGTAAAGCCTTGTGAGGCTTTTTTCCCTGGAAGGATTTGAATGTTAGAAGGGAATAGGCAGGGAGCTAGGAATAGCCAGGAACTTTTTAACCTTAATGGATGGCATATGAGGAGGTTCCTTATTCTACAGGGGAGAGGTTCAGTAAATGGCCTAGATTTTTTTTTTTTTTTGCATTTTAAAAATTATTTTTTAATGGTCTTTTTTTCCCATTCACTCCCAAGGCACATCTGAGGCTAGGAGAGGTCTGGAGCGCAAGCTAGGATGGAGGAATTGGCTCTTGTATTAATTAAGAAGTTAACAATCTTACCTGCCATGTCAGGGGTCACCCAAGGCTCCTGCTGTTGATGGTTCATGTATGGCTTCAGGCTCCTTCCATCCTCCCCTGGGGCAAGGCCCTATCAGTTGGGGTGAGGAGGCAGCTTGGGGCCAGGTTCCTGCTGAAGTGGAGCCTGGATTCAGGTAGCCCTGACATGACAGAGCCTTTAACAGTGCCAGTTAAGAGGTGAGCCTGCTACTGGGCTCTATGCCTGCCCCCGCCTCACCTGCTTCTCCTCGGTGGCTCGGTCTTGAATGTTGAAGACTGAGAAGTCTGTTTCTAAAAGGCAGTTATGGACGTTTGGGGGCCCAGGGAAAGTTTCTGCAGCTTTCTATGGATATCTGGTGCAGGCTGGAGTTCCTAGGAGGACCTGTCCTTCGCTAGAGTTAGGATCTACAGGAGGGCATTTTTATTGCCTCTACCAGCTTCCTTTGAAATAAGGCTGGGTTTCTAGGTCCTGCTTCTGAGTAATTTCCCTGAGTTTTTTTTTTTTTTTAAGTTTAATTTAATTTATTTATTTCTCCCCACCCCCTTGTTATTTTTCACTTGCTGTGTCTGTTTGTCTTTCTTGCTTCTTTAGGAGGCACTGGGAACTGAACCTGGGACCTCTGATGTGGGAGGGAGGTGCCTAATCACCACCTCTGCTCCCTGCTTTGTTGTGTCTCTCATTAGGTTTTCCCTCCCCATGTCTGTTGTCTTATCTTGTTGTGTCAGCTCACTCTCTTCTTTAGGAGGCACCGGCAACCTCTGCTCCCTGCTTTGTTGTGTGTCTCTCATTATGTTTTTTTCAGGCAGCAGGATCCAAACCAGTGACCTCCCGTGTGGTAGGCAGGAGCCCAGTCACCTGAGCCACATCCGATTCCCCCTGAGCTTTTAATTGGCCGATTTGGAGTACATTTCCTCATCCCTTTAAGGACACATGGCCACGTGGTCCCTGGCCCTTAGATCTGTCTGTCCTCTCCTGCTCTCTTACACAGGTTTAACTGGAATTCAGGGTCCCATACAGAGTCCATTCTTGGCCTTACTGTGGCCACATGGTATGGCAGGAAAAGATTAGTGTCTTCCTTTTTAGGTTATCCAGTAGGCAGGTTGTCCCAATTAGAAGTCATCCATTATCCTAGGAGAGTCTAGACACATTTGTCAGTCCTGGTGGGGTCCCACTCCTAGACCTGGCTGAATGGACCGCTCGAGCCAGCGTCTTGGAGGTCAGGAGCCCTGCTCAGTGTCCTCATGATTTGGGGATTGGGAGCTTTGTGTCTCTGGGCATCCCCAGAGCCTTAGGGGTCTTGGAGATGTCTAGGTCTGGTTCTCAGACCTTGGCTTCCAAGCCAAGCTTTCCCGCTAGGAAAGGAACTACTGGCTAGGGACCTTTCTTTTGGCCCACACTTGCAGGAGGCTTAGAAAGTGGCTGTGAGAGAGGGGCTGAGTTTTGCAGTTAAGGCAGACATTTAGAGGCAATTGAGAAGTGGATAGTTGAGAAGACCGAAAAAAATAAAAGAGAAGACAAGCAGACAGAAAGACAGAATGTGCAACAAATGGGCACAGAGCAGATTGCGAGTGCAAGTGGCAAGGGTCGGGGATGAAAAATAAAGCTTAAAAAAGAAAATAGCAGCAGATACTGATCTGTGGCTTATAGGCAAACAGCCTCGGGGGCCCCAGAGGTAATGGATTCAGAGGAACTTCAGGGCCTCCCTGGGGGCTGAGTAAGGAACAAACTTCCCAGCCCAGGGTGAGAATTTCCCGGCCTTGCTAATAAAACAAAAGAGGGCACAGACAGGCTTTAATTAAGAGTTTAGACTCACTAGTCCTCAGCGGGGCTTGGGGAGCATTACTTGCATTACTTGCCTCTTCATCTCTGGCTCAGCTCGCCAAATAATTTTAGCAGAAAGCTCTGGGCTCTGGGCTTCTAGGTTCTTGGCTTATGTCATGCAGATACTGTCAGTGATGTCATAGGGCTAGAATTCAATTCCCTTGATTTTTTATGGCTTTTTCTACATTGCTTCCTTTGCAGGCTATATTGTAGAGTTCTGGCAAAATGGTGGAGTGAACTAATGTGTACACACCATCTTCTACTTCAAGTGTATATATATATAATATTGATATATGTAAACTATATATATAAAAGTTGATAAATAAACCACATAATTAAATATATATAATTCTATGTAATTGATATATGTAAACTTTTAAAAGCTACTATAGGAATATAAGTAAGAAAGACTTATTTTGAAGACATATAAATGTCAATTAACTATAAAGAAATAGGTTGATAAATTTAACTTCGTTAATTAAATTCTTCTATTCATCAAAAGACACCCTAACGAGAGGTAATGAGGTCATAAATTACAGAGGGGGGAAATGTATTTGTCACACATCTAATTGACAAAAGAGTTGTATCTAGAACTACAAATCAATTAAGAATCAATAAGAATAAGACAGACAACTCAACGGAAAAGATTTGGCAAGACCAGAACAGGTACTTCACCAAAGAGAAGGTCAAACATTTTGCTCGCCTTCTCATTCTAAGCTAACTATAGGTGAATCTAGGTGAAGAGTATATAGATATTAAGCATGGTATTCTTCCAACTATTTTCCAAATAAAACACTGTGAACAATAATAATTAGTCAAACTCAAAAGAAAAAAGAAAAAAATAGAGTGCCGAAGGACAGACATGGAGAGAGAATTCACAGACAGAGTAGCAGGTGCGCCAGCCACTGCCCTGGTGGCCTATGGCTACATCAGACTTTGATGTGGGCCCCAGCATCTGGGCTAGGATTGAACTGCCTTGCAGATAGGAAGCATGTGAAACAAAGAACTGACACGGAGCTCCTGCATCTAACCAGATTACAGGGAGGAGCTGTTTTCTCTCAAAAAATAAGGATGGGGCTAGAAAAAACCTTCTAACTATTCCAAGAAGGCAGCAAGGGAGTTTGTCTTTGCCTGATGTTCTAGGTAGAAAAGCTTCTTGAGAAACTGAAACTCCATTCCTATGTCATATGTGTGTTGAGTCCAGATGTTCTCTATCTGCATTGTAGACAGAATGGCCTCAGACCAATGAAGTTTCTAAAGTACTCAACAGAATCAAATGCAAAACTTCTCTCTAGGGGTACTTTCGTCACCCAGGGTTTATGAGGTTAACCACAAGAACCCTTCCCCAACTAAGCATTAACTCCCAATGGAACAATCACAAGCCACGTGAGGAAACCATCCTCCATAAAGAACCATGAGTAGACACAAAGTAAGGAAGGATAAGCACCCTAAGGACCTGAAAGAGATGATAAAATAAGAATGTTTAAACAATTGAATAGATTTTAGAAAAAGATAGAAACTATCATGAAAGAAGAGAGCACTATGAAAAAGAAGAGGCAGATTTGGAAAATAAAAAATTAAACTTCTGATAATTAAAGATTGCCATTGGGAAAAAACAGCTATCTCTAGATGGGTTAAATAGAAGACTATATCCAACCGAAGAAATAATTAGTGAAATAGAAGATTAAATACCATATAGAAAGATCATGGCATGGGAAAAAATGAAAGAAGGTTGACGTAAGGGAATAGAATGATCATACCATGAGGTGGATCAACATGTCCGATTGAAGTTCCAGAATGAGAAAAGAGAGAGAGAAATTGGGAAAAGTAATATTCAAAGAGATAATGGCTTAGAATTTTCCAGAAGAGATGAAAGACATGTCTAATGGGATGTGAAAATGAGATTTGTCCTAGTTTCAATTGAGACCAAGACCAAAAAGAATTCAACAGGTGACAAATAGGGCCCAGATTTTAAAGTTAGCTTCTATGCCATGAATTCAGGACATGTTAACCTATTGCAAAACTGGTTCTGACAGACCTATATAAGAGGTTAACATGAAGATGCTTAGAGAGGGAATTTTTAGGAGAGAGTTATTGATACGCTCTCTTCTTATCACCACTCATGGGAGATGAAGGGGTACACTCCTTTCTCCCCTGAAACCAAGAGAAAACAACTTCAATGGTATGACCTGGCAAGCTTGACATGTGTCTTCTGAAATTGGAGGGACCTAGAGACTGATACTTGATTCATGCCTGAAAAGTTTAAAATCAAGGTCATAGCTGGAGAGCTCATACCAGGAGCTATATTTCCACTAATATTGGGCAAAGATACCTGCTTTCTGAGCTGAGGGAAGGAAGATTTAAAATAGAATAAATCTACAGTTTTTATTTTATATCAGTGTAGCCTGACATTATGTAATTATTGGGCTGTTATCTGAGATTTCATACAGAGATGGGGGAGGAGCTTCAGAGAAAGTTGGAAGAGACTGGAGGAAAGAATAAAGTTAATTTCTACTTAAAACTTTTTTTGAGTCTAGCTTAATCAAAACACTAGTTAAACATGAATCTTTTGGATTAGAGAATCATAAACAGTCACAACTAAGATAAATTAAAATAAATCCATACCTTTATACAGTTTAGTAAAATCACAAAGATAAAACTTCTTTTTTTAAACTAGAAAGAATATCATGTACCTCCATATGTGATAGTCTAAGAAGGACAAAACACCGCCCATGTAATATTCTGGGTGAGAATGCATAACTTGCATCTAATCATGGAGAAACATTACATGAACCCAAAGTGAGGAACACACTATTAAAAAATGGGTGGGGCTATATTAAAAAATGTCAATGTCATAAAGGACAAAAAGAGACTATATAAATGGTCCAGATTCTAGGAAACTAAAGCTATGTCACATTAGGATATTAGAATGCTTTAACTCTGGGTTTTTCTCTCCCATCTTCCATGTTATTGTTTCCCAGAGTTTTAGTTCCACTTCTTTAACCCTAAATATTAATGTTTAGTCAAAGTTTGCTTATATTTGCTTACATGTTTGCTAATTACTTTGCTCAACGTTTCATCTTGCGTCCTACTTCTTCTGGCAACAGCTTCTCACCATTGCTAGTGTCTGGATGCCTTACATACCTTTTCTGTTCCCTTAAGCATGCCCCAAATTCTGTGAACAGTTCCTTCTTAAAGCCTCTGTAGTTTAACCATGTGGTAGAAGAGATGCCTCTAAGAAGAAGGAATACAGTAAATGATAGGAAACTGAAAGTAGAGAGTGTCATAGGGTACCCTGGAGGGACAGCCAACCCAGTCTTGTACCATCAGGGCTGGTTTCCCAAAGGAAATAACAGCTCTTCTGACACCTGAAGGAGAAATACTAATTATCCAGGTTAAGGAGTATGTGTGGTTGGGAGGAAGTGGGTTATGGTATTAGGGTATTGTAGGCTGAGAGAAAAATAACTTGGGTAAAGACCTGTAGTGGATAAAAAGTATTTGGGAAAGTAGAAGTTTATCTCTTGAGTGCATGTGGATATTGAAGGGGAGGGGGAGATATGAGGCAGGAGAAGAAAGTGAGGAAAGCAAGGGTTAGATCACAAATAGGCCTTATAAAATATAAATTGGATGGGAGGCGGATATGGCTCAAGCAGCGGGGCACCTGCCTACCACATGGAAGGTCCCAGGTTCGGTTCCCAGTACCTCCTAAAGAAGATGGGTAACGCAGTGAGCTGACACAACAAGCTGGTGCGATGAGCTGATGCAACAAGATGACACAAGGAGACGCAACAAGGAAACACAATGAGAGACACAACAAGCAAGGAGTGGAGGTGGCTCAAGTGATTGGGTGACTTCTTCCCACATGGGAGATCCTGGGTGCAGTTCCTGGACCTTCCTAGAAAGAAGACAAGCACACAGTGAATAGACACAGACAGCACACAGTGAGTGCAAACGAAGGGGGGGGGGGGGAGATAAATAAACAAAATGAATCTTAATATATATATAAATAGGATGAAGACTGTGTTTTATGAGGTCAGTGAAGAACCGTTCAATCTTTTTAAGTAAATGGTGTGTAACCTAATCACATTTGCATTCTAGAAAGATTACTTGTCCACATGATGAGGAAGAACAGGAGGCAGGTGAAATTAGAGGTGGCCAGAGACGATGCGTTGGCCTGGAGAGAAGGAAGCAGGGCAGTTGGGATACCTGAAGCAGGCAACCTGATCCAGGCATCCTTTCGCATTCAGACAATTACTGTCATTTGTCAGACAGTCCTGCAAAACAAAACTCTTGTTGAGCTTCAGCTAGACTGTGATTTCCTGGGGACAGGGAATAATAGTTTGTATTCCTCTCTGTGTCTTCAGTACCACGGAGGGGCTCGGGGAATGTTCTCCAATAAATGAATCTCAGCGAGGTGGCGTTTTGATACAGTATTATCCTCACGACTGGAAAGATATTTCGGCCCCATCTCCCTTGGGGAAGTTCAGTAACGATTGTGAGGCCGATGTATAGAGCTGTTTCAGAAAGCACATTAAGATGTGGCTGCTTTAACTCTGTCCGCTGCATATTGAAATGCCCAGCCTGGTATTTTCTGACTCAGTTCTCTTCTGCCATCTTCTGGCACAAGTATTTCACTGAAAACCAAAGCAACCTACCAACTGAAGACAAACCTACAAGCTTTGTGGGAGACACAGGGGCCATACCCTGGACATGTTTACAAGCTAGCTGGAGAAACAAGCGTCACACCCATTTGGAGCTGCCTTCCATTTGGAGCTAATATTCAGTGTTTTCCAAAGACAAAACATCCCCTCCTGCTTTTTTTAAGTAAACAAGCTTCAGTTTCTGTGCTCTCCTTTGAGTTTTTGCAGCAACCCGTTGTAAAAGCCATTATGATGATTATTGCTATCATTTCTCCAAGGAAGAAACCGAAGCTCAGAGATTTGAATAAAAAGCCAATTCTGGGAAGTGGACTTGGCCCAGTGGTTAGGGCATCCGCCTACCACATGGGAGGTCCGCGGTTCAAACCCCGGGCCTCCTTGACCCGTGTGGAGCTGGCCCATGCGCAGTGCTGATGCGCGCAAGGAGTGCCCTGCCACGCAGGGGTGTCCCCCGCGTAGGGGAGCCCCATGTGCAAGGAGTGCGCCCTGTAAGGAGAGCCGACCAGCGCGAAAGAAAGTGCAGCCTGCCCAGGAATGGCGCCGCACACAAGGAGAGCTGACACAACAAGATGATGTAACAAAGAGAAACAGATTCCCGTGCCGCTGATAAGGATAGAAGCGGTCACAGAAGAACACACAGCGAATGGACACAGAGAGCAGACAACTTGGGGGTGAGGGGGGGAAGTGGAGAGAAATAAATAAAAATTTAAAAAAATAAATAAAAGAGTTCACGCACACACACACACACACACACACACACAAAGCCAATTCTGCCCGAGGAGGGACGGAGCCAGGACTGACAGTAGAACAAAAGAGAGCTGCGGTGGGCTGAGATAAGCTGCTAAGCTATAGCAGGGATAGGGAGGGTCTAACTCAGAGACCAAGAAGGCTGCGGGGAGTGCTGGTGTGGGGGGTGGCTGAAGCCAGCAAGGGTTATGCTTCCCCTGACACACCAAGGGAATGGCCTTCAGCGAAAACTTTCCTAAGTGTTTGGAAGATGGATAGAACTGGAACCAAGACGGTGCCTAAACCCTTTGGTAGATGTTGTCAAGCACTGAAGACTCTTATTTTTGGTCCAGGTACATGGCGAAGACAAACTAGTTCACCATCCATTTCTCGTTTAAAATTATTTTAAGTCATTCTAATAATGCAGGCTTATAGAAATACACAGCTATGTTCTTGGTGTTAAATAATCCAAACAACCAGGGAAAGCTAACATTCTCTTTTACTACCAGTCCTAACCTTTCCCCCAAACTCAACCCCAGTCAGTTGTATGTATTCTTCTGCACCTTTTCAATGTGTTTCTATAAATCAGTGTATCCCTATGGCAGCACATAGTATTGCTTTATGTTTCTTCCCCCCTTCATGAAGGTTCCTTGCTGCATTGTACTGTCCTGCTTTTCCACTGGGGGGGGGGGGCACCCTGTCCCTGCTCAATGGGAAGTGGGTTGACATGCAGGGCCCATCCTGTGGATCTCGATCTCATCCCCTAGTGACAGGCCCCCTGGGCTGCCCCTCGCATGCCTCCAGGCTGGGCGCTGCCTGCAGCTGGTGCCCCGCTTTACCAGTTTTCTGAGCAGACTTTGGGCTGCTGTTCCTTTTACCCATCGACTGCCCCTTACTCCGCAGCTGCTTACCAAGGCTACTGGTCCACCAGCGGCATTCCTTCTTGCTTTCGGGGATTGCCATGGACTTAAAGAAGTGTTTTCCCCCAATTCTAAAGACTTGGGGGCAGGAGAGAGAGGCTGTTCTTAGACTCCTTGTACTTCAGATGTTCCTGCCTCCGTTAAGTCTTCCTTGATGGACCCCTAGGGTGCCCTGAGCCCCTTCTTGTTTCAGTGCCGTAGAACTGTGTGTCCTTCGGGAGCAGTATTATCTGTTAGTTGTTTTCAGCTCTGCCTTCCTCACTGAACTCCTTGAGAGGGAAGGCTCAGCTGTATTGTACATAGTGGGCACCCAGAGTCTGTTTCCTTTTATTCTAGTTAATTAAAAATGTTTTTTTTTTTTTGCGCCTGTCATACAGAAGAATTCTGGAATTTTTAACCATTGTCCTGCAAGGCTTTGTCCAGGCATTGCTTGAGTTTCACTTTCATATCACAAAGATCTCATTGGCTCATGGATGTGTTACGTTCTCTCTTCTTCCAAGTTATGATCACTCTTCCACTCTTCCTTTTTTTTTTTTTTTGGTAGGTTTCCGGTGATTATAAGTTGACTGCTTGTCCATCTGAAATCGATTTTGAGGAAACATAATGTATGTACCTAAACCATAGAAATAAAAATGTAAAGGACTGTCTTTTAAATAAATCTGAAAAATTCCAATAATAAAAAAACTACACACACACAAAATGTATTTTTAGTACGTACACATATTTAAAAAGATTCAAACACTGAATGAAAGGTTTATAAAGAAAAATAGAAGTTCTACCACTCCCATCTTACTGCCCTTCTCCAGAAGGAAGCAACTCTGTTTCTGTTTTTAGATCCCTGGGTGTTTACCTGCTTCTCTAAATAATAAACCTCTTAGACCACACCTATCAAGCCTATACAGAACTATCTACTGGCTTCTACTTTGAAGCTATGCATCAGGTTTTACTCTTTGAGATTTGATAATATTAACAAATTTGTTTTTAACAGAACCTTTACACAGTCGCTGTTGTCTAAGTTCATGATGATCTTATGGAGGAAAATTGAGAAAAAAATTCTCTTAAAGTCACAATTTCCCAAGAACAAGTGTAGTCTGTTTCTCTTTCTTGCAAACAAATGATACCAGATTAATAAATCCTCAGTCCCAATCAAAGACCGAGATATAGGAGAGAGGAGGAGGGTTGAATGTCAGGCTGGGATTTCTTTGAGTTGTGTTTGGCATTTGTAGAGATAATTGAAAACTGAAATGTTTTTTCTTTGAGAACTCTTTCTATTGTCACAGATGTGTGCCAATAGCAGATAGATAGGTCATATCAATTTAATATATCAATCATGCTTTACAAACCTCTATCAATTAATATAGGTGAACTAAAACAAGTTGGGCACTGAACCTAGGAAATCAGTGTGACATTTAACAGTTAGAAGAAATACTGTTTATTGATACACTGCCATAATTTTTACCAGCTGTAACGGGAAATCGGAGGTGACACTGGGTAGATATTTTGTGAGATTTGGGCTGGCGATGGTGATGTTAGAAACTGGAATTCTCAGTTGGTAGGAACATTACCCTTGCGTTTGTGGGATCTCTCAGACCTCCACATTTAGGGGGGTCTGAGAATGTAATGAGGGGCCCTCTCTTCCCTACTAGGCACTGCTTCCTCAACCACTCCCCTTCATCCCCAGAATCATGAAAAGACTCTAGGTTTGGGAATAGACAGTTTTAGGTTTGAATAACCACTTTACTACATCTTGCCAAGTGTACACTTGGGCAAGTTCCTTAATTTTTCTGACCTTCAGTTTCCTCAAATAAGGAAAATAAAAGTCTTACAGGTTTTGTCATGAAGCGTAAATGTATCTCAGAGGGTACATAGCAAAGAGACGCTGCCTTTATTGTTATTTTATTGTTATACATCAGCTTGAGACACAAATTTAGTTCACATTCATTTTAATATTTAACTTAAGAAATTCTATTATCCTACCCCGCTTATCATGAGAATGTATTTTTTAAAGGAGGAATCAGAATTGAACCTGGGACCTTGTTCGTGGAAGGTAGGTGCTCAACCACTGAGCTACATCTACTCCCCAGTGAGGTTTTTCCTTTTTTTCCCACTTATTTGTTCGTTTGTGCTTGTTTTTAGGAGAAACCAGGGCTTGAACCCGGGACCTCCTAAATGAGAGGCAGGATTCAACTACTTGAACTACATTTGCTCCATATGAATATATATATTTTTTGTTTTGTTATTTTTTCTTCTTTGTTTTTTTAATTTTTAATTTCTTTCTTTCTGTCTTTTTTTTTCATGAATATATTTTTAATTTTTCTCCAAGGCCCCTCTTCCCTCAGGGATTCCTCAGGGACTTTTATTGATTTTGGGGCACTCTAACCCCCACGAGAGAAAACTGAAAAACCATGGTGTCCAGGAATTTCGGCTGTTGTTGCTGGTCCTGCCACAAGGTGTCGCTGTTGAAATGAGCTCTTCTCCCCGCGGGTGCCATCCTCTTGGTCCTTTGCCCAACTCCCTTAGGGAAGGGGGCAGGCACCTCCGTGGAAGGCAGTGACCCAGCACCAGCTGCTATCTCCTGTTCCAGCCTTCTGGCAAGACCATCTCCACTTACGGACTTCTTGTGATGGAAATGAAGCTGCGAGCCCACCGTGTGTAGGAGGGGCCCTGCTCTGCTCCTGGCTGGGGCTCAGCCCTGCTCCCTGGTTTAATTAGCTCCCGTCTTTGAGTTGCCACATCCAGAAACCCGGTGGTAGTTGACTTCCTTGCATGTGGACAATTACAGCTGTGCTCAAGTAATTAGCATTCTTCTCCCTGGCAGTAGCTGACGTGCAGTTTCCTGCCCAAAAGAGGCCCTTGCAGGAGAGCCAGCTCTGATAAAGGATGGAAAACTCATCCTTTGCTGGGCACAGCTCTGCCCAGATAAGACCCTTAGTTCCATATATTTATACCTGGGTCAGGATTAGGGTGCAGTCAGTATAGAAGGAATGTTTAATAGATATTAAAATAAACATCAGTCCCCCATCCCATCTCTTAAGCTAGATCTCAGGTCTTTAAATCTATTGAGGGTGCTCCCCAGGGGAAAGATGGACATGAAGAGAGGCCCAGGTACTTGGTCCAGAAAGGAAAGTGCCGAAACAGATGTATAACATGATCCCATTATCCTTATTTTTCTTTTGTATTATCTGAGTTTATCTTTACAAAGTGTATATATTACTTTCGCAGATAGTAAAAAATGATGAAGATAAAAAGTCCTCACCCTATTCTACTCTGGCATGTTGGTGAAGAAAAGAGATTTCAGCAGAAAGAATAAATGTTGTGCTTTAGGGGAATGTATTAGTCAGCCAAAGGGGTGCTGATGCAAATTACGAGAAATCTGTTGGTATTTATAAAGTGTATATAGTTGGGGGTAAAACTTATAGTTGCAAGGCCCTAAAGAGTACAACTCAAGGCTACCTTCTCACCAAAGTCAGTGGCCACATGTTGAAGCAAGATGGTGGGTGATCTCTGTCTGGTCTCTCCTTCCTTCTTCTTTTTTTTTTAAAGCTAAAACACAAACCTATGAGGTTTATTATATTCGTGTCAAGTCATATTATTCGACTGGATTGAGGAAAACCATTTCAGTGTGTTCTTCCAATACAAACTAGAATGACTTTCACTTCCAAGTCTCTTTTGAGAAAGCAAAATTAAGTCAAGGGAAATCAAAATGTCAAATAAATACAATTAGCAAACCAAGGTGTTACACAAATTAACCCATTTATTACAGGCTAGATACAGTCCAAACTGTGGTGCTCCTACTGGTCTTTCAGTTCCTTCAGTCTCTTGACGGCAGACTTTACTGTGACTGCAGAGGTGGTGGTGTAGGTCCAGGCACCACCAGCTACTGTTTTCATGCAGGAACCACAATGCCATATCCCCACAGCTTTTCTCTTCATTTTGGTCTTGCCACAGAAAGAGCAAGCGTACTTGGCATGCTGGCTGATTTCAATTTTCTTCACCATTTTCCGAAGGGAGGCGCCATAACGGGTTCTGTATTTACCAACGATTCCAACCTTCTTGGTGCGTTTCGCCATGTTGCCGTGAACCAACTCCGAGCCCAGAGAGCCCTTCTTCTTCTTAAGGCTCTATGAGCCCAGCTTCTTCTGATCTCAGCTGTAGGCTGGTACAGGGCTCATCCCTCAGGACTTCCTATCTCAGCCTGGCATATGGCTAACTTCCTTTCAGTCCTTATCAGCTGCTCAGCTGCTCTGTTCTCTTCATCTGCAAATTACTAGGCAAATGGCTCATCTTTCCCTGAGTTTTAGCTGTTTGAGTCTTCTCTTCGCTGGTGTATTTTAGTCAAGGTTCTCTAGGGAAACAGAATCAACAAGGGATATCCATCGATAGTAAGAGATTTATCAGAGTCTCTCTCGCAGCTGTGGGGACGCACAAGTGCAGGTTCTGCAAGCAGGTTGCAACCAGGAGCTCCAATGAAAATCCAATGAAGGTTCTTGACGAGTTCTGGGAGATGCTGGCTGTCCAAAGACGAGCAGGGAAATTCTCTTTCAATGCTGGAATCACTTCCCTTTTAAGGATTCAACCGATAGGGGTTAAGCGTCACTCATTGCTGATGGCACTATCCTTGATTGATGTAATTATAACCAGCTATCTATGATTTACCACTGTAGTAAAGTCAATGGTGACTAAAGTCCATAAATGCCCTTGCATTACAGTTAACCCAGTGCTTGCTTGACCAAACATCTGGGCACAATTACCTGGCTGAGGCGACACAGTAGCCTAACCATCACAGGGGGATAATTTTTTTTTTTAAGATTTATTTTATTTATTTCTCTGCCCATCCCCCCCACCATTGTCTGCTCTCTTGTATCCATTTGCTGAGCATTCTGTGTCCACTTGCATTCTTGGCAGCACTGGGAATCTGTGTCTCTTTGTTGTGTCATCTGCCTGTGTCAGCTCTCCGTGTGTGTGGTGTCACTCCTGGGTGGGCTGCACTTCCTTCACGCGGGGCAACTCTCCTTGAGGGGTGCACTCCTTGCACGTGGGGTTCCCCTATGTGGAGGACTCTCCTGCGTGGCATGTCACTCCCTGTGCGTGGCAGCATTGTACACAGGCCAGCTCACCACATGGGTCAGAAGGGCCTGGGTTCAAACCTTGCACCTCCTATATGAGAGGCAGACGCTCTATCAGTTGAGCCACATCCACTTCCCAGGGGGGATAATTTGATGTCTTTACAAGAATTGCCTTGAAAATCATTTTAAAACGATGAGCACAAAGCAAAATTCATAAAATATATTGTGAGCTGTCCTTATTCAACATGATTTCTCAAAAGATCAAAACAAAATCAAGGTCTTATAATAAACATACCCAAGGACAACAACACAATCATGTGAGAGCAGATGGTGTTTCTGCTTAACTGTAACTAAGAAATAAGTTTCTGTGTCTTCTCTGCATGTAGGCTTCTCTTTTTCTGTTTTTACCTTTGATCGGGTAGTTGGTGGCTCTATTCTTTCCATTTGATCATGTCTTTAAGAGGTGGGGTTTCTGGAGAGCATCCATTATTCAGCTAGAGATTAGAAATCAAGCACAGGAAGAAAATTGACATTGAATGGGTACTTCCTGTGTCTTGAGCACTGGACCAGTGATTTTATGCCCTCAGGGCTGAAAGGCCTTAGTTCCAAGAAGAGTTGAGAACAAATCCAAAGACACTGCCTTCTTTTTTTTTCTTAATGATTTATTATTTATTTATTTCTCTCCCCTTGCTGCCCTCCCTCCCCACCCAGTTATCTGCTCTCTGTCCATTTGCTGTGTGTTCTTCTGTGTCCACTTATACTCTTGTCAGCAGCACCTGGAATCTGTGTCTTTTTTTAAAAAAAATTATTTATTTATTTTTAATATTACATTAAAAAAATATGAGGTCCCCATATACCCCCACCCCCTCACCCCACTCCTCCCATAACCACAACCTCCTCCAGCATGATGGGACATTCATTGCACTTGGTGAATACATCTCTGAGCACTGCTGCACCATATGGTCAATGGTCCACATTACAGTTTACACTCCCTCCAGTCCACCCACTGGGCCATGGGAGGACACACAATGTCCACTAACTGTCCCTGCAGTACCACCCAGGACAACTCCCAAGTCCTGAAAATGCCCCCACATCACATCTCTTCTTCCCATTCCCACCCTCAGCAGCTACCATGGCCACTTTCTCCATCTCAGTGTTACATTTACTTCCACTACTAATCACATTAGTTCCAGAATAGAGTATCAGTAAGTCCACTCTAATCCGTACTCTATTCCTCCATTCTGTGGACCCTGAGATGGCTATGTCCACTCCACCCCTCTATTGAGAGGGTGCTTCAACTCCACTTGGACAATGGATGAAAGTGGTTGACCTTCTTCACCTCCCTGTTAGCTGGCTGGGGTAAAACCAGAGGGTAGGAGTTGCAAGTCTGTTGAGGCTCAGGGCCTGGCTATCACATGGACAGTCCAGAGATTCAGGTCCCCCAAGTATACACTAAACCCCAGTGCCAACCACAGGTCTGGTAAAAGTAACAAGAGAGGCTTGTGAACAATATCACACCTGAGTCTAACTCCATCACACTTAGGACCACAAACTCCAAAGTAGGGCCAACTGACATTGCACTGAGATCTATCTGCCATGACCATAGAACCTGTGGGTCTCTGTAGCCTTCAGAAGAACCAATGCCTGGGGTTGTATCTACTTTAGCTGTCTCTGGGACTCTGCTGAGGTGTGCATAAGGGCCACCTCTCTGATGAACTCCTGGCTCTTTTTTGGAGACTCATAGCCATATAAACTCATTTGTCCTTTCCATTTCCCCCTTTTATTCAGGGTCAAAAAAGCATTTTTAACTCCTGATATTACATGTAGGCTAAGATATTCTGCTGGTCTGAGTTGATCCTTTTATTCAAGGTCGTTCTCCAGCCACATCATCAGCTGGTACTTGGTAGTAATCCCTTGGTGCCAGGGAGGCTCATCCCCAGGAGTCATGTCCCAAGCTGGGGGGAATTTACATGCTTAGCATGTTTGGCTTTGAGACTGGCCATATTTGAGCAACATGGAGGTTCTCAGGAGGTTACTCTTAGGCATCCTGTAGCTCTAGGCCTATGTGTCTCTTTTTGTTGCATTAACTTGCTGCATCAGCTCTCCATGTGTGCAGTGCCATTCTTGGGCAGCTGCGCTTTTTTCGCACTGGACAGCTCTCCTTATGGGGTGCACTCCTTGCATGTGGGCTCCCCTGCACGGGGAACACCCCTGTGTGGCACGGCACTCCTTGTGCACATCAGCACTGCATGCATGGGTCAGCTCACTGCACAGGTCAGGAGGCCCTGGGTTTGAATCTTGGTGCTCCCATGAGATAGGTGGACACTCTATCATTTGAGCCAAATGAAGGTCCTTGGTCTTTGGCACCTGCATCTGTGGAATCTGAGAACTGAAAAGAGGTGTATTTCTTTATGGAGAGGAAGGATTAAAGTTTATCCAAATATATATTAAGGTCTATTTTAGCTGTATACATCTTCTGTATTAATTTAAGCGATCTCTCCTACTGTCACTGATTGACTCTGATTCTCAGTAGAATAACACAATAAAAATATTTGTCTTTCTTAGGTCCCTGTCCCATGCTGGTATTTCTTTCTTTTGATTATTTAGGACCCAGGCTTCTTCCATCATGTGGCTCTGTCCTTTTGCTAGATCTTCAGAGTTCTCTTCATTCAGCTGATGAGTTGGGGAGAGAGAGTGTGTGGAAGATATGTTTCTTAGACAGTTAGGCCTGGATGAGACAACATCCCTGCTGCTCACATTTCTTGCTGAGAACCAGTTCTGCCTGGTAGCTGGTACTGGAATGCGTAGTTCCTGCTGGGCAGCCACTTCCCTGCAAGGAGGTGGATCATGTATTGATGATGGTCAACCAATCATTTCTGCCATTGTTACGAGCATGACTTAAAACAAATGATTTTTGGATTCCGGAAAAATCCAATGTTTAATCTCATCAGAGTCACTTTCCATCTTCAGCAGTGAAAATGACAAGAAAGAGGTGATTTGGAGTTAACTCAGAAAAGGTCACGATTCATATCAGACTTGGGGGTGCTTCTGGCTTGTATTTGCACAAACCGTTTCCTGGCAGATGTGGTCTCTTCTCAGCGGCGTGGTCAGACAGCATGTAGAAGCATGTTGACAAGTTGTTTTCAAGGGTAACAACTCTCCTTGGATTATAAATAACCTAAAAGTAATATGTATTTCCAAATTGTATTGTATGATCAAACACTCTTTTGTCTAAAAAATAGCTATACCTCTAATACATTGTTAGTGGGATTTTTTAACCAGTTCAAACAATTGGAGAACAAATTGGCATGATGTTTTAAAGTTGAAGATGCAGATATCCTATGACCCAGCAGTACCATCAATAAGGATTTATTTCCTAGTCAGCTAACCCAGATAGACCAAATAGTACAAACAATTGAATATATAAATGGCTCCTCGTGGTTTCATTTTTCAACAGGATGACATCTGAAGAGCAGGAAAAAATTGACCATGTTATTATGAGAGAGAAATAAATTCTTCTGGAATTATGGTATCCATGGCTGAAAATGCACATTGGCAGTGAGTTTCTAAATGATGAAGCCCGTTGTGCTGTTTGTGTTGCAGATGTTCTCAGAGCAGACCTCTTTTTTTTTTTCAATCATAGCATTTATTGAACATTTACTATGATCCAGGCACACAATGATCCCATTATCTTTTTTATTTTTATTTTTTTGTCTTTATTTCTTTTTTTAATGTTACATTAAAAAAATATGAGGTCCCCATATACCCCCCACCCCCTTCACACCACTCCTCCCCCCATACCAACAATCTCCTCCATCATCATGAGACATTCATTGCATTTGGTGAATACATCTCTGAAGACCGCTGCACCTCATGGTCAATGGTCCACACCATAGCCTACACCCTCCTACAGTCCACCCAGTGGGCCATGGGAGAACATACAATGTCCAGTAATTGTCCCTGCAGCACTATCCAGGACAGCTCCAAGTCCTGAAAATGCCCCCACATTTCATCTCTTCCTCCCACTCCCTACCCCCAGCAGCCACCATGGCCACTTTCTCCACACCAATGCCACATTTTCTTCGATTACTAATCACAATAATTCATGAATAGAATATCAGTAAGTCCACTCTAATTCCATACTCTATTCCTTCATCCTGTGGACCTTAGAATGGTTGTGTACACTCCACATCTATATCAAGAGGGGGCTTAGATTCCACATGGATGCTGGATGCAATTCTCCTGCTTTCAGTTGCAGGCACTCTTGGCTCCCTGGTGTGGTGGTTGACCTTCTTCACCTCCGTGTTTGCTGAGTGGGGTAAGTCCAATAAACCAGAGTGTAAGAATTGCAAGTCTGTTGAGGTTCAGGGCCTGGCTATCACATGGTCAGTCCAGAGATTCAGGACTCCTAGGTATGCATTAAACCCCAGCACCAACTACAGTTCAGTAAAAGTAACAGGAGAGGCTTGTGGACAAAGATCACATCTGAGTCCAGCTCCATCACACAGAAACACAAACTCCAAAGTAGGGCCAACTGACATGGCACTGAACTCCAACAATGATCCCATTATTATCCCCATTTTATAGATAAGAAAACTGAGACACAGGGAGGCTAAGTAACTTGCCCAAATATACACAGCTTATAGGTGGCAGAGCGGGATCTGAGCCTCAAGCTCTTAACCACTGCTACTCTGCTTCCCAAGAAAAATAGGCAAACGACATGAACAGAGTTAGAGATTCAAATGCCTTTTTTTTTGTTTTGTTTTTTAATTAATTTGTTAAAGTATATCACTCATACATAAACATACATAAATGATAAGTATATAATGATGTTGTAAACTTATAAAACAAACATATATAACATCATACAGGACTCTCATAACTCACCCTACTCCCAATAACTTGCATTGTTGTTAAATCTTTTTAACTAATGATTAAAGAGCATTGTCAAAATATTACTACTAACCAAAGTATTTTCCTCCAACCAACTCTGTTATTATTATCTTTATATCATTTACATATGAACATAGATAAACAAGTATATAATAAAAGTTGTGAACTTACAAAGCAAATATGCATAACATTATACAGTGGTCCCATACATCAACCCTCCACCAACACCTTGTATTGTCGTGAGACATTTCTTACAAACTATGAAAGAATATTGTCAAAATCTTACTACTAATCATAGTCCGTATCTTACCCAATGCCTTTTTAAACTCATGAGCAAGCCTCTTTGAGCATCAGAATTTGAGTAGGAAAATATACCTGTGCAATGAAGAATCAATGAAGTATTTTCTCCTGTAGTTCTTACAGATGGATGGGAAAATGCATGAAAATGAAGTATGAACTTAACAGTAACATTTTAACTAGTTAATAAAAAGTAAGAAAGGGAGCAGGTGCAGCTCAGTGGCTGAGTACCTGCTTCCCATGTACGAGGTCCCAGGTTCAATTCCTGGTACCTCCTTAAAGAGATTAATGGAACTATTGATTCAGGGATTTATCTGTTGAAAGATAAGAGGAGATGTATAGATAATATTTTGCTTTGCAAACTGACTGTTCCAATAGCACAATAGAAGCATGGATGAACACAATCAGTGAAAATCAACGTACTAGTGTATACAGGAAGTTCTCTTTTATGTGGTCACTTATGTGAAGACCTCAGCTCTTCAGAATATGCTGGAAATATAAAATGTATATGAAATAGGCCTCAGAGCAACCCAAATTTGTCACAGGCTTCAGGCCCTGGAGGCCTTGCATTTTGCTCTCACAGTATTACTCAGAGCTTATTTAATTTTACTTGTGTACTTGTGTCATAAGTGAGCTGTGTTGTCTCCTCGAAGCAGCACTAGAAGAAGTAAGAAATGGAAAATGTGTGTGTGATTCTTAACTGGACGTGGTTTTGTCCCCAAGGAGACATTTGCAATGTCTGGAGGCTCTTTTGATTGGCGTGACTTAGGGAGGGAAGCCTTGCTCCTGGCATCTGGAGGCTAGAGGCCAGGGAGGCTGATAAATATCTACGATAGCCAGGGCTGACCTGGCAGCAAAGAATGATGTGGCCTCAACTGTCAGGAGTGCTGCTGTGGAGGAACCTGACCTGGAGGCAGGCGGCAGGACGTTGACAAGATGTGTGTGGTAGCTTATAGCCCAGCGGGGAGGTAGGAGCAGAAAACTGGCAAAGCATGTCAGTGTGGCACTGTTTAGTGTAGAGGCAAAGAACCCTTTGCCCGTCAGTAATCCCCGAGGCTATGTCTGTGGCAGGGCACTGAGTGGCAGTGTCTGTTCAAATAATGTTAATGCATTCAGTTTAATAAAGGAGGAGGGAGATCTTCATTACCTGGGCTCAGCAGAACTGCGAATGCCAGAGACTGACATTGGTAGTAAGCAGAGCCCTCTGAACTCTGCCTGCAGCTAAAAGACTCCTCCCCAGGGTTGGGAGGCAGTTTTGGTGGAAAAGTACAGGCATTAAGGGCGTTGATGACTAGCTCTGTAACTCTCCTGGCTCCATCTAGCAAGCCCTTAGCTGGGGCTGGCATACAATAAGAGTCTATGAGTGTTAACTACTCTTTTTGTTGTTAATTTCATTATCACCCTTGGGATGGTTTTGGATGAAGATCTTAGTGAATATCAATCACCCTGATAGTCTTGGTCCTCAGGAAGTAACGCTCTTAGGAATAGTTCATCTTTTCGACTTAAACAATAGTTTTTTGTTGACTTTTAAAAGTTGGGTAATTAAATTTTGTTTTCAGCAAGTAATGAGCATGGTTTTCTTTTTTTAAGTTTGAACAATATAGTAAGTTTTGTTACAGTTACTGTATGGACACTGAATGTTACCAATGAAAGGAATTATGAACTCATCGATTTTATCCTTTTATAATTCTACACTGTTGAAAGGAACATGTTTTGGTATATCCCAAGTTTCTTCAAATGTTCTTGGATTGTTGGACTTTTCCTCATATGATTGTTTTTGAGATAATGAACAGCGTTCGTCCTCACCAGCTCGAGCCTGGGTGTCCCCTGTGTGAACCTCTGGCCTTGCTCCTGTAACAAATGATTTACGAGGAGGTTTGTGTATATAAAAGAAGGGGCTAGTCTCAACTGGGGCAAACTTTCCCTTTCCAGCCTTTTGAGCAGATAAGGATGAAATGGCAGGGAAAGCAGAGGTGTAAGTAGTGCTAATTCTAAGAGTTGATTTGTTCTGAGACTTAGACCTGGACCATCTTCTCTCTGAGTGCAGTTTTGCTAAGTGACTTCATCCTTTCTACGGGTTTTGAATCCTATCAACGTGCTGATGACTCCCAGATTTATAACTGCAGCCTGGTCTCACTAATACAACCACATTCACTTCATTATTTGTATTAGTCAGCCAAAGGAATACTGATGCCAAATACCAGAAATCAGTTCTTTTTTTTAAAGGGTATTTATTTGGGATAGATGCTTACAGTTACTAGGCCAAAAAGCATAAGTTACTTCCCTCACCAAAGTCTGTTGCCACCTGTTGGGGCAAGATGGCTGCCGACATCTGCGAGGGTTCAGCTTCTCTCTTCCTCTTAAGGTTCCATGGTCCCAGCTTCTTCCAATCTCAGATGAAGCCTGGGATAAGTCTTGTCTCTCTCCTGGGGCTCATTCCTTTTTGGGTTTAGCTGCTCTGCTCTCTACACAAGGTCCACTTTAGACTATCAGGCTAATGGCTCATCTCTCTTCCTGGGCCTCTGCCATGTCTAATGGAGCCCCCTCTCCTTCCTCGGATATCCACCTCCCTGTGTGTTTACTTCCCAGGCTCCAATATCAAAACTCCAACCTCCCTTCTCTGTGGTGCAGTTTCTCTACGAGTTCCCACCCAGCAAGGAGGCAGGGACTCAACATCCTACTGACATGGCCCAATCAAAGCCTTAATCATTATTTAATCAAGTAGAAGGGAAACCAGTATAACCTAATATACACAGAGGAGCAGAACCGTTTACAAACATAATCCAATACCTATTTTTGGAATTCATAAACAATATCAGACTGCTGCAGTGGTCTACACAATACCTGAGTTAAGAATCAGAACCTTCCTAGGACTTTGTAGAATCCCATATGCTCTTCCCCAGTGGTACCCTTCTCTTGTCTCCACCAGAGGTAACCACTTTCCTGACTTTTGTGCCTTTCTTTCCTTCTTTATAATTTTACCACTTGTATATGTATTGCTAAATGATTTGCTTACATTTGCCTATCTTTGCCTTCTACAGCAATGAAATCATATATTTTGAATTTTCCTGTGACTTGCCTCTTTTGCTCTGTGTTTTTGAGGTTCATCCATGTTGGTGTACTTAGCTACAATCCATTTATTTTCACTGTTGTTTATATTGGTACAAAAGAATGAATTTATGAATATCCTATACTAGGTTTTTCTATCCCATTGTGAGTGGACATCTTGCTATTTTCTGTTGTTTTGCTTTTTCAAATCATGCTACTTGAACTTTCATGCACGTGTGTGCAAACATTTCTTTAAGCTAAAGACAGCTGTGTCATCATGGACACTTATATTTGACTTTACTAGGCAATGCCAGGCTGTCTTAAAGTGTTGGTACTAATCGTCATGGGTTTTTGTTTTTTTTAAAGATTTATTTTTTATTTATTTCTCTCCCCTTCCCCCCACCCCCAGTTGTCTGCTCTCTGTGTCCATTCACTGTGTGCTCTTCTGTGACCGCTTCTATCCTTAACAGCGGCATTGTGAATCTGTGTTTCTTTTTGTTGCATCATCTTGCTGCATCAGCTCTCTGTGTGTGCGGCGCCATTCTTGGGCAGGCTGCACTTCCTTTTGTGCTGGGTGGTTCTCCTCATGGGGCGTACTCCTTGCGTGTGGGGCTCCCTTACATGGGGGACACCCCTACATGGCACGGCACTCCTTGCGTGCATCAGCACTGTGCATAGGCCAGTTCCACATGGGTCAAGGAGGCCTGGGGTTTGAACTGTGGACTTCCCATGTGGTAAGTGGACACCCTATCCATTAGGCCAAGTCCGCTTCCCTCATCATGGGTTTTAAGGCAAATATTTAAAGTTATAAATAAATGGTACAATATATAATAATGTTGTAAACTTGAGACATGAATAGATTTTCAGGTAAAAATAGAATGTTAGGGAAGTGGATATGTTTCAACTGATAGAGTGTCTGCCTACCATATGGAGAGTCCAGGGTTCATACCCAGTGCCTCTTGACCCATGTGGTGAGCTGGCCCACATGCAGTGCTGCTGCATGCAAGGAGTGCCATGCCATGCAGGGGCGCCCCTGCATAGAGGAGCCCCACATGCAAGGAGTGCGCCCCACAAGGAGACCTGCTCTGCATGAAAAAAGCACAGCCTGCCCAGGAATGGTGCCACACCTGCAGAGAGCTGACACAGCAAGATGACGCAACAAAAAAGACATGCAGCTTCTAGTGCCACTTGATAATACAAGTGGATGCAGAAGAACACACAGCAAATGGACACAGAGAGCAGACAATGGGGAGGGATGGGGAGAGAAATAAATAAAATAAATCTTTAGAAAAAAAAGAAAGCTATTGTCTTAAAAAAATAGAATGTGAATCTTTATAATTTGACAATTGAGTTTGTTAGTATTTTGATTGTGCACAAGTATCTGAAAAAGATGATTTTGAAAAGAAGGTAAAATAATGAATATCTGAAAATTGGGTTTCAATGAATTGTTGATCTCTTTGTTCCTAGTCTGGTGCATAGTCTGTTAAGAAATTTTCATATTGTGACATAAAACCATTTAAGTATTTGTATTATCTGCGAGCAAAGCACAAGGACCTCTTGTAAACCAAGTAAGTCCTCCAACAGATTCCAAAACCAGAAAAAAAAATGCTTTCCTTATGAAATTGATGAATTTTGTCTCTGAAGACATCAAAAAGGCTTCAGAGGAACACTCCTCAGATAAAAGGAGGCACAAGTATTACTGCTGAAGAGCTTGTAAAACTGTCCTCAGAATTAACAACAAACATTACTTCTAGCAAGAAGCAGAAAGAGCTCCTGACAGAAGGAAAGTGTTAATGACCAAACGATATCAACAGTGTACAATGTGGAAGAGCCATCTTTACATTTAATTTTGTCCAAATATAGCCCTGGGAGCTCCTTGACTTTGCATTTGGACAAAACTACTGAGGGGCAGAGTGTTATTCACTGTGGCATGTGTAGGAAGAAGTGCAGTCTTCTGTTTATTACTGAAATCCCAAGTTGCAAGAGGAAAGATTTTAAAAATTTAGTCAATAGTACTTTGTGACTCATGGCGAAAGCTTAGAGTCACTGGGAAAATATTGGTGGAGCATGAGCTAATTTACAACAGGAGAGGGCTTTGTCATGTATATCAAAGAAGTTTTCCTTGAGTGGCAAACCACCCAGTGCTATCTCACAGAGAATAATTGGAACTTCTCTGTAGGCCTCCTAATCTTTATTCAGCATTAAAGGAAATAGTGAAAATTGCGAGTAAGATCAAATTGTGGCCTCTTTGTCTATATCTTTTCAGCGTGGTGACCAGAGAAATAGACAGTTACTCCAACATTCTGCTTTTCCTCAGTGGAGGGCTCTGTTTTGAATGGGATGGGGGCACGCTTGGATTTGAAATACAGGATGAAAAAAAATTTAAAAATTCATAATGTTGATGATTGAAGAGACAATTTGTATAATTTGATGAAGCTTGTTTAAGTGGCTCGATTAAAAAATTTTAGTATTTTGAGTAGTTTAAAATAGGGCTTAGCAAACTATGGCCTGTGGGGGCAAACCTGTCCCCAGTTTTGTAAATAAAGTCAATAAAAGTGGTATTTCATAAATAAAGGTATGATTTTAACACAGCCACATTCATTTGTTTATCAATGTCTACGGCTGCTTTGGGGCAGTGATGGCAGAGTTGAGTAATTGGGATGGAGGTGGAGTTCATCCGTCTGGCCCACAAGTTTTTAAATATTTATTTTCTGGCCCTTTATTGGCCAAAAGAGTTTGTCAGCTCCTGGTTTAAATTCTCACATCAGGGTCAAAATATCTCCATGATATGACTCCCAGGGATGAGCCTCCCTGGCACTGTGGGATTACTACCAAGTACTAGCTGATGACATGGCTGGAGAATGACCTTGAATAAAAGCATCAACTCAGACCAGCAGAATACCTCAGCCTACATGTAATATCAGGAGTTAAAAATGCTTTTTGACCTTAAATAAAAGGGGGAAATGGAAAGGACAAATGAGTTTATATGGCTATGAGTCTCCAAAAAAGAGCCAGGAGGTCATCAGAGGGGTCGCCCTTATGCACACCTCAGCAGAGCCCTAGAGACAGCTAAAGTAGATACAACCCCAGGCATTGGTTCTTCTGAGGGCTACAGAGACCCACAGGTTCTATGGTCATGGCAGATAGAGTTCAGTGCCATGTCATTTGGCCCTACTTTGGAGTTTGTGGTCCTGAGTGTGATGGAGTTGGACTCAGGTGTGATCATTGTTCATAGGCCTCTCCTGTCACTTTTACCAGACCTGTGGTTGGTGCTGGGGTTTAGTGAATACTCAGGGGACCTGAATCTCTGGACTGTCCATGTGATAGCCAGGCCCTGAGCCTCAACAGACTTGCAAGTCTTACCCTCTGGTTTGTTGGACTTGCCCCGGCCAGCTAACATGGAGGTGAAGAAGGTCAACCACCACACCGGGGAGCCAAGACTGCCTATGACTGCAAACAGGAAAATTGCATCCATCATCCAAGTGGAATTGAAGCACCCTCTTAATACAGAGGTGGAGTGGACATAACCATCCCAGGGTCCACAGAATGGAGGAATAGAGTATGGATCAGAGTGGACTTACTGATATTCTATTCTGAAATTATTGTGATTGGTAATGGAAGTAAATGTAGCATTGAGATGGAGAAAGTAGCCATGGTAGCTGCTGAGGGTGGGGAGTGGGAAGAAGAGATGTGATGCAGGGGCATTTTTAGGACAGGGGCATTTCAGTGTCCTGGGTGGTACTGCAGGAGCAGTTACTGGACATTGTATGTCCTGCCATGGCCCACTGGGTGAACAGGGGAGAATGTAGACTATAGTGTGGACCATTGACCATGTGGTGCAGCAGTGCTCAGAGATGTATTCACCAAGTGCAATGAATCCCCCATGATGTTGGAGGAGGTTGTTGTGGGAGGAGTGGGGTGAGGAGGGTGGAGGGGTATATGGGGACCTCAAAATTTTTGGATGTAACATTGAAAAAAAAAAGGCAAAGAAATTAAAAAAAAAAAACTTCCATGATAAATACTCAGGACAAGATATTAGGAGTTCTTTAGTAGGCCAAATTGTGGTGCAAAGGGTCTGATTGCCAGGAGTTGGACTGTTTACCGTGAGTCAGGTATGCCAGATATTAAAAAAATCCATCCCTCAAAATGCAACAGAACATGGAGCAATACTTCCTAGAGCCATAGTCAATGGAAGAGTGAAAAAGGTCTGCATTAAGACCACTTCCTGAGTGCAGATTTGCCCTTCTAGCTTTTAGAGGTAATGTGCTGATCAATGTGTCCAAAAGGACTGCGGAGGTAAGTATGCAGTGAGCCAAGGCTTCATGTTCTATGTAATTTTCTAGGTTTGCGTAAAAGAGACAATGGATATTTTCTGCCATTCCTGATAACCTGAACTCTGAGTTGGGATTTTCTAATTTAGAAAAAATAAAGGGGAGAAAAGGAAACTGACACAACCTATGTATAGCTCAAGCTATAGGACATGAAACCTGACATAGTGACATCGGTGAATGATTGCAAATAGTATCATTTCTATAGCTGATAAAAATATTTCTATTAATATTAATTGTAAATATTTTATTTTTATGATTTAAAAATATAGTACTCATCAGTTGTGACACAAAATTGTTAGTGTTAAATATTTTATCATTTAAAATTGTTCTTATCTCTGATACAATGTTATTTATCTTGTTTTAATATTTTATTTTATTATTTTAATAAATATTTAAAATTAATGCTAATTTTATCTGCTTTACCTAAAAATCAATGTCCACATCTGTGCTGAGCAAATACTAAGTAGTCTGCAGGTGGAAAAATTTGAGAAACGTTGTGTTACACTAAACTGGGGATGGATTGCCCCATCTAATCCTACTCCATGCTTGGGCACTGGGGAAGAGAGATGAACGAAATAGGCTGTTCCTGATGTCAAGGATTTGAGTTCTAACAGGAAGTTGAACAAAAGCATAAATTATCAGACTAATAAGGCAATGTATGATTTGCAGTTCTACAAAGAGATTTGTATTGCTTTTGATCATTCAATGAATATGTACTAAAGCCAATCTAAGCATCTTTTAAAAATAAATAAAAAATATATTAAAAACAGAGAACTAAAGACAGACCAGAGTCCCTGACTCTTAATAAAGTGGAATTTTTTAGTTTTAATGATTTAGTATGGAAAATGTCAAATATATACAAAAATGGAGAGTATAGTTTGATGAACACACATTAATTCATTATGTAACTTCCACAATTTTTTTAAAGATTTATTTTTAAAAATTTATTTCTCTTGCCTTCCCTGCCACCCCTCCCCGCCCCCCCGCCCAGTTGTCTGCTCTTTGTGTCCCTTTGCTGTGTGTTCTTCTGTGTCCCTCCCACCTGGAATCTATGTCTCTTTTTGTTGCGTTATCTTGCTGAGCCAGCTCTCTGTGTGTGCAGTGCCATTCCTGGGCAGGCTGCACGCTTTTTTGCACTGGGCATCTCTCCTTACAGGGCACACTGCTTGTGTGTGGGGCTCCCCTACGTGGGGGACACCCCAGAGTGGCACAGCACGTGGGCCAGCTTATCACATGAGTCAGGAGGTCCTGGGCTTGAACCTTGGACCTCCCATATGGTAGGCGGATGCCCTATATGTTGGGCCAAATCCACTTCCCTAACTTCTACAATTATTAAACCCATGGACATTCTTCCCTCATCTATATTGCCAACTACTTCTTCCCACACCACTCTCTGTATTATTTGAAACAATTCCCGCATATTGTGTTATTTAATCTGTATTGTCAGTATGTATTTCTAAAAGATAAGTGCTCATTTAAGAATCATAACCCATACTATTGTTAAATTACATAAAAAATTAATACTGCTTTCTAATCTCAAATACCTCATCAGTGTTCAGATTTCCCTGATTTATAAATCTGTGCATGTGCACATGTGCATGTGTATGTAGTGTTCATTTATACTTGGTTTGCTCAACTCCGGATGCAAAGTTCATATATTATATTTGATTGATTTCTCTCTTTAATCTCTTTTAATCAAAAGGGTCCCTTTTCTTTTTTTCTTATTTTTCTTGAATTTTACTTATTAAAGAAACTGGGTCATTTGCCTTGCATTGTATCCTACAATCTGGAGTTTATTGAATACATTTCTGTGGTGTCATTTAACATATTCCTCTGATCCCTGTATTTCCTGTAAATTGGTAGTTAAATCAAGTGGCTTGATCAGATTTAGTTCCTCCCCCTTCCAAGAATAAATCACATCAGTTACTGTGAATTTCTATCCGTTTCTCTTCTATGATGGTAGCCTCGGCACTCAGCACTTTGGGATAACAGTTCTGGGGGCTGTCCTGTGCACTGTAGGTGTTTAGCAGCATCCCTGCCCCCCACCCATTAGATGCCATTAGCAACCCCTCAGGTGCGACAACCAAAAGTATCTCCAGACAAGTATCCCCTGGATGGCAAAAATCACCCCAGTTGAGAACTTCTGGTCTAGGTCCTTTAATACATTAGGGGTTGTGAAATGATGATATTCAAATTCTACCATTCCGTTTTCATTTATTAGCTGTAATGCTTCTATATAAAGAAATTCTCTTCAAAAGCAATTTTTTTTTTTGCCCTGATATATTGTATTAGTCAGCCAAAGAGGTACTGATGCAAAATACCAGAAGTCTGTTGGCTTTTACAAAGGGTATTTATTTGGGGTAGGAGCTTACAATTACCAGGCCATAAAGCATAAGTTACTCCCCTCACCAAAGTCTATTTTCACATGTTGGAATAAGATGGCTGCTGACATCTGCGAGGGTTCAGACTTTCTGGGTTCCTCTGGGCTCAGCGCCTCTGTTTCCTCCATAAGGTCAGCTGTAGACTATGAGGCTCTCTAGATTTTGCCTCTCTCACAAGGTCAGCTGTAGACTATCAGGCGAATGGCTCTGTCTCTTTCCCCCCGGGGCTCCCGCTTAAGACTTCAGCATCAAACTCCAACATCAAAACTCCATCATCAGAAACCTGCAACTCTGTCCTTTGCTGTGCCTTTTTTCTGTGAATCCCCACCCATCAAGGGGTGGGGACTCAATGCCCTAATGATGTGGCCCAATTAAAGCCCTAATTATAACTCGATTAGGCCCAGGTACAGATCAGATTACAAACATAATCCAATATCTATTTTTGAAATTCATAACCATATCAAACTGCTGCATATATCGTTCATACATAAAAGATAGGATAAATGAATGATATTTTCCCTTATTTAACAGTTTTTAAAATGAGTTAATTTTCTAGCATCCTCCAAATGTTATTAATACATTTTTTTTTCTGAGTATCAGAATATCTTTCAATCCAGTGCAGTTATTGCTATTGAAGTGCAAATCATCTCATATTTGACCTGGTAGGAGCCTCTTGAAGTTGACCCAAGTCCTTTTGTCATGACCCAGAAGTTTTTGATAGCTTCCTTGTTTTCTGATGTGAAAAGATTTTCAAGGTACATCTTGTAAATTTCCTGTCCCAGAACTGATTGAGTCATTTCTCCAAGTGTTGCCAGATTTCTTCTAGGTTTTTGGCTACGTAACATTAATGAATTTAAGAACATGCCAATATAGTTAGACCAGTAGTTTATTAAGGGAATGAAAGCAGAGAAAGAAAATAACAGATTATGGGTCTCAGGTATACTTGCAGGCTGGACCAGGCAGAGAGAGGATAAAAAAAGACAATTTTGCCTTTGCACTTGTTTTTTTTTTTTTTTTTTTTTTTTAAGATTTATTTATTTATTTATAGCCCATTCCTCCCGTCCCCCTCCCCACCCTGCCCTGTTGTCTGTTCTCTATGTCCATTCACTGTGTGTTCTTCTGTGTCTGCATGTATTCTCATTCGGTGGTTCCGAGAACCGATCCTGGGAACTTCTGGAGTGTGAGAGAGGTGATAACTCTCTTGTGTCACCTCAGCTCCCTGTTCTGCTACATCTTCTTATTTTCTCTCCTCTGTGTCTTTTGTTGTATCATCTTGCTGCGCCAGCTCTCCATGTCAGCCGGCACTCCTGAGCAGGGCAGCATTCCTGTGCCAGGTGGCACTTCCACATGCGGTGGCATCCCCATGCAGGCCGACACTCCATGTGGGCCAGCTTGCTGCGCGGGCCAGCTTGCCTTCACCAGGAGGCCCTGGGCATCGAACCCTGGGCCTCCTATATGGTAGACTGAAGCCCAACTGATGGAGCCACATACGTTTCCCTACACTTGCTTTTTTTTTTTTTAAGATTTATTATTTATTTCTCTCCCCTCCCGCCCCCCCACCTCGATTGTCTGTTCTGTGTCTTTTTGCTGCATCTTCTTTGTCCACTTCTGTAGTTGTCAGTGGCACGGGAATCTGTGTTTCTTTTGGTTGCGTCATCTTGTTTTGTCAGATCTCCGTGTGTGCGGCGCCATTCCTGGGCAGGCTGCACTTTCTGTCGTGCTGGGTGGCTCTCCTTACGGGGCACACTCCTTGCACGTGGGGCTCCCCTACACGGGGGACACCCCTGCGTGGCAGGGCACTCCTTGCCCGTATCAGCACTGCACATGGGCCAGCTCCACATGGGTCAAGGAGGCCCAGGGTTTGAACCCTAACCACTGGGCCAAGTCCACTGCCCTACACTTACTTTTTAAACCATTAATTATTCCTTCCACTTTCTAGTGTTCGGGGGAGGGGTCCCAACTGATTGCTGTTTTGATTGATTACCCCACCTGTCAGTTCTCCCAGGGACCCAGTGATAAGGACCCTTGAGATTATCCATGGCTTTTCCTTGATCTTGGACTGACAATTAAGGAAAATTCTTATGGGTTCTTTCAACAGCTTTCTGGTATAGGGGGGCGTCCTTCCCTCAGAGGAATTCCAGGTGGAATTCCATGGCCACATGGTTCACAGCCATGGTTTTCTGCCAGCTCCCAGATTTGTCTTTTCATTCCCTAAACTAGCCTGCTTCACAAGGAGTTCTGGTTCCTTTTTTTTGTTTGTTTTAGTGGGAGATGGGTTTTAGATATTATAATTTGGCTACTAGGAATGTTCAGTGTTCTTTGCTACTGAATTAATCATTTTCTAGGTCTTTTCAGTAGACAGATCAAGGAAATGTGTATGATTATTACCTTTTTTTTTTTGGTAAAGAGAGAATACATCATGAGTTCTTGTATTGCCAATGGAAAGAATTACTGTTTTTTTTTCTTTCACTTGATTAATATTTATCATCTACTTTCTCATGCTAAAAATCATGGTTCTTAACAATGTTATAAGGAAATATTTGCTTTTTACATGTATATCTCAAATTATGCATAGTACTTTTAGATTAATAATATCAATATTATCACTGACATATGATTACTGAAATCAGTTTGATTTTTTTGTACTCCTTTTTTGACCTTTTATGGTGTAGCCATTAGAAACATAGTCAATTTACTGTGTTTTAAAGTCATTTGAGGGAAACGGACTTTGGCCCAGTGGTTAGGGCGTCCGTCTACCACTTGGGAGATCTGCGGTTCAAGCCCCGGGCCTCCTTGACCCGTGTAGAGTGCTGATGTGCGCAAGGAGTGCCCTGCTACACAGGGGTGTCCCCCGCGTAGGGGAGCCCCACGTGCAAGGAGTGCACCCATAAGGAGAGCCGCCCACCGCGAAGGAGGGAGCAGCCTGCCCAGGAATGGCACCGCCCACACTTCCCGTGCCGCTGACGACAACAGAAGCGGACAAAGAAACAAGACGCAGCAAAAAGACACAGAAAACAGACAACCGGGGGAGAGGAGGGGAATTAAATAAATAAAATAAATCTTTAAAAAAATAAAAAATAAAGTCATTTGAAATATTTTATTTCCATGTAGTTATAACCCCAACTTGAAACACTGTTATGTTCATTTGTTTCAATTTGGTTTTAATTTTCGGGCACTACTTCTTTATATTTTTTGTTATAATTATGTACAACAATTGCATAGTTCCCAAATCAATTCAATAAAACAAAGATTTAGAGGTGTATCTACCTTCTATCTCTTTCTTTCATTCTGTTTTCCCCATCCCCTTATTGGTAATCATTAAAATTGTTTTATCTTCCCATTAAAAATGTAAACAAATACTTGTGTGTTTATTTATTTGTTCCATATCCTTTCCTTTTTTAAATAAATAGTAGCATGCTCTACATGTTTTTTTCCACCTTGCTTAATTTACTTAACAATATCTCTTGAAGATCACTCTATAATAGTGTATAGATATATTCCTCATTAAAAAATTTTTTTTACAGTTGTTACATAATCCATTGAATGGATATACCATAGTTTTTTTCAACCAGTTTCTATTACTGGACAATTTGTATTGTTTCTAGTATTTTGTTTTCACAAGGAGTGCTTCAATGAATAGCCTTGTATGAGTATCTTTTCATAATTTTGTTTATTTTTGGGATAGATTCTTAGAAATGGACTTGTTGGGTGAGTAGGCAAAGTATGGAAAGGGTAAGTGCATATGCCCTTTTGCTAGCTATTGCCACATTGCCCTTGCTAGGTGTTGTACCATCTTGCATTCCCACCCCAGCAATGTGTGGAAACACCTATATCACCACAGCCCATCAACAGAAAACGGTGTTCTGACTTTTTATCAGTCTGATGGGTGAAAAAAGGTGCTCAGTGTGGTTTTTTTTTTTTTTTAAGATATATTTATCTCTCTCCCCTCCTCTCCACCCAGAGTTGTCTGCTCTCTGTTTCTATTTGCTGTGTGTTCTTCTGTGACCACTTCTATCCTTATCAGCGGCACCAGGAATCTGTGTTTCTTTTTGTTGTGTCATCTTGTTGTGTCAGCTCTCCATGTGTGCAGTGCCATTCCTGGGCAGGCTGCACTTTCTTTCGTGCTGGGCAGCTCTCCTTACAGGGCGCTCTCCTTGTGTGTGGAGCTCCCCTGCACGGGGACACCCCTGCGTGGCACGGCACTCCTTGCACGCATCAGCTCTGCACATGGGCCAACTCCACACGGGTCAAGGAGGCCTGGGGTTTGAACCGCGGACCTCCCATGTGATAGGCGGGCGTCCTCTGTATTGGGCCAAGTCCGCTTCCCTCAGTGTGTTTTTAATTTGTATTTTTCTTATTAGGGGTGAGATGGAGCATCTTTTCATATGTCCAAGAATGATCTGTACTTCTTTTTCTTTTTTTTTTAAACTATCAATTTGTCTTGCCTGTTTTTTGCTTGACTTTTAAAAAATATTTTAATAGAAAAATTGTGAACTTGCAAAACAATCATGCATAATGTGTAGAATTCCCATACATCACTCCTCCACCAGCACCTTGCATTGCTGTGGAACATTTGTTACAGATTATGAAAGAACATCATCAAAATATTACTAATGATAAGGGTTTAATATCTACAATATGTGAAGAGATGCTACAACCATAAAGAGGCAAATGACCCAATTAAAAAATGGGTGAAAGACTTGAATAGACAATTGTCCAAGAAAGATGTACAAATGGCAAAACAAAAACAAACACACGGGAAAAAATGTTCAACATCACTAGCAATTAGGGAAATGCAAATCAAAACTACAATGACATATCATGTCATACCTATTACAACGGCCACTATCACAAAGTCAGAGAACTACAAATGTTGGAGAGATAGGAATGCTTACTCACTGTTGGTGGGAATGCAGAATGTAGAATGGTATAACCACCATGGAGGCAGTTCCTGAGGAAGTTGAATATAGACTTTGCATGTGACCTGTCAATACCACTACTAGGCATATACCCAGAAGAACTGAGCAGTGGCATGAACAGACATCAGCACTCTGATGTTCATAGCAGAGTTACTCACAATTGCCAAAAGATGGAAACAACCCAGCTGTCCATCAACTGATGAATGGATAAACAAATTTTGCTGTATTCAAGTGATGGAATATTATGCAGTTGAAGAAATGAAGTTATGAAGCATATGGCAACATGAATGAACCTGGAGGACTTTATGTTGCGTGAAGCAAGCCAGACACAAATACTGTATGATTGTGCTGTTATGAACTAAATACATTGTGTAAACTCATGGAGTTAATATTTAGAATATAGATCACTAGAAAATAGAATGAGGGTAGAGAATGGAAAGCTGAGGCTTAATCTGTGCAGAATTGGTAAAAAAAAGTTGTTTGTAGATCTTTGAAAATGAATAGAAAGGTGAAAGTACATCATAGTGTTTGTAACTAGCAGAGCTATTATATAGGTATGACAGTGGTTGAATGGGAAAGTCTAAGGACATGTATATTACTAGAACAAAAACTAAAAAAATGTAACGTGGGACTGTATAACATAGTGAAACCTCATGTGAAATATGAATATGGATAATATTGCTTATTTAAGACCTTTTTTACGAATATAAATAGAAATAAACTAGAGCGTCAGAAACAGAACAGCGGCTATGTATGGCAGAGGAAGCATAGAGAGGTTGAGAGGTGATGAGTTTTTGTTTGTTCACTCGTTCGTCTGTTTTTTGTTTTATTATTATTATCGTACTAATGAAAATGCTGTAATAATGATAGAAGTGATGAATGCCCAACTATGTGATTATCCCAAATACCACTGATTGTATATTTTGGATGGATTTATGTATTATTAATATGTATCAATAAAATTGATGTGTTAAAAAAAGACCTAATACCACCTTTTAATTGAAGATATTTCGTTACCTCCTTTACTCTACTAAAATGAAAATCATAAGCAATGTAGCTTGCATAATTTAAAAAATTTGACATATCCTGTGACATAAAGGAAAGCAATTTATGATTAAGTGTTTGTATTTTAATATGTTAATACTCAGGCATAGCTAAATGAGAAAGGAAGCAGTCAGAAGCTTGTGCCCACTTGTAATGAACAAGTTTGGATTTAAGACAATACTCAATGTGTTTGTTGATCTTATTTCTTTATCTTATCATGTGGAAATAAAGATAAAATAAATACAGTTTTATATAATCTACAAAATCACCATGAATTGGATGGCCACAAATTCAGACTGATACAGATGTGTTGACACAAATAACATGACTGATGTTGCCACATGTGGCACGATTTTCTGAAATATTGAGAAACTCTTGGTAAAGTTCCTGATGAAACAAAATACAAAAAGTTTTGGTGATTGTAGCACAACATTGTGAATGCCTTTGACACCATTGAATTGTGTGCTTGAAAGTGATTAAAATGGAAAATGCTGTATTGTATATACGTTTCGACAATAAAAATTTGTCAACCAACCAACCAACAAAAAACCCCACAATTTTCTCTCAATTAACCAGCAGTTGCATTTGTGGAAAATTCAGTATAGAGTAAAACCATGCAAAAATTTTTTGTATGTTTGTATTTAAAATGGAGTTCATGTGTAGGCGTAGTTGAAATATGAAAGCGTTTTCTGGGGAGCCAGTGTAGCTTAGTGGTTTGAGAGCCTGCTTCCCATGTACGAGGTCCTGGTTCAATCCCCAATACTTCCTAAAAAAAGAAAAAAGAAAAGTGTTTTCTGGAGGAATTTCTGGTGGGCATTGGGAGGTGGTGTGGAGTGTGGGAGGATCCTTGATTGTGTGTCTGTCCACACATTGCGGGATATCCAGCTTCTCTGGTCCCTGCCCCCTGCCGGCCCCAAGCATACCTCTATCATTGTGGCAACCAAAACACACCCACGGACTTCCAGAGGCCCTCAGGGCTGTGTTGAGGGGCCCGGGCGCAATACTGGTCTTTCCTCACCAGTCCTACCCTGATTATGTCTTCAACATAATCCACGCAGGGGGCTGATTCTGCTTCATTGTACAGTTGGAGAAACTGAGGCCTGAGCTCACGCTGTTAGGAGCAGCCGGAGACGGCACATCTTCTCTACACAGCCTTACCCTGCCTCGCTTACCTGACTCCAGGCTCACGTGCCTTTTTGGTTGTTTTTTCCTTCTCACAGGTCATTCCTCGCTTGTATTTCCAGTCCTCGTGTGCACCTCTTTTCACTAACACACACCGTATAGAAATACCCAGGTTTAAACTGTGGGTTCCTGATGTAGTAGTCACATGGTTTTCTTTAGACAGAGATGTCCACACCCTAAATCCAGGCAACTGTGAATGGATTACCTTACTTGGCAAAGGGGTCTTTGCAGGTATGTTTAAGTGAAAGATCTTGAGAGAGGGACATTATCTAGGTAGGGCCCTGAGAACGCTGCACTTTTCTGCATGAGTTTTCTGAAATCCTACAACTTCTTTAATGAAAAAAATTAGATATATGTATATACATTTGGAAAGAACTTTTTTAAAGTCTTGATGTTTGGAGCAATGGAAAAGTTTTGGTCATGGATGATGATGATGGTAGCACAACATCGTGAATGGAATTAACACCAATGGATTGTACACATGAATGTGGCTAAATGGAAATTTTATGTTATCTATACGTTGCCACCACCACCACCACCAGAAAAACCACAGAACCGTATAATACAAAGAATGAACCCTACTGTAAACTGTGGACTTTAGTTAATAATATGATATAATATTATTGGATCATCAATTATAACAAAGGTTCCAAGCTAATGCAAAATGTCAATAATAGGGAAAACCGTGTGGGTGAGGAGGGGATATATGGGAACTCTGTACTTTCTGCATGAGTTTTTTGTAAACCTACAACTGCTCTAAAAATAAATAAAATAAGAATTAAGGAGGCAGAAGGATCAGAGTCAGAGAGGAGATGTATCTATGGAAGCAGAGATGGCAGTGATGCACAATTATGAGCCAAGGAATGCAGACAGCTTCTAGAAGCTGGAAAAGGAAAGGAGCCAGATTCTCCCCTAGAATCTCCAGAAGTAACATAGCCCTCCTGGCCCTTTGATTTTAGCCCACAGAAACTGATTTGGGATGTCTGGTCTCCAGAACTGTAAGATACTGCATTTGTGTTGCTTTAAGCCACTGCTTTATGGTGATTGATTGTAACAGCAATAGGAAACTAAGACAAATGTCTCTCCCTCTCTTTCCTCCCTTGCTGTGATCAGGAAATCATGAACAAGTAGACAATGGGTTGCAAACCTTTGAAAATAATACTTAGTAAATATTTTCAGCTTTGCCAATCACCTGGTCTTTGTTACAATTACAAAACACTGGCTGCAGCGTGAAGCAGCTACAGAACCATAAAAGAAGTACTGGTGCAAACTGCAATGTGGATGAACCATGAAATATAATGTTAAGTGAAAGAAGGCAGACTCAAGAGGGCACATGTTGCATGATTCCACTGATAGGAAATGCCCAGAATCTATAGAGATAGAGATAGATTAGTGTTACTGAGGGCTGGGGGAAGAGAGAAAAAAGTAATGATTCCTGATGGGCCTGGAGTTTCTTTATGGGTTGATGAAAAGGTTCTGAAATAAGACAGTGGTGATGGTTGCTGAACTGTGAATACAGTAAAAACCACTGAATTGTATACTTTAAAAGGATGCTTTTTATGGTATGTGAGTTATTTCTCAGTAGAGCTGTTTGAAAGATACTACTGGGAAGTGGATTTGGCTCAACTGATAGAGCATCCACCTACCATATGGGAGGTCCAGGGTTCAAACCTAGGGCCTCCTGACCGGTGTGGTGAGCTGGCCCATGCGCAGTGCTGATGTATGCAAGGAGTGTCATGCCACTCAGGGGTGTCCTCCGCATAGGGGAGCCCCACGCAAGAGTGCACCCCGCATGGAGAGCTGCCCTGTGTGAAAAAAGCACAGCCTTCCCAGGAGTGGAGCTGCACACATGGAGAGCTGACACAGCAAGATGATGCAACAAAGAGACACAGATTCCCAGTGCCGCTGACAAGAATACAAGCAGACACAAAAGAACACACAACAAATGGACACAGAGAGCAGACAACGGTGGGGGTGGGGGTGGGGAGCGGGATGGGGAGAGACATAAATAAAAAATAAGTCTTAAAAAAGAAAAGATACTACTGCTAGCTATGGTCCATAGATTACATTGGGTATATATTTTTCCATGCGCCTCCCTATTATTAACACCATGTATTAGTATTGTACATTTGTTATAGTTCAAGAGAGAACACTCTCATATTTGCACTGTTAACCAGAGTCCCTCCTTCACCACATGGTTCACTGTGTTATACAGTCCCATGCTTTGTACAGTCCATCCAAAGTATACAGTCAGTGGCTCTCCCATTTATCACAGAGTTGTGCTATCATGGCTTCAGTAAATTTTTGAGCATTTTCCTTAGTCCAAAAAAAATAATCCCATACCCCCTCTATTATTGACCCTTAGCATTCATAGAGTACCTTCTTTGACATGACATTGATACAAGAATATTACAGTTTTGCTGTTAACTATAGTTGTAAGTTACATTAGTTATATTTTCCCCATGCATCACCATATTCTTACTACCATGTAATAGTGATGTACATTAGTTCATAGAAGAACTATTTTTGTATTTGTACTATAAACACAATCCTCATCCACCTCCAGGTTCACTGTTATTCACTCCCTAGACTCTTCTCTAGTTTTCTTTCAAATGACATTTACATCCCTAAACCTTCCCTTTCAGCCACAATCCTATTTGTAAACCAGCCATGTTAGTTATACTCACTATAATGTGTTACCATCAACTTATCTATTTCTACACTTTGACAGTAAAGCTAATTAAAAATTCTATATACATTAAGCATCAGTATTCTTTCTCAACCCTCATCCTACCTCCTAGTGACCTATATTCTAGGTTTTAACTCCATGTATTTATTCTTTGTATTTGGTTCACATTAGTTAGACCATACAATATTTCTCCTTTTATGTCTGGCTTATTTCACTCAGCATAATGTCCTCAAGGTTCATCCATGTTGTCATATGTGTCCCAATTTCATTTCTTCATAGTACAGTATTCTATTGTATGTATATACCATATTTTGTTTATCCATTCATTGGTTGAAGGACACTGTGTTGTTTCTATCTTTTGGCAATTGTGAATAATGCTGCTATGAATATCAGTGTGAAAATGTCTGTGACTCTGTTTTCAGTTCTTCTGGATATAATCCTAGCAGAGGGATTGCTGAATCATAGAGCAGTTCTATATCGAGCTTCCTGAGGAACCATCAACCTGTCTTCCACAGAGGATGCACCATTCTACGTTCCCACCAATAGTGAAGGAGCATTCCCACTCTCCACATCCTCTCCAGCACTTGTGTTTTTCTGTTTGTCATGTAATGGCTAGTCTGTGAGGTATGAGATACCTCATTGTAGTTTTGATTTGCATTTCCCTAATAACTAGTGATATTGAACATTTTTTTTCATGTGTTTTTTTGCCATTTTTATTTCCTCTTGGAGGAACATTGATTTAAGTCTTTAAGCCCATTTTAAAATTGGATTCCTTGCTCTTTTATTTATTTATTTATCTAGGTACTGGGGACTGGGGTTTGAATCTGGGACCTCATATGTGGGAAGCTGGCACTCAACCACTAAGCCACATCAGCTCCCCTGAGTTGCTCTTTTTTTTGTTTTGCTTGTTTTTTGTTTTTGTTATATTTTTGTTTTTGTTTAGGAGACTCCAGGAACTGAACCCAGGATCTCCCATGTGGGAAGCAGGTGCTTCCATTTTATGTATATATCACATTTTGTTTATCTCTTCATTCCTTGATGGACACTAAGGTTGATTCCAAATTTTGGCATTGTGAATATAGCTGTGATGAACATTGGTGTGTATATATCTGTCCACATCCCTACTTTCAGTTCTTCTGGCTATATTCCTGGTAGTGGGATTATTGGGTCATATGGCAATTCTATACTTAGCTTTTGAGGAACTGCCAAACCATCCTCCATACTGCCTGCACCATTCTATAGTCCCACCAGCAGTGGATGAGAGTTCCTATTCTTCTACATTCTCTCCAACACTTACAGTTTTCTGTTTCTTTTCAATAGCAACCAGTGTAATAGGTATATGATGATATCTCATTGTAGTTTTGATTTGCATTTCCCTAATAGCTAGTGATGTTGAGCAGATTTTCATATGCGTTGTAGCCATTTATATTTCCTATTAGGTCTGTATCTGAACTCTCAATTTGGTTCTATTCATCAGTATGTCTATCCTTGTGCCAATACCATGGAGTTTTAACCACTTTAGCTTTGTAGTATGCTTTAAAGGCAGGTAGCATGATTCCTCCAATTTCATGTTTCTTTTTCAAGATTTAAATATGTCATAACACTGTCTTCTTGTCTCCATGATTAAGTCAGCACTTAATCTTCTTGGTCATTCCTTGTATGTGATGAATCACTTTTCTCTGGCTGCTTTCAGAATTCTCTATCTTTTGTATTTGACATTCTGATTCATATGTGTCTTTGAGTAGGTCTATTTGGATTTATTCAGATTAGAGTTCATTGTGCTTCTTGGACACAGATATCTGTGCCCTCCAATAGAGATGGAAAATTTTCTACCATTATGTCCTCAAATATTCCTTCTGACCCCTTTTCCTTTTCTTCTCCTTCTGGGACAACCATGATGCCTATGTTTGCATGTCTCTTTAATTCCCTGAAGCCCTATTAATTTTTTTCCATTCTTTTATGTGTTTGCTTTCAGAGGCCCTGTCTTCAAGCTCACTGAGCCTTTCTTCTGCCTCTTCAAAACGGCAGTGTATTTTAAATTTCATTTATTGTACCTTTCTTTTTTAAGATTTATTTTTATTTACTTCTCTCCCCTTCCGCCATGCCCTGCCCCAGTTGTCTGTTCTCTGTGTCCATTCGCTGTGTGTTCTTCTGTGTTCACTTCTATTCTTGTCAGTGGCATCAGGAATTTGTGTCTCTTTTTGTTGCATCATCTTGCAGCATCAGCTCTCCGTGTGTGCAGCGCCTCTCCTGGTCAGGCTGCACTTTTTTTGCACTGGGTTGCTCTCTTTATGGGGCACACTCCTTGTGCGTGGGGCTCCCCTACATGGGGAGCCCTGCATGGCGTGGCACTCCTTGTGTGCATCAGCACTGCACGAGGGCCAGCTCCACATGGGTCAGGAGGCCCTGGGTTTGAACCGTGGACCTCCTGTGTGGTAGGCAGACACTATCTGTTGAGGCAAGTCTGCTTCCCTATTGTACCTTTCATTTCCATAATGAAATTCCATAAGATCTGCTATTTTTCCATATGTGCATTTTATTTTAAAGATTTTTAAAAATTATTTATTTTTCTCCCCTTTCCTGCCCCCCACATTGTCTCTCTCTGTGTCCACTCCCTGTGTGCTCTTCTGTGTCCACTTTGTATTTTTGTCAGTGGCACCCAGAATCTGTGTCTTGTTTTGTTGCGTCATCTTGCTGCATCAGCTCTCTGTGTGTGTGGCACCATCCCTGGGCAGGCTGCACTTTTTTTTGCACTGGGTGGCTCTCCTTAAAGGGTGCACTTCTTATGTGTGGGGCTCCCCTATGCAGGGGACACCCCTGTGTGGCACAGCACTCCTTGCGCACATCAGCACTGCGCGTGGGCCAGCTCATCACACAGGTCAGGAGGCCCTGGGTTTGAACCTTGGACCTCCCATGTGGTAGATGGGTGCCCCATCCATTAGGCCAAATCTGCCTCCTCCTATACTTGCTTTTAAATTCTTCTCTGTGATCACAGAGTGTCTTCTTAATATCCTTTATTTCTTTAGCCCTCTCATTGAATTTATTAAGGATATTTGTTTGAACATCTGTGATTGTTGTCTCAACTCCTTTATGTAATCTGGAGGTTTGGTTTGTTCCTTTGACTAGGCCTTATTTTCCTGTTTCTTGGTATGGCTTATAATTTTTTGTTGGTGTTCTGGTATTTGATTTATTTGATGTATTTTTTTCTGGACTTGGTTTCTCTCTTTAGTCTAGGGTTTTCTGTTGGATTGACTTTGTGCTACAACTCCTCTTTGATACTTGGTTCAACTTATTTTGGAATTTTATAGTGGCTCATGTTTAGCCAATCTGAAAATTTTCAGCTCTTTCTCATCTTTTCTTTGCCTTTCTCCCTTGCAGATGGCAGAGTAGGAGCCAAGGATGCAGTTGGTACTGTAAGCCATGGAGGCTGAGGCTGCCTGCTTTGCCCAAGGAACTGATGAAGTTTCTCCCATGTTTCTCCCCTGCCAGGTATAGGGACATGGCTACAGTTGTGTGCAGTAATGCAAGCCATGCAGGCCAAGGCCATCTCTATTTGCCCGGGGAGACTGATGAAACTCTATACTCCTTCCTCCCCTGACTGGGAAGGTGATGGAGTCACAGGTGTGGTCAATAAACTAAGTTGTATGGGCCCAAACTGACTGCAGTTGCCCAGATATACTGATGAAGCATTAACCTCCCTTCTCCCCTGCCAGGAATGTGGATGGTGCCACAAGCATGTGCAATGATCTTGACTGTGCAGGCCTAACTTAACTACAGTTGCCTGGAGAGGCTGAGGGAGCACTGGCTCTCCTCCTTCCCTGCCAGGGGCAGGAGTGGACCCACAGGTGTGTTTAACAGTCTAGTCTGTGCAGGATGAAAGTGGCTGCAGTTGCCCAGAGACGCTGAGGAAACTCTGCCCCCCGGCTCCACACCCCCCATCCTATTTAGGGCAGGGATGTAGCCACATGGGTTCCCAAAAAATCTGGTCATGTGGGCCGAAAGTGGCTATAGTTGTCTGGAAAGGCTGGTGCAGGTGACCTCAGTTTCCTTCCTGCCAGAGCAGAGACTAGGGCAGCAATCTGACCTGGGTGGAAAGAAGCTGGTCTCAACCATCATTGTGATATTCAATCAGTCCTGCTTCACTTCATGTCATGGGTGGAGTTAAAGATGGAGGCTACCAGTCTCTTTCTGCTTGGATTGGACTTTAGCCATCCTAATTTACTTATCAGTACTGAAGTCAGGGCCCGACTATCTCTTCCCTCCCTGTTTTTGGGAAATGGAGCTTCCAACTCCAGCCAGGGAAAAGTTCCCAAAGCATCTTGCCAGGATGGGCACTGACTTTCACAGTGCCATGTGCTCCACTCACAAATCTTCACTGCAGATGGGCAGTCTCCTTCTTATGTCCTTCTAAGAATGTTGCAGGATGCTCTTCTGGTCTCTTGGGCCCTTCAAACAGGTGATTTAGATAGCTCTAGTGTGTTACTAACTGTGCTGTAGGATGAGCTAACTCTTGGAACTCCTTACTGTGCTCCCATCTTGGCCCTTCCCCACATGACTATTTAAAAAAATAGAGTCATTGGTTCTTTTCTTCTCTATGTTTAGCTTTTCTTTGTACATTAAGAGTATTTTTTAAAAAATGATCATTTTTATTGTGTTTTTTTGAAGATACATAGATCACAAAAAATGTTACATTAAAAAATATGAGGTTCCCACATATCCCACACCTCACACCCCCCACTCCTCCCACATCAACAACCTCCTTCATCATTGCAGCACATCCATTGCATTTGGTGAATATCTTGGAGCACTGCTGCACCTCATGGATTATAGTTCATATTGTAGTTTACACTCTCCCCCAGTCTATTCAGTGGGTTATGACAGGATATAGAATGTCCAGCATCTGTCCCTGCAATATCATTTAGGACAACTCCAAGTCCCAAAAATGCCCCCACATCACATCTCTTCATCCCTCTCCCTGCCCTCAGCAACTACCATGGCCACTTTCTCCAGATCAATGCTACACTTTCTTCCATTACTAGTCACAATAGTTCTATAGTAGAATACTAGTAAGTCCACTCAAATTCATATTTTATTCCTCCATCCTGTAGACCCTGGGATGGTGATGTTCACTCCAGCTCTATATCGAGAGGGGGATTAGATCCCACATGGTTAATGGATGTGATTCTCCTGCTTGAAGTTGTAGGCCCTCTCACTTCCCTGTTGTGGTGGTCCCTAATAGCTGACTTGGGTAAGTCCTCCAAACAGGAGAGTAGGTGTTGCAACTCTGCTGAGGCTCAGGGTCTAGCTGGCAAATGGACAGTCCAGAGATTCAAGTCTTCTGGGTATAAACCAACTCCAGCGCCAACCACAGGTTCAGTAAAAGTGACAGAAGAGGCACGTGTAGAAAGGTCACATCTGAGTCCAACTCCATCACAATCAGGAACCCAAATTCCAAAGTGAGGCCCACTAAGAAGGCACTGAACTCCAGAGCCATCTGCCATGACTGTAGAACCTGTGTGTCTCCATAGCCCTCAGGAGCACCAGTACCTGGGCTTAATATACTTTGGCTGTCTCTGACATCCTGCTGAGACATGCGTAAACGTGACCCCTCTGATGACCTCCTGACTCTTTTTTGAAGACCTTAGCCATATAAACTAATTTGTCTTTACCATTTCCCCCTTTTATTCAAGGTCTTTTTCTAGTTGCATCACCAGTTAGTGATTGGTAGTAATCCCTCGGCACCAGGGAGGCTCATACCTGGGAGTCATGTCCCATGCTGGGGGGAAGGTGATGCATTTACATGCTGAGTTTGGCTTAGAGAATGGCCACATTTGAGCAACATGAATGCTCTCAGGAGGTAACTCTTAGGCACCCTGCAGCTCTAGGCCTGGTTGAAATTTCAGACACACAGGTTCATGAGCATAGTCATCAGTATCAAGGGCTCATCATTGGACCATCCTTCTTCACTGGTCTTTGCCCTTGCACTTGGGGCAAAAACTGTTGCTGTTCCATTGGGGAATGTGACAGAGCTCCCCTGGCTAGGAACTCAGCACTCCCTCAGTTGTCATTTGCAACTGTAACTACTAGGAAAATACCCAATGAACATCCAAACATTTTATATACCCTATATACATGCCCTGGAGAACTCCCTTCCAACCATGTGTCCCCCACACCAACATTCCTCCCCTGCCATAATTGAATCTCTCTATAGTCCAAAACTTCTTCAAAAATGAAGTCTATTAAATTGCCAAATTCAATCAATGGGAAAACGAAATTGTAGTGATAGATTTAAAGATTAGAAATAGAATACATACTTACTTAGAAACACTAAAATAAACTAAAAATAAATTGGAGTATTAAAAAATGAAAAATGTCATAAAATATCATAAAAAATGAAAAATATCATAAAATATCATGACGTTTTGCCTTTTGTCACTCTAATAGGGTTGCCCTATATGTACAGTGGCAAGGCAATTTCTTTCATTTTTCCTCAGCATCTACATCCTTTTTTTTTCCCTCTAATTTTCAATTTTGTCTTCAAAAAAGTTTTAGATCACAATAAAGTCATATATGCAATAGAGGGGACTCCCATATATCCAACATCAAGCCCTTTTCCCCCTTCCCCAGCAATGATCTTTTTACATGTTCAAGTTATATTTGCTGCAGCTGGTGTACAAATATTGAAACATAGTTAGCAAACATGGTTCCATTTTGGTTTACATTATGGTTTATATTTTAGACTGTACAATTTTCTAAATTTTTAGTTACATTATGGTTTACGTTTTAGCCCATAGACTTTTATACATTTTTGAATAAATTTAACATGTCCTATATCCATCATTTCTATTGCCCCCCAGTTACCCTGCTTCCATCTATTCTAATCCTCTCTTCCCCTCCCCTCAGGGCCCATAGTGACAACCATGCCTCACTGCTTGAAGGACCAGATTCACATATACTTGCAACAATACTGAGGGCTTGATGTTCTAGACTGTCCTCCCATATTGGGAGCCACCAATTCTTTCAAGAGACACAATTCCCTCTGTTTGGGAATATCAGGCCTACCCAGGATGTGGGTACATCCTCCCACTCATTGTATGGATCTCCACCCAATGATATACTCTGCCAAGATGAGCACTTACACATTCCCTAGAAACCTGCCCCTATGCCGGATACCCCCCCTTAAACACCTTAAACAGGTAATCCTTCCTTATTATATTTTCTTTTTTTAAAAAAAGAGTTATTATTTTATTTATTTCTCTTCCCTCTCCTCCCCCCAGTTGTCTCCTCTCTGTGTCCATTCGCTGTGTGTGGCACCATTCTTGGGCAGGCTGCACTTTCTTTCACGCTGGGCGGCTTTTCTTACAGGGTGCACTCCTTGCATGTGGGGCTCTCCTATGCGGGGGACACCCCTGCGTGGCGCGGCACTCTTTGTGTACATCAGCACTGCGCAGGGGCCAGCTCCACATGGGTCAAGGAGGCCCAGGGTTTGAACCGTGGACCTCCCATGTGGTAGGCGGACGCCCTATCCATTGGGCCAAGTCCACTTCCCCTTATGTTTTCTAAAGAGTTTTCTCAACATTATAGGTTTCACCACATACCTGACAATATTCCATGTTCAACTGTTGCCCCCGACCCTCCCTTCAATTCCTTGGGCCATCTGACCCATCCTCCCACCCCAGCCCACCTCAAACCTGCAAAACCCCACCCAATAGTATCCCTATGCCCCTGCACAAATACTTACCTCCTCATTATCATGGATTTCACCCATGTAGGCATCAGCTCACAGCCTTCCTTTCCCCCACAATTTCCTGTAAGCCTATCATTCATTCTCTAGATCTCTGGGACAGCTTGGTTTGCTTATTTTATATCAGAGAGGTCATGTAGTATTTGTCCTTCAATGCCTGGCTTGCTTCACTGGACATAAGGTTATATATTAGGAGTATTAAACCTCAAAGTTGTAAAATTTTTCTCAGTTTGTCATTTGTCTTTTTTTTTTTAACTGAACTAATTGTGATTTTTGCCCTACTATTAGGAAAAAAAAATTATATAGTCAAGTTTATTCACCTTTGACTTCCTCTAACTTCTGAGTCCTGAGTTAGGGAAGATTTCTTCATTCCCAGGATATAGATATACTCACTCATGTTTTCTTCTGTATGATTTCATATTTTTCATTTAAATCTCTGATCCATTTGAAATTTATCCTTGGGAATGGTGTGAAGAATGGATCTAATTCTGTATTTTTCCAAATGACTACTCATTTTACCAAAACCATTTATAAAAGTCTATCTTTTCCCCTCAGTGTTCTTTTTAATTTCTTCACCCTGTTCCTCATTGGAGAACATTATTGTGAGAGTACTGGATGAATACTATTTAGATTTTATAAAGAATGAGGCAATCTATATGCACTGATATATAAAAAAATCCATCATATATTACTAAAAGAAAAAATAAGATGTAGAGAGTTTATGTAATTTGGCCCAAATTTTGTTTAAAAATTGTTTTTATATGTAAAGGAGAATATATGGAAGAATATTCTTCAAATTGTAAATAGTGGTTAACAGTGTTTACCTCTGGTGGTGGTCTAGATGGGGTAGTGTTATAATTTTTCTTTCTATATTTCAGTACCATTTATTTTTTCAACAAACACATATTTTGTTATTCTGAAAAAACAGGTCAGTGGCATATCCTGAACTTCATTCAACACCTGTTTACTGGGTTCCACTGAGTCCTACATTTGCTTCTTTGCTCTGTGTCTAAGTATATTTTCCAGGTCCCATATTTTCAAATGATCCACCTTTTCTTTTTCTTAGTTTCTTCCTCTCTGCAAAAGAAAAGCATCGGAGTGAGCTCAGGATGGACAAGAAGAGACCTGAGTTCTGGCCCCCACATTGCTAGGCTAGCTCTGTGAACCTGGGTATACTCCTTCTCTGACCTTCCGAGTCTGTACACGTTAGACTAGGGCTTGGGCCGGATCCTCTCGGCATTGCATTGTCCACCTCTGAAATTCCGTGATATGAAAATATTTATGTGCACTCTGCATGTGTCTTCTGACCAGCCCCAGACACTCTGTGATCTCATTTCATTCCAGTCAGGCTGGCCAGTTCTCCAGGAAATTCTTGTATATCCAGCCTGACTGGGAAATAGTGTTCACTGAGCATTTACTCTGTCCCACAAAAGGACAAATATTATGTGATTTCATGGATATAAAATAATTAGATTACACAAATTCAGAGTCAGAATCTAGACAATAGGTTACCAGGGGATGTGGTGTAGGGGTAGGGAATAGGGAGTTAATGCTTAAACTGTAGAATTCCTATTTCAGTTGATCATAAGGATTTCATAATGGATGGTGCTGATGGTTGCACAACATTGTGCACATAGGTAACAGCACTGGATTATATATTTGAATGTGGTTAAAAGAGAATAATTTTAGGTTATATATGTTACTGGAGTAAAAATTTTTTAAAAATCCGTGGTCCGGTCTATAAACAGTGAACCCTAAGTAAATCGTGTACCATACTCATGCGAGGTGTTAATAATAGGGTGATATATGGGAACTCTGTATTTTTTGCATGATTTTTCTGTAAAACCACAACTTCTCTATTAAAAAATACAGTAAAACCATACAAAAAGAAAAAAAAATACATTCAACTTAAATAAATTCAGTTATTTACATGTGGTCATCAATGTGATTCTAGTGTTTAAAGGTGCTTATTTTTTAGCAGCATGGACTTTAAATGTAAGCTGCCTACTTCATCTAGTGTTCAGCTGCAGAAGCAGCTCTCTGTTCCATTGCTACAGGAATTATAGGTTGGATTGATCAATGTTTGTCTGACTACTATATTTAGTGGACAATGAAAAGGATTCCATTTTTTCTATACTTTTATTTTGAAATAATTTTCCAACTTACATGACAGTTATAAAAATAGTACGAACTCCACACAGAGAACCCTAACATACCCCTATACCCCTGAAAACCAGATTCATCAATTTTAGCATTTTGCTACCTTTGCTGTATCATTCTATCTAACTTTCTGTTACCTATTTATCAGTACACTTTCTGAACACTGGAGTGTAGGTTGTACACATCATGCTCCTTGAACACTTAATACCGCCATGTACATTCCCTAAAACAGGATATTCACTTATGTAACTACCTAAAGTGCAGTTATTAAGTTCAATATATTTTAATATTGATGTAAAACTTACAGTATATATTCCAATTTTTTTGTATGTCCCAAATAATGTCCCTTTGGGCCTTTTCTCCTTCCTAGTTAGAGCCCATCCAGGATCCTGTGTTATATTTAATGGTCTTTTTCTCTTGAGGTGATCTTTCCTTTACTTTTTAAAAAATGTATACAACATAAAATTTCCCATCTCATCCACCCCCAAACTTACCATTCAACAGGATTATAATCACATTCACCATTTTGCCGTACCCTCACCACCTTCCATTACTAAAATGTTCCCATCTCCTTAACAGAAATTATATCGATTATGCATTAACTTTCTTCTCTCCTTGCCCAACCCCCATCCCTGGCAACCTGCACTACAACTTCTGTCTCTATGAGCTTGCATATAGTCAGATATTTTCTTTGTAATTATCAGCATACTTAATGTTAAACATCCCAAATCTATTAACAATCTTGTTTGCTTTGATACCAACTTAACTTCAATAGTATACAAAAACTATGTTTCTCTACCTCCCCGTTCCCCCACCTTTATGTCATTTTTGTCACAGAATACATGTTTATACACTATGAGTCCAAAATCTCTCATTTAATATTGCATTTTATGCATTTGCCTTTTAAGTCCTGTAGAAACTAAACAGCAGAGTTGCAAATCAAAAATACAATAGTACTGGTATGTATCTGTACCCATGCCATTACCTTTACTGGAGGTAATTTTTCTCCCTATGGCATCAATGTATTGTCTAATGGCCTCTCCCTTCAGCTAGCAGAACTCTCTAACATCTCTTGTAGGGCTGGTTTAGTGGTGACGAACTTCTTCAGCTTCTCTTTTTCTGGGAATGGCTTAATCTTATCCTCTTTTTTTTTTTTTTTAAAGATTTATTTTTATTTATTTAATTCCCCTCCCCTCCCCCGGTTGTCTGTTTTCTGTGTCTTTTTGCTGCGGCTTGTTTCTTTGTCCGCTTCTGTTGTCGTCAGCGGCACGGGAAGTGTGGGTGGCGCCATTCCTGGGCAGGCTGCTCCCTCCTTCGCGCTGGGCGGCTCTCCTTACGGGTGCACTCCTTGCGCGTGGGGCTCCCCTACGCGGGGGACACCCCTGTGTGGCACGGCACTCCTTGCACGCATCAGCACTGTGCATGGGCCAGCTCCACACGGTTATCCTCATTTTTGAAAGACAGTTTTTCCAGATATAGAATTCTTAGTTGGCAATTTCTTGGTTTCAGCACCTTAAATATGTCATCCCACTGCCTTCTTGCCTCCATGATTTCCAAAGAGAAATTGGCACTTAATCCTATTGAGGCTCCTTGCGTGACATGGTTCAGCCATTATTTCTTTCAATAACCTCTCTGCCCTCTTCTCTCTTTCTTGTCCTTCTGGATCTCCACAGTCTGTATATTGGTGTGCTTGATTTCACAGGCTTTGTTTACTTTCCTTCTGCTCCTTAGACTGGATGATTTCGATGTTCTTATTTTCAAATTCTCTAATTATTTCTTCTGCCAACTCCAATCTGCTGTTGAATTCCTCTAGGGAATTAATTTCTGTCTTCAGCTTTGTTTGGTTCCTTTTCATAATTTCCATCTCTCTATTGATATTCTTTTTGTGTTTCATCTATTATATTCCAGATTTCCTTTAGTTCTTTGTCCATGTTTTCCTTTACTTTGTTGAGTATAATTAGGACTGTTTTTTCAAGTCTTTGTCTGGTATGTCCCAGATCTGGGGCTATTCGGAGATGGTCTCCCCTCCCCCTCCTCCTCCCCACTCTCTTCCCTCCCCTCCTCTCCCCTCTCCTCTTCTCTTTTCTTTTCTTTTTGTGAGGTACTGGGGCTGGGGATTGAACCCTGGACCTTGTACATGGAAAGCCAGCATTCAACCACTGAGCCACATCGACTCCCCAGAATTAGTTATTTCATTTGTTTGCTTATTTTTTAATTAAAAAAAAAATTTTTTTAATTGTTTCTAGGAGGCACCGGAACTGAACCCAGGACCTTCCATGTGGGAAGCAGGTGCCCAACCACTTGAGCCACATCTGTTCTCCCATAGATGGTTCTAATGCTTTAATTGCTCCTTTGCCTAGGCCATTGCTTCCTGTTTCTTTGTAGGTTTAGTGACCTTTTGTTGAAACCTGGACACTTTGATATTTTAACGTGCTTTTGCTAGAATTTAGTCTCTGAGGGGATTGGTCCTTAAGCTTGTATCAGGCTAGTGTTATGACAGAGCTTTCCTTCATTGGCAGGAACTAACAAAAACAAAGAGGAAGGAAAAAAGAAAATACCTTTCCCAGTCTTTGCAAATTGACCTGTGGAGTTCTCTCCTTCAGGGCTTGGCCATATAATCAGTTTAGAGAATAGGTCCAGGCCAAATGGTGGGGGCCTCCGTGATCCTCTCTGCATGCATCTTGTCTTTGGTTTGCCTCGGTGGCCCTGGGAACTCCCTGTTGGTTCCCTAGGAAAGTTCCCTCACAGAACCAGGCACTGCACTGTGTGTCCCGCAGCCACCTGTGCCTTGCCCAGACAACAGCACTCGGCTGCTCTCCCACGGTGTTGAGTAGGAGAGTTCCACGAGCTCTTTCTACAGCCGGCCGACATGCTGGGGTGGTGGGTCCCTCGGGCCACCGCCAGGCTGGGGCCAGGGAGCCACGCTGGCTGCCGGGCTGGCTCTGCGCTGAGCCGGGAGGGGAGTGGGCAGTGGCGGCCAGGGCGCCAGGGGAGCCTGCAGCTTTTAAGTAGCTTTTTTTTGGATTCAGTGCTATCCAATTACTGAGGTCCTTTAACTGTTTTCTGGTATTTTGAGAAAGACATTTCAGCCAGTTCCTGCTTGTTTCAAAGCTCAGGTGGGGGACAGTGTCCCGGTGCACTTCACTCCACCATCCTGAGTGGTGACTCCCCAGATCCTGAAGGGATTCGATTTTGACTATATAAGATTTTCCACATTACAAGATGCCATTGGACAGGAAGAGATGAGAGGTGGAGGCGTCTTTGGGACATGGAGCTGCCCTGGATGGTGCTTCAGGGGCAATCACCAGACATTGTAAATCCTCACAGGGCCCACTGGATGGAATGGGGGAGAGTATGGGCCATGATGTGGACCATTGACCATGAGGTGCAGAGGTGCCCAAAGATGTACTAACCAAATGCAATGGATGTGTCATGATGATGGGAATGAGTGTTGCTGGGGGGGGGGGAGAGGTGGGGTAGGGGTGGTGGGGTTGAATGGGACCTCATATATATATATTTTTTTAATGTAATATTATTACAAAGTCAATAAAAAAAATGCCATTGGAAACTAGTTCTAGCATAAAGTAAGTTTCTATAGTAATATATGTTTATTGCAGAAAATTTGAAAATTTATAGCAGAAGAAAAAAATAAAAGTGATCGCTCGTTCCCCACTGTGGAGGTAACAATTGCAATGTTTCACTGTATATCTGTCTGTTATTTATTCTACGCATGTATTTATGTGGTACCACACAAATCTGAGCTATTATTTTAGGTAGTTTTCCCTCTCCATTCCCTTGTACTCTGGCCCGGTCATCACCTCCCTCTAGCGCAGGCAGCCAGGACAGGACACCAGAGCAGAGGATAGAAAAGGACCCACCTGCCCCCACTGCTTCTAAAAGCTCGCTTTTGGAACATAGGTCGAAGTTAAGAGCTTTGAAAGCTAAGCTGTGGGATTTGAATATTTTGAAAAGTCCACATCCCCTAGAGTTCAGTGCATAAAACTGGTGGGGTAAACAAGAAAAGACTAGAGGAGCTGATTTACCCTCTGCCAGAGAAGATAAAGAAACCCCAGCTTGGGGGAAGGCACAGAGAGACACAGCGCATTTGCCGACTGGGGAGGGAGTGCGAGAGCATGAGAGTGTGAGAGTGTGAGAGAAAGAGAGGGAGAGGGAGAGGGAGACAGAGAGGAAAACAGAGAGAGAGAGAGAAAGAGATAGATAGAGAGAGATTGGTGGAGCTGAGAGGGACTCTGTAGACCCTGGTGTATCTGTTACTGAGCTCAGACTCCACCTGAGCGGGCACCATCTGTTGCTGGCAATCGGAAGCCTTGAGGGAGCTGCGTCAGGGCCCGCTCAAGTAAGCATCCGTATTGCCAGTGCCAAGGAACTAAGTCAGCTGGTCGCTCTCTGTCACTGTGCTAGGAACGCCCATGGAGATCAGCCCGTGGGTCTCTGGCATGATCAACTGCCAGTGGTGATGCCCATCTGTTCCCTGAGATTCTGAATTACCTTGTGTGGCCAGTGCCCCTCTTCAAAAGGCAAGAAGGATGGTGGGCCAAGCTGCAGCCTGGGCCCTGGCTGCCAGGAGGCACAGAGGTGAGGCGGTGGGGAAAGACCGAGCCACAGCACTTTGGTGAAACTGCATGAAACCAACCCTCTGGAACACATACCCTTCCTCTTAGATACCCCAATTTGGGATCGTGCTGTGTGGCCGACTTGGAGACCCTGACTCTCCACTTTATAGTCTGTCACTCACTTTACTCCCCCATGATTAAATATTCTTCTAGAGTCATTTTAGTGGGTACAGAGTATTCCATCACATGCACTTATCATGATGTATTTTGAAAAATCCCCTCTTCTTGGATATTAAAAATGACTTCCAGTGTTTGACTGCTACAAATAAAGCGACGATGACCTTCCTCGTCCTAAATCTTTGTGATGATCTTTTGATTATGAAAAACAGATTCTTAATCGTGGCAAGCAATGGCAAGATAGCTACAATAAACTGGCTTATTAGCAGCCCTTAGAAGCAGCTGAGGCTCCAGTGGCACTGCGGATGGGAAAGCCTGCATGGGCTCAGGATGGAGTTTACCACATTGGCTAAGAAAAGAAAGACAGACACGAAGAATGTAAGATGGCAGGGCAACAGACTTCCTGGCTCAATATACCTCTTGGTATCTAACCTATGTCTCAGAGTCTGTGATGACCTTTGTACATGACATGAGGTCCCACTTTGAGTTCATCAAGGTCAGAGGCGACTCTGCAGCAACGAGAAGCCTTTACTTTCTCCCTTATGACAGGAAGTCTAGTATGAGTTGTCCTCATATATGAACAGAAAATCCATGAAATATTAATGCATGGAGCTTTGTTACGGACTCTGCTGCAAACAATTAGAGACCATCAGTCCCTTCCAAATCAATAAGCTTTGAATTATGCATAGGAGTGCCCCAAAGTCACACTTAACCATTGTCCTGTGTTCTTTTGGGTGGAAAGAAAAGAGACCCAGGGAAGAGGCTGAGCTGGGAAGGTTGCAGTCCTTTTCCTATGCTTTTGTTATCGAACAAGTTCATCTGTGCCAGAGAGCAGGAATGTGGTTACTTACCAGAGAACTTGATGTTTGGAAGTGTGGTACTTGAGGAAGCCCTAAAAATTTGATTTCAGTGGGAGGAAAATGGAAATGGTGGAATTTTAATGTATTTAATCTCTGCTTACATGGAAGAAATATATATATTCCTTCTCTGGAGAATGCAGGAAGATTTTGTGGCTTTTTTTAGGTACCAGGGCTGGGGATTGAACCTGGGACCTTGTATGTGGGAAGCTAGCATTCAACCACACATGAGCTTTCCTGAGTTGGTTTTCTTGTTTGTTTTTATTTTTGTTGTTTTTAGGAGGCACTGGGAACCGAACCTGTGACCTTCCATGTGGGAAGCCGGTGCTTGACCACTTGAGCCACATCCACTCCCCTAGACATTTTTTAAAATTCCACCAAGACATGAACACTATTAATTTTCTGGATGCATTTCCATATTTGTATATATACACATATATTATTTTTACATATAATACATAGTACATATATAGTATGTAATTGTTTTCACAAGATTTTGATTTTGGCACAGCATTGCATTTAGACTTCTCGCTTATTTTCATTTGTACTTTCTATGTCATTAAATAATCTTTTAAACAGGAGTTAACATTATGTCACCTGGATGTAACTAAGAGATGAAGCATGATAGAACACTTACCTATAAAGTTCAGGGAAGCTGGCAATTAAAAAGTACTGATCATCTGTGAAACTAAGATGATCCAAAATTATTTTAGTTCAATTAAATAAGGCAAATGAAGCCCTCTGGCCCTGTCATCTGCATTGGAGGTACAGAGATAAATAGAACACAGGCTTGAGTTTGAGGGGCACACAGCTAGCTAAAGAGAAGACTAAGAAACAGAGAGTTCTAATAAAAAGTGTTGAGTGCCACGGTGTACAGGTGTGTGCATGGTCTTCATATGGACAGAATGTTTGGGAGAAGGGAGGAGAAGCACTTTGCCCTGCCTGGATGACCTCCTTAAGTGGTAATAATTGAGCTGAGTTTTTAATGATGACTGCAATCCAGCCAGCTGAAGAACAGGCTGAGGCAGGGAGGAGCAAGCATCCTAAGCAGAGGTAACAACCTCCAGTGCAAAGATAAGAAGGTGTGGGACCAGGGATGGTATTCAATGGCAAAGGAAGATTCAGGGTGCACTGATAGAGGAAAAATTTAAAACTGGTTGGTAGGAGGTACCAAGTTACTCCTCACTTACTAGTTTTTACTCAGTTTCGAAGAATTGCATTTTTCTTGAAAAGAGAACATAAACTCAAAATTATGAATCTATTTAGAGTAGAGCCTACTATATGTCAACTCTGGCAAAGCCAAGCTTTAGGCAAGGGGACTCTGGCCAAGGATACTGTATGAGAAGGAGTGGGACAAGGGTCATCTTATGTTGGATTTAAAAAAAAAAAAAAAAAACAGTTAAAATTTACCCAAAAGTTTTGTGATTTAAAGGGGGTTAACTCCTTTCATCTGGAAAACTCACTTACTTGGCTTACTTTGATATATAGCTTGCATTTTCCTTTATTAGAATAACACTTTAAAAACTAAATTTTGTACAGAACCATAGTATGTGAAATAAATGTAAGTCACTAAGAGTGTGTGTGTGTGTGTGTGTGTCCTGGAGCATCCAGAGTTCAAACCATTTGGCATACCCCATCCCCTGGAGGATCTAAAACTGCAGAATACAATTTACAAACAAGTGAGTTACAACAGAGAACCTAGACAATGATAGATGAAATAACTTACAGTTAGTCTAATTGAATAGTCCAAACCCCTGAATTAAAAAGTAGGAACTCTAAAGCTTTTGCAAGACTTAGTGGCTTTCATAAATCCACACAGATAGCGGCAGAGACGAGGTCAGAACCCAGGTTCCCTGATTCCAAATTTAGGACTTCGGCTTCTCTTCTTCGTCCGGGTGCCAGCACCCACTGTCCTCAGTGACGGAGGCTTTGCTCACAATGAGGCGTGATGGAGCTCACACTCTCAAAGTGCACTTGCGTTTTAAAGGAAGAACTTGTTGTACCAAATGACTCTTCAATAATTGGGGGAAGTGGTTTCGAGAAAGGTCACACAATGCTCTTTGCCCAAGGTTTCCCTCTGCTTCAACTTTCCACTAAGTCTAAAGAGAGGCAAATAAAGTCACAAGAATTTGGCTTCACGGTCATATGCCGTTCATACTTGATGTCACACACTTTTCCTTACTTCCTCACTTCCAGGGCTCCTTAAGAACCAAGAGTCTTCCCTCAGGGGTCGGAGCAATGAACTGTAAATACCTGAAAATATGGATTATGAAACGACTAATGTGGAACGACCGAACTTAGCTAAATTCATTCCAACTACATTCTAGCTGCTGTGAAAATCTGTCTGTTCTAGTTCAGTTCCTATCTAAACTGCTTCTATTTAATTTTCTTCACAAAAGCTGATAGTTAATGTGTCTCAGAGGGAAATATTAAAGAATTAATGAGTCTAAGTATTTTTTTAAAAGATTTATTTATTATTTATTTATTTCTCTCCCCTTTCCCCCCACCCTGGTTGTCTGTTCTCTGTCTATTTGCTGCGTCTTCTTTGTCCGCTTCTGTTGTTGTCAGCAGCATGGGAATCTGTGTTTCTTTTTGTTGCGTCATCTTGCTGTGTCAGCTCTCCGTGTGTGCAGCGCCATTCCTGGGCAGGCTGCACTTTCTTTCGCATGGGGCGGCTCTCCTTACGGGGTGCACTCCTTGCGCGTGGGGCTCCCCTATGCAGGGACACCCCTGCGTGGCACGGCACTCCTTGCGCGCATCAGCACTGCGCATGGGCCAGCTGCACACGGGTCAAGGAGGCCCGGGGTTTGAACCGTGGACCTCCCATGTGGTAGACAGACGCCCTAACCACTGGGCCAAGTCCGCTTCCTGAGTCTAAGTATTTGAAAATCACTTTCAAAATGTTATAAACCTTACAAATTTTCTGCAGTGTAAACCTGTGTAACCCTAAGCATATGGGTTCTACATGGTCCAGTCCATGGTGTTGTATTTAAAGAAACAGGACCCAGCAATGGAAAGTAATTAGAAGTAATTCCACTCTCTACTTGCCTATTGATTAACATTAAATTTGATTCAATTCATAACCCAGTTTCTTTTAGTCTCTGCCTCTTCCACACTTTGCAACTGTCCACCAATCAGTCGCCCTCCTTAACACCTAGCCAGTGGCCATTTCTTCTTCATTGTCTCCCCCATTTCCTTCTGGAGCCCCCTTTTTTCTCTTAAACACTCCCCTCCTCAAAGATTTTACTGACATGCACAACAAATGGGGTGGGGAGAGGTAATGCTGATGGGATAACACCAGAATTTGTGTGAGGGGAATATAAGGGAATGGGAAGTCTCTGAACACGCCAAATTTAATACTTTTTGTCCTTCTTGCATCTTTTCCATGGGAAGGTCAGTCAGCGAGTACTTGAAAATGTAGATCTACTATTTACTTGGTCGTTCATTATCAATCATTTGCTTAGAGTTCTTTTTTTTTTTTTTTTAATAGGCACTCTGCCAGGCTTTGGGAACACAATCTAGTGGGGGGAGAAGGGAGATATGCCTGAAAAAATAACCACATTTTACAAGATAGCCTTAAGTAAATGCTTTTTCAGAGGCACAATTAGAATGTAGAGAATAGCCAGGGCTAGAAGTGGTGAGGGATGCCAGGAAACTGTAGAGAGCACAGCTTTTTTCAGGGAGCTTAGAATCAATTTCAGAGGTTAAGGTAAGGCATGTACACTGAAATGTCAGGGAGGCTTCCTCTAGACTCAAAACCCTTTTCTTTAACCCAGTTGCTCCCCGTTTCTCCTGAAAAGCCACCTTCTTGAAGAATTTAGTACCTTTCCCCTTTTATTAGTCATGATGGCTAATGTTAGCTGCTGTAACAAATTACTCCTGAATTGCAGTAGCTTAACATAATAATGCATTTATCAGTCTAATTGTTACAGTCCAATTGGGTATTCCATAGGCAGCTTCCATTTCTCAACTCTTATAACCCTCAAACCATCCCTTCTGCCCCTAACCATTATGCATTGAAACTATTCTTGTTATGAGGAACTATGAGTTCTTAATCCTCAGTTGTGATAGGTACTGTTTAGTCTTTATGCTGATTTCCAGTTGCCTTTGACCTATTAGTTGCTGCCTTCTCTTTGAAATTCTTCTCCTTTGCATCTGGGAGTCTGGGACATCTCTTTGTCCTGATTCTCCATTTCTTTTCCTCAGAGTTTCTTATCATCTGTCTCGGATTAGAGTCTCTCCTTTTGTTTAACCCTACTCTTTTACCCTTATCTCTTTTCCCTTTCTTAGAGTAATACTAGCAAGCATTATGGTTTAACCCTGAATCTATTTTTGTAGCTTAGTTGTATATTCTGAAATCTGAATTCCTACCTCCAATATTCTACTGGAGAGACCCATTTGAGGATAAGTGATTAAGGATGTGGACTCAGGAATCAAAGTACTGGGTTCACGTCCCTGCATACTCACTATATGCCCTTAAATTAGTTCCTTAACCTTGACTCTTTCTATTTCACTTCTATAATGTAGGCATATTAAAAATGCCCATTTCACAGGGTTAAGTATTGAATAAATTAATCCATGTAAAATTCTTAGAAAATTTCCTGGGAAGTGATAACTATGGAACAGACAACTATAAGCATTATTATTATTGTTATTACTGCTATTATTATTTTGATTTGCCGTAGACTGACCATGGAACTCATTACCTTCCCTACATATTTGTCATAATAATTAATGCTAGCCACTCTAACAAACAACCTCTGAATCTCAATGACTTAACACAATCAACATTTATTTCTTGCTAAAGTCACAGTTCAATTGGATGTTCCATGGGCAACCTTCCATACAGTGATTCTGGGATCTAGGCTCTTTCCATCTTGTAGCTCTGTCATATTCTAGGTCAGGGGTCAATGCATTTTTCTGTAAAAAGCCAGGTGTAAATATTTTGGGCATTGCTGTTCATATGATCTCTGTTGCAAATATTCAACTCAGCCTTTGTAGTGCAAAAGCAGTCATAAACAATACACAAAGGAATTAACATGACTGTGCACCAATAAAACTGTATTTACAAAAACAGGTAGTGGTGATCACAATAGACAAAAGGCAAAACAATTCAAGTGTCCATCAACAGATGAAAGAATAAGCATAAAGAGGTATGTACATACAATGGAATATTACTCAGCCATAAAAGGAATGAAGTACTGATATATGCTACAGCATGGGTGAACCTCAAAAACATTATGCTGAGTGAAATAAACCAGCTAAAAAGGACAAGTATTGTATGATTCTATTTATATGACACATCTGGAATAAGCAAATTTATAGAGACAGAAAGTAGATTAGAGGTTACCAGTGGAGATGGGGAGTTGTGGGTGCAGGGTTTCTATTTGGGGTGATAAAAAAGTTTTGGGGGGACTTCCGGCAAGATGGTGGCTGAGTGAGCTTGCCTTGCCGTCTCTCCTGGGAAGAGGCAGCTGGGCACCGCTAGAGGTTCTCTGGGACCAGGCTTTTTCAGGATTTTTTCAGGGCAGGAAGTGTCTGGACATCGATTTGGTGGGAAGTTTGCAGCTGAAGAGCACAGAGCAGCTGAGCCTGGAAAGAAAAAAGCCCCAGGGAAAGAGATGAGTCTTATGCCAGCCTACAGCTGAGATCAGAAGAAGCTGGGAAGGAGGAAGGCTGAACCCTCGCAGACATCACCCTCCATCTTGCATCAACACGTGGCAACAGACTTTGGGTGAGAAAGTACCTCTTATGGTACCTTGAGTTGGACTCTTTAGGGCCTGGTAACTTAAGCTTCTTCTCCAAATAAATACCTTACAAAAGCCAATAGGGGGAAGTGGATTTGGCTCAACTGACAGAGCTTCCGCCTACCACATGGGAGGTCCAGGGTTCAATACACAGGGCCTCCTGACCCGTGTGGAGCTGGCCCACATGCAGTGCTGATGCACACAAGGAGTGCTGTGCCACGCAGGGGTGTCCCCTGCATAGGGGAGCCCCGTGAGAAAGGAGTGCGCCCCGTAAGGAGAGTTGTCTCATGTGAAAAAAGCACAGCCTGCCCAGGAGTGGCACCACACACACAGAGAGCTGACACAGCAAGATGATGCAACAAAAGGAGACACAGATTCCTGGTGCCTCTAACAAGAATCCAAGCAGACACAGAAGAACACACAGCGAATACACACAGAGAGCAGACAATGGTGGGGGGGGGGGGGGATAAAAATAAGTAAGTAAGTAAGTAAATAAATAAATAAATAAGCAAAAAAAAAAAAAAGTTTTGGTTATGAATGATGTGTAAAAGGTAGCATAACATTGTGAATGTAATTAATACCCCTGAATTTTAAACTTAAAATGATTCAAATGGGAAATTTTGTTATGTATATTACCACAATATAATTTAGAAAAAGAGGGGGGAGGGTGTAGTAGTTTAATATGGTTATGAATTCCAAAAATAGATATTGGATTATGTTTGTAATCTGATCTGTACCTGGGCATGATTGTTATGATTAGGGTGTTAAGTCTCCACCCTTTGGTGTGTGGGGACTCACAGATAAAAGGCATGGAAAAGGACAGAGTTGAGGGCTTCTGATGTTGGAGTTTTGATGTTGAAGTTTGATGCTGAAGCCTTAAACTGGAGCCCCAGGGAAAGACACAGAGCCATTCGCCTGAAATTCTATAGCTGACCTTGTGGAGAGAGGCAAAGCTTAGAGAGCCTCAAAGTCTACAGCTGACCTGGTGGAGGAAACAGAGGAGCTGAGCCCAGAGGAACCCAGAAAGCCTGAACCCTCATAGACATCAGCAGCCGTCTTGCTCCAACATATGGAAATAGACTTTGGTGAGGGAAGTAACTATGCTTTATGGCCTGGCCTACCTCAAATAATGCCCAGCAGATTTCTGGTATTTTGCATCAGCACCCCTTTGGCTGACTAATACAGGGGGGGATAAAAAAAAAATAACAACAACTCCAAAAAACGGAGGACTGGTACTGGCCTGGGGGGGTGGGGGGGGGCAAAGTTTTCCAGATCGTACTCCTGGTTCTGGAGTCCTCGACTGGCTCTGCATCTGGCTAGCCAACAAGTAAGGAAAACAAATTCAAAGATTTCATGGAAGTTCATAGAGGCCAGATCTGGAAATGATGGATATGATTTTTTATCACATTAATTTGACCAAAGTTAGTCCCATAATCCTAACTACTAGAGAGTCTGGGGAAATGTAGTATTCCTGTTTCCCACGAGGAAAATCTGAAATTGGTGACCATCAAGCCAGTCTCTACCAAAATTGCATTTTTTCCCCCTAATATATTGTCTGTATTTATCAGTGAAATCCCTATTCATCAAGTTGCCCAATACAAGAACATGTATATTATGATATAGATTACATTTTCTCATATTTGCTTTATCTGCCAAAGTTAAGTCACAGGCATCATACTTCATCCTTAAATATTTAATCTATTTCCTAAGAATCAGGGCATACATACCACAATAGCGAAGTTAATAGTAACTTTTTAATAACATCTAATACCCAACATATATTCAAATTTCCCCAATTGTTTTCCAAATGTGTTTTAAAAAAACTGACTGTGGATTCAGGATCCAATTAATGTTCAAATATTGTGGTCACCGCCATCTCACACTCATGTATTTTTTTCTTCTTCATGGTATTGGCTTTTTGCAGGGACTTGGTCTTGTGGAATGTCTCACATTCTGGATTCATCTGATTGTTTCTTCATGGTGATATTTAGCTTACTCCTTTATCCCCTCTATTACTATAAACTGGATTGGGAGTAAAGACTTAATTAGATTAAGAGTAAGCATTTTTGGCAAGTACACATTATATGTAGTGTGACTATATATTATATCACCTAAAATAGGATGGCTTTGAGAATTAGAGGGGGCTATTAATAATTCTGCTGAGACAACAGGTGCAAACCAAGACTACCTCAGGTAAGCTGGAACTTAAGCTTAAGATGGCCACTCCATTGATGGGTGGTGCATGTACTTCACATTGTGTCATCTCAGAGGTACCTGATGTCCAGGATCACCTGATTCAGGTGGTGAGAGCTATAGCTTTCCTTTGAGAGGTACATTTTCTGTCTAACTGATAATAAGTAGAGTAAATCTTTGGCACCATACATATATCCTTTTCTTCATGAACTGTTCACCTACTGGTGTTACCATCTGTAGTAGTTTGATATGGTTATGAATTCCAAAAATAGATATTGGATTATGTTTGTAATTTGATCTGTGCCTGGGCATGATTGAGTTATGATTAGGGCACCAAGGGGTGGGGACTCACAGATAAAAGGCATGGCAAAGAACAGAGTTGAGGGTTTTCTGATATTGGAGTTTTGATGTTGGAGTTTGATGCTGAAGACTTAAGCTGGAACCCTGGGAAGTAAGCTCACAGAGGAAAGAGAAGCCAGTCCCAGGAAAGAAGGAACCTTTAACCTAGAGAAAAGCAAGCCCCAGGAACTCAGGAACCCAGGAAACCTGAACCCTTGTAGACATTGGCAGCTGTCTTGCTCCAAAAAAGACTTTGGTGAGAGAAGTAACTTATGCTCTATGGCCTGGTATCTGTAAGCTCCTACCCCAAATAAATACTCTTTATAAAAATGAACCAATTTCTGGTATTTTGCATCAGTACCCCTTTGACTGACTAATAAACCATCCACTGATGGCTCTTTCTTGAGTCATTTATGTCATTGGGGTTGTGACATGATGGTTTTTCTAATTCTATCATTCCTTCTATAATACTGGAAAAAATAGCTTTCCCTAATTATTTGGAGATAGATAATAGTTCCCAACGGGTAAATGCTCAATTCTTTCCCTTTACTTATGAATTTTCAGAGTAATGAGTCAGTGTACCAGATATCTCCCTGGATTTTAGTTTAGTCAATGTGTAATTATCCATTCTAGTCATGGTTTTGGTGTTCAAATTGTCCCAGGTTTGGAAATTGGAGTCCCTTAAAGTTGGTTCATATATCCTTTGACATACCTCAGATAGGCTCTTTTCAGGATCTATGAGGACACACCAAATCAGTACCCACAGATTGTCTTTCTTCTTATTTTTATGTCAGCATAATACTTATTGTGTGGACTCATAATAGTTTACTCAACCAGTCCCAAATTAATAGATATTGGGGCTGTTTTCAATGTGTCATTATTACAAATAATAAATCACCTTTGCCACAACTTTTTAATGAATGTAACTCTCTTGGCTCTGGTTTAATTTCTACCCTGTCCAGAGAGTGACCTTAGCTAAAACTAAAATTACCATGCTAATCTCTTAAGGGTTCTCCCTAACCCACAGTGAAATCCAAACTCGTTATTTCGACATGCAAGATCCTTTTACATGAAGTCCTTATCTGCTTTCACAGTCTCACCTCCTACCATGCCACACAACACTGTTGTTCCAGCTGAGCTTGAACTTGCAGTTTCTTGAAAAAGCCACGATGACTTAAACATTGCACAGAGTCATCCTTTCCTCTTTACTAATATATTAGCAAATCCTATTAGCTCAACTATCAAAGTATATTTAAAAGATATGAATGATCTCTTAAAACCGAAGGCAGCACTATCATTCTCTTCCCCTGGTTTTTTGTTTCTTGTCTCTTTCCCCTACTAGACCATGAAAGCTCCTTGACAGCAGGGGATCTTGTCTGTTAGGTCCTCTGCTGTATCCCCAGTGATAAAATAGTGGCTGGTGCATAAGAAACTCCCCAAATTTGTTGACTGAGTAGTTAACCTAATTAATGAATTCCTTGCTTCTTACTATTTCTTCTGTCTGGAATGCCCTCTGTAAGAGTTGGCATGATTTCAACTTCAGATAAGAGAGGAAGCATGCTTTATTTTTTTAAGTGGAAATATTTTTTGTAAGTTTCAGAGTCTGGGCAGCATGATGCCTCTATAGCTTCACAGCTAGCAAGAATAACAAACCCTTCCTCTTAAGATAGTGGTCTGGCTGCTTTATTGGTGCTACCAGTCATGCCACAATTCACACTTTTTTTTGGCCTAGAAGTCTCCTTTTAATAAAGGGGTGATAAAAAAGAAAGAAATGACTTAAACAATGAGTAGATTTATGTGCCTATGTTACTGGAAGCACAGGGGTAACCAAGTTCTAGCCGCTGAATGATGGCCAGGGGATGCTTTTCGTTGATCTCTTTGACATCTGGTCCTACTGTCTGGATATGTCCTGTGCCCACCTCATATCCTCTCACTCTTCCTTTTATCCAGCCCCGTTTGCAGGTGTATCAGCATCTTGCCTCAGCTTGTACAGCGTGTTTCTCACTTTTTACCCCAGGGCTTTTCCGGCACCAACTATGGGAATATTGTGGGAACCACCTGGGGAACCAGCTGGACACTGTGCAAGTTAACACCCGTGGGGCAACCTTTAACCAGTGGGAAGTGAAAAGTGGTTGATAAACATTTCATTCTGTCATCTCTTGGGTGGCATATATGTGGCATATTCTGCACAGTTCCTCAGTGCTTCCCAATGAAACCAATGCTCAATTGCCAACAGCAGTGATTAGTTTGATAATGCACCCTTCAATTGACTTTGTTTCCCCCTCTGTTTCACTTTTCATAGTCTCACCACTCTTGTTCCCTGGGCTCACTTCCCCAAATCAATCACCTGCATGTAAACCCTTGCCTCAAGCTTGGCTTTCAGGGATCAACCTAAGCTATGGCAGTTGGTACCAGAAAGGGCCCTGAAAAGCAGTCCCTCAGGATAGTATTCTGTGATTGGACCATTCACCAGTAAGATGGCAATTAGGACCCCATTACTGGGGGTAAGTGGGGATGGTGACACCCCCTGGCATGCAGTACCATTACAATTACTAAGACATTCTGTGATGGAGGACTGGGATAAGGAGCAGGTAGAAGGTGAAAGACTGGCTTAGGCGTGTGTGTATGTGGGGTGGTGGTAGTGGTATAGGAGTACCCAGGTTAAGGCAATGACCTTCACATTAATGCTAGTCCTCCTTGTGGTTGCAAAATGACTGCTAGTAGCAAGCAGGGCTATTTACTTCCTCTTTCATGTCCAGGAGAAGAGAATGACTGCCTCAAAGAGCATCAATGTGATCAGGTCAGCTGAAATCCTGAAACCAATTTGCCCTTGCAAAGGAATGCTAGTAAGCTTGGGTTTCTGAACAAATCATGTGCAAGGGGCTGGAAATATAGTTGTTAAGTTATGCCAGTCATGGGTCACTCATGGGGTTCACAAATGTTTTCAAACCTCCCTGTTGCTGAGGAAAGATGGATTGAATGCTGGGGAAACAAACACAATGCCAACTGCACCCTTCCTCTCCCGGGCTCTTTGATACACTTTTCTTCTTCTTTCAAGACACCATGAACAGGGAAACGGACTTGGCCCAGTGGTTAGGGCGTCCGTCTACCACATGGGAGGTCCGCAGTTCAAACCCTGGGCCTCCTTGACCCGTGTGGAGCTGGCCCAAGCGCAGTGCTGATACGTGCAAGGAGTGCCGCCCCACGCAGGGGTGTCCCCAGCGTAGGGGAGCCCCACGCGCAAGGAGTGCACCCCCTAAGGAGAGCTGCCCAGTGCGAAAGAAAGTGCAGCCTGCCAGCCCACACTTCCCGTGCCGCTGACAACAACAGAAGTGGACAAAGAAACAAGATGCAGCAAATAGACACAGAGAACAGACATCCGGGGCGGGGGTGGGGGGGTGGGGGGGTGGGGGGGGTGGGGGGTGGTTTAAATAAATAAATAAATCTTTAAAAAAAAAAAAGACACCATGAACACATCTCCTCTGAGAAGTCTTACGTGAAGCAACACTGTTTCCTCTGTGGTAAAGTAAACCTACATGAGGTAGTGGTTTAGAGAGCACAGGCTCTGGTGTCAGTTCCTATCTGTGTGACCTTGGGAAACTTATTTAACCTCTCTGTGCATCAATGTCCTCAGTAGTAAACAGATATTCCACAGAGTTGCTATGAATATTAAATAAGTTTGAACATGTAAGTGGCCTAGAACAGTGCCTAGAGCACAGTAAGTGCTCAATAATACTCTTCTTATGTGTATTTAATATATTAAATATATCAAAATATTTTATCTGTTTACATATCTGTTATAGGATTTCACTCCAAGTCATCTCTGTGCTTCCAGTGCCTGAAGTGAATAAAGCTCTGTTGAAGGAATGAATAGATAGTACAGAGAATAAATGTTACCTAAATATCTGGAAGGAAGAATTGTTAAGGTGCACTGGGGGGTACAAGAGTGATAGGGGCAGGTTTATTGGAGGAGGTGGGAACTTGGCAGGAACTTGAACGCAAATTAGTTTTTTTTAATAGGGCCAAGGTCTGGAAATAGTCATGGGGCATGAGAAATTTTACAAAAATATTTAAGGGACTAGACCACTTTGGCTAGAAAGGAAGCTCTGGGAAGTGAGAAGGGATAAGACAGGACAGGTATGTTGGAACCAAACTGAGGAAGAGCCAAGAATCTGTAAATGTAGGGTGATTTCGTGGAAAGAGCCAGAACATTGGAATTTTTGAACCGTATCATGATTTGCCTCTTGACCCCACAATTTGCTCTTTGTGTGGCTTCAGAGAAATCATTTGCCCACTCAAAGCTTTTTTTTTTTAATTGTAAGGTAAAAACAATGTGTATAACTTGCAGTGCATTTGTGAAGATTAGTGAAAATACATATAGAATGACTTTCAAATGGTAAGCACATGATAAAAGCACCTGTTTATTATACTAGCAGGGATGTTAAGTGTTCCTTTCTACAGGAGGATGGCATTTTAACACCATTTGATGTGGTATAATTAAACCATCAAATTTTATAGAGTGATAAAATCCAGGAAACAAATAAGCAAGTCCACTAGACATTGCCAGTGCATGGAAATCACTGCCTTCTTTGGGGAGCAACAGAAGGTAATGGAAATATTTCATACTCTGTAATAAGAGCTTACAGTTCTAGAATTCTGCTTTCAGGCAGACCACGGTTTTCTTTTTCTTTTTTTAAAGATTTATTTATTTATTTATTTCTCTCCCCTTCCCCCCCCTGCCCGACCCCAGTTGTCTGTTCTCTGTGTCTATTTGCTGCATCTTCTTTGTCCACTTTTGTTGACAAAGTGGACAGGAATCTGTGTTTCTTTTTGTTGTGTCATCTTGCTGCCCTCAGCTCTCAGTGTGGGCGGCACCACTCCTGGGCAGGCTGCACTCTCTTTCGCGCTGGGTGGCTCTCCTTACGGGGCGCACTCCTTGTGCGTGGGGCTCCCCTATGCGGGGACTCCCCTGCGTGGCAGGGCACCCCTTGCGTGCATCAGCACTGCACATGGGCCAGCTCCACATGGGTCAAGGAGGCCTGGGTTTTGAACCTTGGATCTCCCATGTGGTAGGCGGACGCCCTAACCACTGGGCCAAGTCCGCCACCATGGTTTTCTTTATAGAAGTAATTTATCTATAGTATCAGTTGATACTTTCCTTCTGCAAAATCAACAACCGAAAGACTTTCTAATTAATGTCATATATCGGATTTTGCCACGGTCAAATCTAAAATTTCTCTCTGCCAATACAGGGAGTTGAAGAGATTCTGAATCTTTGCATTTTATTTATTTCTTTTGGTAAAACTTCAGCTAAAAGGATATTTATCATTATCACATTATTATTAGCCACAAAGAGTGAACATTAGTACTTTTTAGAATGTGCTGGTTTCCCTATTGTAGCTTCAGTTGTGACTTCTTTGTACTTACAAACCAAGAGCTGTTTGAAAGCCTCTTGGCTCCCAGCTGGTATTCTTTGACCCTTTTCAAAATACAAATTGATTGTGGATTTTTCCACCTCTGCACTAATCGTCTTAATTTTTGTTGTTCTAAACCAGCAATTTAGAGGTCACTGCACTTACATTCAATGAAAACATGAAAGGAGGATATTTTTCTAAATTCATTTGTATTAATTAAGTGTATAAACATAATTAACAGTAGTATTATGTGGGAGGAAGACTCAGAAAATTTGATAGGTGTCCTTTATGTACACTGAAGAAATTAGGGAAAAAGTTGGCTTTTGATTAAGTGAAGTTTGTCTTTTGGGTCTTGAGGAATACAAAAAGGTAATATAATTTCAACAGAAAAATTTCAGTGGGAGATGTGCCTGAAATTTGAAGTAATTTATTTACATATCTGACTCAAAGCAAATATCAAAATGACGTTTTAAAATTGATCTTTGCTTCAGATTTTCAGTTGGAATGAGATTTAGCATTTCCTTACCTCTTGAAAAAAAGGGCACTCTATCCATCAGATATGATATATAATGATGATTTTGATCCCTATTTTTAGAATGACAACTTAGGTTCATTTCTCAGCTTAATTTCTTACTATAATATGATCTTCTGCAAATTATGTAACTTGTCTGAAAATGACACCTCATAAAAATGTGAGGATTAAAGAATTAGCCAATTGACTTCTCAGTAAGATTTAAAAGGTAGTGGACAACAATTATTGTTTTGTAGTAGCTAGAAAAAAGTGGGTAAATAGAGAAGTATTGTTTTATAAGATATTAGAAAGCCGTGGAAGCAAAAAGGACTATGTGAAATAATATTCCAAAGAGGGAAAAGATTTTCCTAGGTGAAATGAGATTGATATTTTCTTTCTTATAGAGATTTTCTGAGTTTGGGCATGGGTTGAGGATCAGGCTTGCTCTTGAGAGGCAGAGGGGCTATAGCAGGAGAAAGAGAAATCAGCAGAGGTTTGGATCGTCATATGGCTGGGAATGATTTTTTTTTAAGATTTATTTATTTTTATTTTATTTCTCTCCCCTTCCCCCCCCGTCGCCCCTGATCCCCCCCACCAATCCTCAGTTGTCTGCTTTCTGTGTCCATTCTCTGTGTGTTCTTCTGTGTCCACCTATATTCTTGTCAGCGGCACTGGAAATCTGCATTTCTCTTTGCTGCATCATCTTGTTGTGTCAGCTCTCCATGTGTGCGGTGCCACTCCTGGGCAGGCAGAACTTTTTTTGCACTGGCGGCTTTCCTTAAGGGGCGCACTCCGTGTGCGTGAGACTCCCCTATGCGGGGGACACCCCTGCGTGGCACGGCACTCCTTGCGTGCATCAGTATTGCGCATGGGCCAGCTCATCACATAGGCCAGGAGGCCCTGGGTTTGAACCCTGGACCTCCCATGTGGTAGGTGGATGCTCTATCCATTGAGCCAAATCTGCTTCCCAGGAAATGATGTTTTAAAATCTAGAGAAGCCCCAAATGCACAGCCAATTTCCCTCTGATGGGCTATTTGCTGAATGCTGAGTTGGGGGGTATGGGAGGCTGAGTGCTGGACAACAAGGGCAGAATGATATATTCTACAGTCTCAGAGACCTTGGAAGAAAAAAATCTCTTTGGAGAAAATGTCCTCCAATAAACACAAGATAGATCTCCTTGAGACATATGGGAAAAAAGATAGAGTGAGTGTAACTAAAGCTATATCCAGTTTAATTGGATGCTTAATTCCTGACTTGTTGAGGTGATGACATCCTCATCTGTCTAACAGAGGACAAAGTAGACCTTACCTGGAGGAAAATAACATCTGCTTCAATTTTCTGTGGTTCCTTTACACACAATATCTGGCATACAATAAAAAAATCAAGAAACATGTGAAGAGGTAGGAAAATATTGCCAATAATCAAAAGAAAAGATAGGGAAGCAAATGCAGCTCAACTGATAGAGCATCCGCCTACCATGTAGGAGGTCCAGGGTTCAAACCCAGGGCCTCCTGGTCTGTGTGGTGAGCTGGTCCATGCGCAGTGCTGATACGTGCAAGGAGTGCCAATTATTATTCAAATATTGTCATTATTAGACATGGAATTTATTATAAATACATTAAAGAAAGTAAAGAAAAGGATGGGCTGAATGGATAAAGATAAGGGAAATTTCAGTAAGTCTATGTAAAATAATTAAATGGACATTTGAAAAATGTAATATCCAGGCTTACAAAAAAATTGATTGGTTTGAACAGCAAACCAGTCACAGCAGAAAACAAGTTTAATGAACTCAAAGACAGGCCAATATAAAATATAAAATATTCAGCTAATTCATAGAGGGACAAAAAAGCAATGCAAAGAAGAGAACAGAATGTAAGAGACATGTAGGACAATATCAACACAGTTCAATTATGTGAAATATATATACTCTTTCTTTCCTTCTCTGTCCCACCTTCCCCTGCACCCCCCAACTCCAAGAGCATAGGAGAGGGAATATAGGGCAGAAACAACATTTGAAGAGATAAAGGGTGAAAATTTTCTGAAACAGATAAAATACATCAACCCACAAATTCAAGATGATCAGAGAGTCACAATCATGATAAATACAAAGAAAAGTATATATAGGGATATCATAATTAGAATTATTAAAGAAAAGATGAAGAGAAAAATTTTAAAAGCTACCAAAAGAAAAAAAAAGTTTACCTTGAAAGAAGCAATAAGAAGACTAACAACAGACTTGTCTACTAAAACTACAGAAGCAAGGAGACAATAGAATGACATCTTTAAAATGATGAAAGAAAGGTTTTCATTTAGGAATTTTATACACAGTGAAAAAATATCCCTCAAAGATATAGATGAAATAACATTTTAAGTAAAAAAAAGCTGAGAGAATTAGTCTATACCAGATATGCACTACAAGAAATACTAAAAGAGAGTTCTTTGGGCTGAAGTAAAAGGATCTCAGATGAAAGTACAGAACTAAAGGAATGAGACTACCAGACATATATTAAATATGTCATTTAATATAAAAGAATAGTGCCTTTTTAAAGGAACAATACTAACAATGTCTTGTGTAGTTTATAAAACATGTAGGAATAAAATAAGTTTTCTGTTTGGAAAGCAGTGGGAGTCCTAATTTAAGATAACTGCAGTCAGTCAAGTTTGCATATTAAAATCTCTAAGATTATAACTCGTTGCTCTGAGGGTTGAGATATTTAAATAAAATAAAAATACAAATAGGGAAAGCAAAAAAGTGAACAGAAGAGAACAGTGTTTTATTTTTAAAATATATTTATTAAAAACGGTAGAAAAAATGATAAAGGAATGATGAACAGAAGGGACAAACAGAAAACCAATAGCATGATGGTAGACTTATCCCAACAACATCAGTAATTATATTGCATGCTGTGGTTGTTTGAAACTGTATGTACCCCAGTATGCTTTTAAATTAATCTATTCCATGGGAAGCAGACTTGGCTCAATGGATAGAGCGTCTGCCTACCCCTGGGGGTTCCACAGTTCAAACCCAGGGCCTCCTTGACCCGTGTGGAGCTGGCCCATGCGCAGTGCTGCTGTGCGCAAGGAGTGCCATGCCCTGTAAGGAGAGCTGCCCAGCACGAAAGAAAGTTCTGCCTGCCCGGGAGTGGCGCCGCACACACAGAGAGCTGATGCAGCAAGATGACGCAACAAAGAGAGACACAGATTCCCAGTGCTGCTGACAAGAATACAAGCAGACACAGAAGAACACACAGTGAATGGACACAGAGAGCAGACAACTTGGGGGGGGGGGGGCGCCGGAAGGGGAGAGAAATTAAAAAAATTAATCTGCTCCTGCGGGTGTGGACCCATGGAGAGTTGAATGTTTTGATGGGGTTACTTCAGTTAAGATTGGCCCATCTCAATCTGATTGGGTCTTAATCCTTGAGTTCTTTATGAGACAGTGAAATTCAGACATTGAGAAATAAAACCACAGAAGGAAAAGCTGAAATCAACAAAAACCAGAAGAGAAGGGAGAGACCAGCAGATACCACCCTGTGCCTTGCCATGTTCCAGAAGAGCCCAGGATCAACAGCAGCCAGTCTTCAGGAATATAGCTTCCCTTTGATGACGCCTTGATTTGGACATTTTCTTGGCCTCAAACTGCAAGCTAATAAATCCATTGTTTAAGTGAATCCATTTTATGATATCTGTTTTCAGTAGTCTAGGAAACCAAAACACTCGCAATAGGGCTAAACATTACAAAAAAAAAAAAGACAATTATGGTCAGACTGTATGTCGAAATCAACACCTAACTAACTATATCATATTTATATAAGAGAAACCATTTAAATAATTAAAAGTGAAAGGATGGAAAAATATATACCATGAAAGCACTAACCGAAAGAGAGTTACTATGGTGAAAAGACAACCTACAGAATTGGAAAAAAATTTGGGAACCATATATCTGTTAAGTCAAATAAACTTTAATATCCAGAATATATAAAGAAATCCTACAACTCAACAACAAAAAAACGAACAGCATGAAAATGGGCAAAAGACTTGAAGAGACATGTCTCCACAGAAGACATAAAAATACCCAATAAGCACATGAAAGATGTTTAACACCATCAGTTATTAGGGAAATTCAAATTAAAACCATAATGAGATCATTTACATCCACTATAATGACTACAAAAAATGGAAAACAAGTGTTGGAGAGGATGTGGAGAATGCTCATACATTGTTGATGGGAATGTAAACTGGTGCAGTCACTTGGAAAACAGTTTGGAGTTCCTTTGAACGTTAAGTTTATAATTATGATATGACTTGGCAATCCCCTTTCAGGTTTATACCCAAAAGAATTGAAAGCAGGGACTTGAACAGATATTTACACACCAACGTTCATAGCAGCCTAACTCATAATTGACAAAAGGTGGAAGCAACCCTAGTGTCCATCAATGGAGCAACAAAATGTGTTATATACATATGATGGAATATTATTCATCTGACAAAGAAATAAAATTCAGATATATGTTACAAATTGATGAACCTTGAAGACATCATGTTGAGCAAAATCAGCCAGACAAAAAAGGACAAATGTTGTATGAGTTCACTTAATGAAATAATTAGAATAAGCAATTCATAGAGTCAGAAAATAGAAAACAGGTTACCAGGGACTGTGGTGGGGGTGTTGTGTTAATGCTTAATGGGTATGGATTTCCAGAAGGAATAGTTCTATTCAGGCAATTGAGTATAGTTACTCCATTTTACTGAAAGGAGTTTAAAAAAAAAAAGACCTACTGATATGTATAAAATGGATGACTTACATTCTTTTGAGTAAAAGGAGCTATGCAAAGAAGAATACATATTCTATGATTCCATTTATACATATTGCAAGAATAGGTAATATTAATAGATGGCAAAAGAGGTCAGAAGTGTGGTTGTATCTGGGGAATGGGGAATGGTGAGTGGTTATTGCCTGGGAAGGAGCAAAAAGAAACTTCTGGATGCCAGAAATTCTCTACATCTTAATTTGGATGGCAGCTATACTAATATGTACATTAGTGTATTTATTATATGTATTAATCTGTACACTCTCCAGATCAGTGTCCTTCACGGAATGTATACTATACTTAAGTAAAACCAAAAGAGTTAATATAAATTAAAGACTTCGAATTGTGTCTGCCACCTAGTAAGCAGTAAGTAAAATATTATATTTACTATTAGATCTCTTCTCCTCCTCAGCACTCATCCCCTTTTCTTTTCTTTAAATGCAGTTTCTGAAGTAAAACCTTTGGAACTCTTACTCATTTACAAGTTTCAGCAAAGAAGTTGCCACCCCTGAATGCGTTCCCTGACTCCTCCAGTTGACTCCTCCTTTGCAGTGCTCCCAGCACTTAGTAATTACTTATTGAGCAGATACTATGTCCTGTGTGTTGTGTACACACACAGCAGGCAAGAAGGCCATGCTTTTCTGTGACTCACAGTTTAGTGAGGAAGACAGACATTTGACAGCTCACTTAAGTAACACGTTGGGTGCAGTGGTGGGAAAGTAATGGCATCGCTAGCTATGTGGAGCAAGAAGAGCTAATTTATCCCAGGCAGGAGGAAAGACTCCTTGTGGAAGTGATGGCTCAGTGAGAACCAGTAGGCTTTATGGAGGGGGATGAGGGTTGAGGAAGAAGAGAACATTCCAGGCAAAGGGAAGGGTATGCGCAAGGACCTGGAGGTGAGAGATGAGGCCAGTTCAAGGAGTTAAAAGTTGGGTGTGGCTCAAGGACAGGGGGAAAGATGAGGATAGGGAGGTAAGGCTGTGGGGGCCAGCCGGGCCTTACTCTTCAATGGCTACATGAGATGTGTTAGAGAGTTTGGACGTTTCTGAAGACATTAGGTTTTAGGTAGGAAGGAGTCAAGATCAGATTGACATTTTAAGAAATCACCTAGGAAGCTGAGTAGTTAGGAAGCTGTCCAGTGGTCCAGGCCACCAACCTGTTTGGACCTGGCAAGAGACAGAGCAGCTGGAGAGCAGGGCATGGCTCTAGCGACAGTGAGGAGGTAGAGCTGAAGGCCATGTGAGGGCGGGGATGTGCTGGACGGGAAAGGGGAAGAGTCTTCCAGGACACGCCTACATTTCAGCACTGTTAGGAAAGGAGCCAGGCCCAGATCCTAGAGGTGGCCTGACATCATTAGACATTAGGTTTCCGCCTCCGAATTTCCGGTATCCTTTCATTGCTCATTTCTTCCTAGAAGGAGCTTTATGCTCTTAAAAAAGAGCCTTATGCACTTCAATGCTGCGTGAGCCCAGGAAGTTAAATGTGCTGAACTCAAAGTACAAGGCCATTGCTTTTGTGGGTGGAGTCTGGCGGGAAGGTTGGGAGGAGGGCGGCGGGAGTGGAGGGCTTTATTTCGGGCGTCAAGTGCTCCAAGCCTTCCATCTCCCCACTCCCCACCCCGTGTGAGCGATTTAGCTCCATCCATTATGTAAGCTGCTTTGGGGGTGGGATTATCAGAGGATTCCCCTTCCCGGGAATTTTAGTCCTGTCCTCTGAGCTGTCCTAGATGGGAGTTGGTGAAAGGGCGTTTGGAGTTGACAGCGCCCCCTCGCCCCAGGCAGGGTGGGGAGAGCGGGAGGAAACTCGTGCGACAGGAAGCTCAACGTCCATTTGTTTGCAAATCCAGCCCGCCGGGCTGTCCCAAACATCCCGCCTTGAATCGGAGGGGGATTGAGAAGGAAAGAGCTGCCCGCAGGGAACCCCTTGAACGCCCAGCCGGGAAAGAGCGGGTTAGGACCGGGCGGCGGGTCCCCGGAGCTCGGGGGGGCGGGGGCGCGCTGCGCGCTGCGCGGGGCGGGCGACTGCCGCGGCGTGGGCGCAGGATGCAGGTGTGTCCCCCGCCGGCTCCTGCCTCCGCGCGGATCGCCCAGCGCCGCGGTAGCCCGAGCTGCGGGCGGAGCTGCCAGGGCCGACGCTGCTCCCCTCGCACAGGGGGCGGCCGCCCGCGGATTTCCCACCCAGGTAGGGAGCGGCTCCGCTCGGCCGGAGGCGTGCAGACCCGGCCCGGGGCACCCACCTCGGGCGTGCGCCCGCGGGCTTCCAGGCTGTCTCGCCAGGGCTGAGACAGACAAACCAACAAACATCTGCCTTGGCACGGCTGAGTTTTGTTTACCGTGAACGGCAGGGGAGACTCTTGGAAAGCAAACGCAGAAAGACTGGGACTTGCTGGCTGCCCGTGGCTGCGCGCTTCTTTGAAGGTGGCGTCCCCAGGGGCTGTTTTTTAAACCCGGTTTGAACTAGCGCCATACATAGTTTTGCAACTTAGGCGACTGACGTTGCTGGCTGTGTTTCGAGTAGCTTCCTAGCCACCGCTTTTAGTTTCAAGTCTCTTATCAGCTGAATTTTGTGGTTTGTTCTTAACGGAAGAAAACCACGCTGACACCTTGTGGCTCTGGGGGTTGGGATTTGCGAATGTGTGTGGCTGCATGTGGAGGGCGCCCTCCGAGGGTGTGAGTTGCTTAGGCGCACGGAGAGGATTTGTTTATGGATGGGTTTTAGCGCAAGGGAAAGAGCATCATTTGTTCAGCAGGGATGGGCGAGCAAATGCGTTTAGCCTGGGAGGAGCGAGGCACTGCTGTTTCTTCCGCAGACGCGTCTCATGAATCTCGGCTGTCCTGGGTTCAGCTGGGCTGCTGAAACGCGATCCTTTTTCCAGAAATCACAGATGCAAGCTAGCTCCGTTAAAAGGTAACTTAACGTGGATATCTTTGGCTCTGATGGCGAGGGGTGGGACGCTGGGGTATGCCTGCTTGTCATCTAAGCCAGTTCCGGAGTGAATGTGGATGGTTGTGGGCTCAGGGAGTGGCAGGTGAGGGAGGAGAGGTGTGTGTGTGTGTGTGTGTAAAAGCATTACAGCCTGCTCACTGGGCAATTCTAGTCTCCACTATGTTTCTGCTTCCTGCCCTTTTAAGAAGAGGCGACCAGCCCAGCTTGCTCCAGCCAATGCAGTAGGTAGGATCATCGTCCCTCTCTCTTGAGTCAGCACATACTCACCGAGTTCCTAATACGTGCCAGAGGCAGGATTAATCCTTGGGGACGCAGAGCTGAAAACAAAGTCCTTGCTCCTGCTTCTCAGACGCTCACACCTGGTTGGGGAGAAACACCTGTAATAAGGAGGTGTCATCAGTTTAATGATGGAAGCATGGAAAAAGAGTGGTAGAAGCAGAGAGGAAGAAGGAACGGATTGTGGCACTGATTGTCTTAAAAATGAAACCCTTACAGATTGGGCATTCCATTAATTTCATCAGGACCGGGTCCCTCCCAGGCCCCTGGGTCTATGAATGAACAACATTGCTCTCCCAAGCCCATCACCATTGCTGCCCCTAGCCGGGCAGAACTTCCCAAGTCCGAGCAGGGCTGGCATTTGCAGCACCTGACTGGCCCCCAGGAGGCACACGCTGACACTGACCCAGGAGCATGTCCAGTGCAGGTCAGGCTTTTTTTAATTTTTATTTTTATTTAGTTATTGGATGGATTTCCTAAATACCAGGACCGTTGAGGTTTGGAAGCAGCACTCTACAAAAGCAGGGACTCTGGAAAATTCTGAGAGTGTCCTAGAGCAGATGAACTTCTGCCTCCTTCCTGCTGGGCCCCTGACTAGTCTGTGCTCGTCCCAGTTCAGTTCAGAAAGAAAGCGCTGACCTTGATTAGCTCTAAATAGGTGGAGAAAGGGAAAGACCAATCTGCTCCGAGAGATGAAAATCCAATCTCATGGATGTTTGTTTCTTCCTGGACCTGGGCAGCGGTGGGTGATAAAACGTGATGGAATAAAGAGCTCTTGTGTTATGCATGCTTGCCAGGGATACACTTTGTAATCTAGTCCAACATTAAGGATTTGCAAAGCCCCCTGGTGCGCGGCAAGGAGCACTGGCTTTAATGTGCACAGACCTAGATAAGTATCTCCGGCAAGTTACTTAGCTTCTCTTTGAGTTTTAGTTTTCTGATCTGTCAAAATGGAGATCACAATAGAGTCATTGTAATAATTACATAGTAGGTGCTCAATAAGAATTTGTTCAGTTTAACTGTCACATGTTAGTTGCCTGACACAAAGTAGGTGCTCAAGAAATGGCAGTTTTTTCATTAATTCATTCATCCGATACTTACTGAGCACTCTCATGTGTCAGGCACTGTTGTAGGGATTACAGATTGAACAAAATAAAGCTCCTGCTCTCGGGAGCTGTGTGTGTGTAAGATAATGAGCAAATGAACAGTTAAATGCATAGCATACCAGCTAATATACAGTGTGATGGAGGAAAATAAAACAGGCTAAGAGGAAAGGGGCATCTGCCACAGGGCACAGTAGGGATTACTTTTAAATACAGATTGGTCAGGGATGGCCCCACAGGTGACAGTTAAGCAAACCCCTGGGGACGGAAGGGGGGAAGCCAGGCTAATGTCTGAGGAAGAGAATTCCAGGCAGTGGAGCTGCACTTAAAAAAGTCCTGAGGCAGGGGAGTGGTGCATTCAGAAGAAAAACTGAAGGGAACCAAGGAGGCTAGAGGTGAGTGAGGGCGAACAAGTAGGGGCTGAGGTAATAAAAGGCAATAGGGCAGGGTCTTTAAGGCCTTGCCCCTTAGGATTTCTATTCGTGCTAAGATCAATGTCCTGAGTTCTTATTTAGGCAATTGGCTGCAATACTAAACCCCATGTTTGGAAGAGGGTTGGTTGGTAGATAAGGTACCTGTGGACCCTTAAAGCATAAACTATTGCAGCAAGCAGGAGGTAAAAAAAAAATCTTTGCAAGCTAAGGGAAGCGCAGAAATTAGGAAGGCAGTGTAACTCAGCACTGATTGCTTTTATCCATATCAAGTACTCTATTTGTGCTTTTTTTGTACCTTGGTATGATGGTTCTCTGTTTTCTTTCTCCCACAGTGAAAGAAGGGTCATCTTTAGTGAAGCGTCCAGCAGGTATTTTCCTTCCTAGTTATTATCCTTTTTCTTTGAGATTGGTAATAGTGTCTGTGGTTATGAAAAGTGTTGGAATCATCTGGACATATCCTGGCATTTGGAGTGCTGTGAAATGCATTTACATAGATCGTATGAGGAATTTATTTGAGGCTTCCATTTTGAAAGCTTCCTATAAAGGTCACAGCCTGCTGGTCTGCCCTTTTGGATTTTGCTCTTGCGGCACTAGTGCCGTTGGGTGATTTGAGTGCTCCATCACGCAGCTGTGGGTGGCGTGGTGGGGCTGGAGCAATGTGTCCCTTGAACAGAAACGGATGCCTGAGAACCTTGTAAGAATTTCTGTGAAATAGGTTGTGGTGAGGTTGGGTCAGGGTCAGGGTGGCTGTCTGTCTGTCCCCCTAGTCACCTCAGAAGTGACATTTACATCAGTGAATTTCTCCCATTCAGGGTCTGGCTTTCATCTTGCTGGCTCAGAAACCAAATCTGTTTCTCTGGGCTACCTCACAGTAACTTTGCTCACCAGCAGGTTGATTTGCAATGGCTGAGACTTGGTGTGGCATGGCTGGGGCCTCCTCTCTCTGCCCCCACCCCCTCATGAGGGCCAAATCATAAGGAGAAGGTGTCCTGATGAACATGCACTCAGACCAAACCTGCTTAGATACATTCCCTAGGGACTGACCACATGCATCATTAGGGCTGACTCTGCCAATGGAATTACATAACAATCTCCTCCCCCCCCCAAAGAAAACAAACCAAAAAACCTTAATGGCTGAAAAAAATAACTGTTTATTATTTTCTCATATTTGTGGATTGCTGGGCAGGTCTGCTGCACTAGGCTGGGCTTAGTTGAGCTCACTGGGCTTGCCTGTGTGTCTTTGATCGACTGATGGAGTGGCTGAAAGTTGGCTGATCTAGAATGGTATCCGCTGGGATGATCTGGCTCAACTCCTGGTGGTCTCTCATCTTCTAAAAGGCTATGCCATGGTAGCAGCAGGGGTCCAAGAGAACATGAATGCTTCCATGGCCTCTTGAGCTTTATAACTGGCAATTCTTCCTTGTCTATTCACCAAAGTAAGTCACAAGGCCAGGCCAGAGTAAATGAGTAGGGAAATAGACTCTACCTCTTAATGGGAGGAGCTAAGTTGTCACATTGCAGAGAGCATGGATACTGAGAAGGGAAGAACTGGGGACATTTTTTGCAATCAATTCTGCCAAAGGGACCTTCATATTTAAAATCTCTTTAGCAAAGGATCTTTTTCTCCTGGCTCTGCATAAATGGACACTGTTATAATTGCCTTTGTGACTCCTTTTTTCTGTGTTTCCATGACTCACCAACCATGGACATACACTTCTTTAGTAGTCATTCATTCACCAAATATTTATTGAGTGCTCATTGTGTACTAGGTATGTTATAGGCAGGGGATACAGTCGTAAAAGAAAAAGAACACTTCATGAAGTGTTCATTCTAGTTGCGGGGAGACAAATAATATATAAGTAAACAAGTAAATATGTAACTTGTCAGGTGGTGCTAAGTGCTAGGAAGAATCCCCCAGCTGGGAGAGGGGAATAAGGAGTGCCTGGTCACAGTGACATGAAGGAAATGGAAGAGGGGGCCAGATGGATGGATACCTGGGAATGAGCCTTCCAGGCAGAGGAAACAATAGGTGCAGAGGCCTGGGGCAACAGAGTACTAGCAGGTTCTAGAAACAGCAAGGAGGCTAGTGCATAAAGAATTGAATGGCAGAGAGAGGGAGAGAAAAGTAGGAGATGAGATCAGAGAGGTAGTATGAGGCCAGGTAATACAGGGTCTTGTAGGCCTTGTATGACTTTGGCCAGTACACTTAGTGAGATGGGAAGCCACTGGAGAATTTGAGACACAGGGTGCCATGGTGTGATTTATGTTTTACAATTATTACTTGAGCACATCATTATGGGTTCGAGCTCAGAATAGACTCTGGAGGAGCCAGGATGGAAACAGGCAGATCAGTCATGACTACAGTGATGAGAGGTGAGAGAGGATGATGGTTTGGACCAGGGTGGTTACTGGCTAAGATGGTGAGAAGCGATCAAATTATGGATATATTTGATGGTAGAACAGACTGGATTTGCTGCTTTCTTGCAGATTTAGCATATAAGAGAAAGAAAGGAGTCAAAGTTGATTCCAAGTATTTTGGCCCGAGTAACTAGAAGGTGTAGCTCTCTACTGAGATGGATATGGAGCAGGTATGGAGCTGAACTGGACATCCAATGGGAGATATTAGGTAGATAGTTATATGTATGAGCCTAGGATTTACGAGAGGGGCCCAGGAAGGAGACATAAATATGAGTCTCATTAGCATGTTATCTGTCTGTTTCTTCAACTACCCATCACTGTTGTATCACTAGTGCCAGAATATTGCCTGGCATATAGTATATGCTCAGTGAATGCTGAAGGAGTGAAAGAAACCATTCAATCACCAGAGGGTGCCTGCAACTCTTTGCTTGGGAGGACCTTAAAATGTAACTCCCTCAAGTTATTCCCTGTCTTTCCAGGGTTTCATGAGCCTTATTGTGGATCTCGTGGACTAAAAACAGACTTGAAATGTGAAGTCTCCAAATGCTTACATCTTATAGCAAGCAATGTGTGGTGACAAGTAAGAATAAGAAACAAGTGAAAACCAAAAAATAGCTTGTTCTTTCAAAAAGGGAGAAAAGATCTTCCAGAGAGAGGTGACTGGAATTCAGGGGTGTGATGTTCTCGGGTTATTATTATACTGCACTTATTTAAGATGAAGCACTTGCAAGGAAGAATCCTGAAAAAGGAAGACATTTATTAAATCAGTTTCATGCCGAGGGAAAAGAGTGCCATCAGCTTGTTTGAAAAATCCCACATCGACAGCATCTTGAATACTGTGTTCCTGTTTATAAAAGGTGAGAAATAGGCAATAGCCCTATAGGAAAAGGAAAGGGCTGGAATGACTGACATCTCAGACTGTGGGCACTGTCCATTTCCTCCCCATGATGTGGCTGAATATGTGTGAAAGGGAGAGTTGTTTGCAGTGATATCGGGGACAATGAAACAAGAAAAGGGAGGTACCCCAGTTAACAGTGGTTTTCTGTGTGTGTGTGTGTAAGAGAGAGAGAAAGAGACAGAGAGATGGAGAGTGGTGGAGAGTGGACAATGATGGGAAAAAAGAGTTGAAACAGATGGAGATGTGAGAAAGAGATGGCAAGTTGACTTCCATTTTTGCTTGTGGGTCTGGGATAGTACAGGTTGGAGTGGTGGAAGGACCGTGTACTTTGGAATCAGACAGAGCTAGTTTATATTCAAGTTTTTCTACTTTCTAGCCCTGGTTTCCTCAGTTGTAAACCAATGATTGTGATGATGATGATCATGATGATGATAGTGATAATACCCAAATAGCCTGCAGTTTCCTTCTTGCTCCTTCACTTGGAAATATGTTGGTCTAAATGTTGATTAAGGCATCGCCACATGCTGATCATCATCAGCTGAGAGATTTAAAGATTCTCTGTGAAGGGAGAATTGAGGACCTGCCATTTAATTTTGGCAGTGCTATTTATAAGATTATTTGCAAGGGGCCCATGATGTTCTAAACGAGACAAGTGGACACTATTGAGCCTTACTGACCAGAGATTTCCAAGTGCCTCGGAGGGAAACCAACCTTCCATAAGCTGCAATAAGCCAACCCCACTACTTCAGATCTGCAATGTCCCATAGTTTGTTGGCATTCCATGATCAACATTTTGGAGTCACTTGGATTATGCAGAAGCAGAAACCTTCCTATCAGATGCCTCCGGGTGTTTCTCCCATAAAATCTATCACATTGTCTTCTACTAGAAAAGTCTTTTTTTCTCACAGAAGGCACGCAGGGCATATTTATTGGATGTGTGAATGAGTCAGTGCTGTGGCAGTTGCTCTATTGGCTAAGGCTCTTCCTAGTTATTCTCCACTGGCCTGGGCAAGAAATAAAAGAGTGTAAGTGATAGTGATGAGCTAAGTCTCTGGCACTTAGTAGGTACTCAGCAGCTCACGGTTTCCCTTCCCCACCCCTGCTGCCCTACTGGCGTCCTCTGGATCAAGGAGCATATACTTAACTCTCCCTCAGAGCTGCCAGAGCTGTCAGCAGCAGAGCCCAAAGTTCCCGGGCAACAGTTTCTCCTGCTCTAGCAGTGCAGACCCCAAACCACGCATTCCCTCCTTCACCTCCCCACACTGTAACCTCTGAGGCCGATCACATTTTCCTGTGTTCTGTAGAAACCCCCCGCCCTATCCAAGTCCCATTCCCTTTCATCCGTAAAGCGCCCTTCTCTCACAGGGGAGGGAGTAGCATTAACTTTCCCGTAGTTGAAAATTCGTGACTCTGCTTTGTGACTAGCTTACTCCTCCCAACTAGAGTAGAAGTGACCTTCCTTCAGGAGCGGGGTCTGTAGGCCAAATACTTCTCCCTCCTCATTTTACAGGTGGGAAAACTGAGACCCAGAGAAAAGAAACCCCAGACATCAGAACGTCCAGACAAGTGGGTGCAGCATGTTGTTTTGTTCTCTTCCAGGTCTGCGTAGATGCAGAAGAAGGCCATTTTGCCAGTCCTCTGGGCTCTTCTTGAATCACAAACACCTGGTCTAGTAGTTGGGGTGCTGTAACTGCTTCCCATGTCAAGCCCACGTGACGTGTTGGCAGGCGCTCTGGGCTACAAAATGGCATGTAGGCGGTCTTAGGTGTGAGCTTCCAAAGTTCTTCCATGACAGAAACCTGGACATGAATCCTGCAAAGGTGAATGACTGAAATATGGCCATGGATAACTGCAGCAGCCGGCATTACTCCCGCACGTGCAGGCTTTGTTTAGTGACTGGTTCTCAGCAGGTTCCTTTGCAGGTCCAGAACAAGTTTGGCAACGGAAAGACAAACTGTAGGGGGCTTAGTGTTTTGGAGCTGGAGAGATCTTTGCAAGCAGGGAATTTAAACTCCTTTTTAGACAAAAGAGAGAGATGAGTCCAGAGAAGAAACGAATTTCTAAATCCTAAAGTTCATGGTACAGCGAGGATCAGCGCCCAGGGCGGGGCTGCAGTAACTTAAGTTTATATGAGGGTCAGAATCGAGAGAAAATGGAAAATGGGGCCTGGTCTCTTTCATTACCATGCTTAGAAGCCTTCTGAAAAAGCACAGCTGATTCTCCCAGGCCCAGTTAGGCCCCTCAACAGCATCCTCTGAATGCTTCGTTGCTCTGAGAATTTCCTGCCAGCTCCTGAAGCCCAGGCCCGGGAGGCTGCTCTTGTTTTGCCTTTGGCCGTTGCCCTCCTGCCAGGAGGAGAATCTGCGCGTGGTCTCCTGCCTGATCAGGGCGCAGCAGATGGCGCTGAGGCATGGAACCCAGCTGGGAAGTTCCCAGGGAGAAGCCCGGGCATTGCGGGCCATTTCGAGGAGGCTGCTCCAGGCAGAGCCCTGGGCCCTCCCGATGGGCCTGGAGGGGTCACAGCACTGTCAGGAGCTCCTGACCTCAGGCCTGGAGGGCCCAGGGGACGAGTTCTCTGCCCCACCCCTACGATGGCTGAGCACTTCACACCCAGGGTCACCTGAAGGTCCATGGATTAAATGCAGCTTTTTTTTTTTTGAAAGCGAAAAATTAAGCTTTAAGGAAAGGAAATATGGGAAAACAGTAGCATAAAAATTAAATTAATAGAAGATAGACTTAAGTAGAACTATGAAGAAGTGGATGAGAAAGGGTCAGAAGCAATATGAAAACACATGCTGCCAAGTTCTCCCCTTCTCCTTCCTCATGATGGGTGACTCTGTGTGTGTGTGTGTGTGTGTGTGTTAGTGTGTATGTGTGGTGCTGGCCCCATCTCTGGTGGAAGTGTCATGCCAGGCTCCAGCCCTCACACCACAGGGTTGATGGCCTCCTGCTTTCTCAGTGGCCATGAAAAATTGTGACCCAGCCTGAGGGATCTTGGGGTACCACATGGCACTGTCAGAGACCAGGGTAGTCACATGCAGTTTCTTGTTTTCATCTGTGTTACTCCCAGGTTGATGGTCTGTTACTTTCAGCTCATTTCCTCCAAAGAAATAAGGCCTGCGTGAACTTCCAGTCGGTTCCTGGATTCTTAAGCTAACCCTTCCTTTTTGTGCTTTTTTGAGATGGTTGGAGGGAGGAGAGTCTCAGACTCCAGAGCCAGGCTGTCTAGGTTCCCAGCCTGGCTCTTCTTCTTACTACTCTGAGACCTTGGGCAAGTCACCTAACATCTTTGTTCCTTGGTTTTCTAATCAGTAAACTGGGAATGATGATAGACTTACCTGCTCTGTAGGGTTGTGGGAAGAAGTCATGAGCTAACTTCCTAGTGAGTGCTTAGTGACTGTAGATAGTGTTAAAAGTCTCATCCTGAGTCCCACCACTGGGTGAGACCCATTTACACCAGCTGCTGCTTGGAGCATGCCCAGGGGCCTGGCATGCACCCCTGGGAATCCAAGGGAAAAGTCACCTTGAGTTCCAAGCCTCTCCACCAGCACTGGCACAGCATTTTAGTATCCTGAGCATGGGCTCCCCACAGCAACCCTTGTGAGGATCCCAACTTGTAAAATCTGTTTTATTCCCATTTTACAGATAAAGCAGCTGCAAGAAAAGTTTAAATTTTACAGCAACACGAATTTCTGTACTAAGTACTGGGGATACACATATGCATTAGATGTTGTTTCTCTAGGAAACTTGCAGTCTGATCAAGCAACAATAATGATAATGATTATTATCATGCCTATATGGTGTCATTTAATTCTCACAATCCCTGCGAAGTAGGGATTATCGTCTCCATTTTATAGTTGAGTAAACCAACCTTCAGAGAAGTTAAACAACTTGCCCAAGGTTTTGTATCTACTAAGGGACAGAATGGGATCAAATGCAAGCCTGTCTGATGTTCTAGAATATGTTCTCTGCACTGTGCTGTGTTTTCTGTTAACCAGCGCCACCAAGGTTTGTTAGGGTGTGGCACTGGGTCTCAACCCAAAGCTTCTGACTCTAGCCTCCTCCACTCTTGCTGCTACAACTTGCTGTATCCTAAAGGGAGTTTGCAAATGTTTGGCTATTAATGTGCTTCAACCAAGTACTGGGTCAAACCTGTTTCCTAGCACCTGGACCTCTTTTTTATACTTACATGCCTACCTGCTCTACTTGTAGCCTTGTCCTATCCCAGTGCTCAGGGCCAATACCTAACCAAAGCTGACATATTTTAATTGCCAGAAGGTCAAACTTCAAGAATCCTTGGTAGTTTTGGCTCCTAACTCAGTGCCCCATGCCTTGAACAGAGTTTCTTCTATAACTTTGAGACCAATCCCCTGCCTTCCCCAAGAATGAGCTGAGAGAAACTTGCTTGTATTCTTATGCATAATCTGACTTTATTTATTCTGGACTCTCAGGTTGATTTGAGGCCCACACCCAAGCCATCCTTTTCCATTTATTGGGCAATTGCTACACGCCAAGCTTTGTCTCTTAAGCCTTTCTCCTATCAGAAGGGCATCTGCTTTTTCTTTCTAAAACCTTTCATACTCTGGAAGTAGGGGTCTTTGTTTCTGAGGCTTGCCTCTTGCTGTGCCATGTGCATGAGGGACCCATGCAAATAAACCCCAGGGCCTTGCCACTCAAAGTATCGAGCCCCAGAGCAGTAGTGTCAGCATCACCTGGGAACCTGGTAGAAATGTGGAAACTCAGGCCCAGCCCAGCCCTGCTAAATCAGAACCTGCATTTTAACAAGGTCCCCAGATTTTAAGATTGTATGTGTAATAAAGGTAGGACGCAGTCTTTCCGTACCAGTTCCTCCTAGCTTGAGAGCTCACCTGTTCACATCCTCAGGACCCCGCACCTTTGGCTCACCAGGGAAACTAGACCATGGGTGGGGACTGAGCTTCCTCTGTTGGCTGCAGTGCTGAATCCTGGGTTCTGCCATAGGGGAGCTCGCTAATTAATAAGTAGGCAACAGTGTGATAAGGTGACATCATGAAAGTGTATTCTGCGTGAATGGTTGGGGGGCACAAAGCTAGAAGTGGTGGTATTGCCATGTGAGGAGAGGCGACTGGAGAAAGGCAGAGCTGTTGGACTGGGGCAGCGGTGTTGTTCCACTGAGCCTTGAGGGATGGGGGGCAGTTTTCCTAGGGTGGGGTGGGGAGGAGCATCCTTGACAGAGGAAATAGCTTGAGGAGGGCATGTAGAACTGGAAATACATGCTTAATTTGGAACACCAGGCAGGCTGGTATGGCTAACGCATGGGGTCTGAGGTGGGTTGGCCAGTGGCAGGTGGATAGGGAGTGGGGAATGGGGAAGAGAAGTTTGGTGGGAAGTAGAAGGACTGAAATCCTGCAAATCCATGGACACCTGTGGAGGCTGTGGTGCGTTTAAAGGTGCTAAGGGAGAAACGCAACAGAACCATGGTGACACACAAGGGGACAGGTTGTCCTGGCCCACCTGCCCTGCTGGACCTCCTGGAAATGTTCCTGTGGGTGGTAGGATAGCCACCATCCTGTGCCTCCAGCTGCAAGCCTGGCTGCGTGTGAACTGAGTGGATCAGAAGTCTGATTTGGCTGTGATCACAGACTTCTTCAAGTAGAAGAACAGCTTGGGAAACCGTGATGGTGTCTTTGGTGATGCTTTAAGTTACAGGAAGCCCCCAGAGCACATGGAAAACATTTAAGAAATAAAAAGCCCAAAGCAGATGAAGCAGAGAGTTCTGTTTGCTGTATTTGAAGAAGATGAGGGGCCAGGGGCCCCGGGAAGCAGTGTTGACCACTCTTTCTCAGGTGCTTACTTGGGTTACATGATTACCTCCATAACCGCTCAAAGAATGACTTACTAAGAGACTTCTCCCCTCAGGTCTCCCCTGCCCCCCACGCACACATCCCTGGCTTTGGATGTATTAGAACCACATTCCAGACAATCCAGGAAGTTGAGAAAAAAGGGGAAAGCCCACCTCTAATGCCACCCTCTATGGAAGCAGTTTGAATCTTTATTTAGCAACAACCATCTTCAGTATGTGGTTTTGGAGCTTGTTCATCAAATCCATTTCCTCTTCCTGGGCCCACAGAATGTACCTCCCATCCCCCCTAAGCAGTGTGGCCACCCTGCAGTTCTGCTGGTGCTGCAGGGAGAATGGGTGTGACGGGCACCACTTCTGGGTCTGGCCCCTAAAATCCCCCTGTGTGCTTTCCCACGCTCTTTCCCTGCCTGGCTGGCCCCACACTGGACAAGAAATCACCTTCCTCTGTGTTAAACTACTCACAGCGGTTAGCCTACCTCCACCGATAAAGAGCCTGAAACTTTAAATAGCCATTTCTCATTAAGGGTGAACAGCACGGAGGATCAAGAAGAGTGTTTCTCCATAATTTAAAGATTAAAAAGTTAAGACTGGGTTGTTTGGTTGCCTGTTACCTAGGAGCTCTTGCAATGCAGGGAAGTATAGGATTAGGCATCCAGTTATTTCTTGGGATGAATAATATTCCAAGAGCATATGTCCTCTGAAAAGACTACAGTTCAGTATTTTGCCATTCCCTCTTCATGGTTTCTGACCACTTCAAAATGAAAGAGAGCATCTTACAGAATCCCCAGGCTTGTTCTGACACATACAGGTTGTGTAACCTTGGGCAAATTGTTGAACTTCTCAGAGCCTCAGTTTCTTCATCTGTGAAATGGTTATAAGAACTATTTTCTGGGGTTTTCAGGGGGTATTAGAGGAAATAATATCAAATGCTTGTCAGGGTACACTGCCCCCAATAGGAGCTTTCACACTGGATGGAAAACTTCCCAGGAGGAGGGTCGGTGTCAGCCTTGTCCCCCTTCTACGTGTCTCTACGCAGTCCCTGAGACACAGAAGGTGCCCAATAGTTAGCTGTTTCCCACACTCAGAGTACCTTAGAGAAACTTGCATATTTCAAAGAAGAAGTGATGTTAACCTGGATTGAAGAACTGAGAAAGATGGTGGAGGAACGTAGAAAGGGCCCCGACAATCTGACCCCTTGACTGGAGGTTACTCCACCGGTTCACCAAAGGAGTTAAAGTAGAAGAATTTGCAGGAGAAGGTGGGGGAGCTTCCTAGCTCTCCTGCTTGGGCTTGCTCTATATTTGGATGATGACTCTCATCTGAGGGTTAATCCTCTTTGTCTGAGTATCCAGTCAGGGGATTAGACTGCGTTAAACTCCCAGCCTCACTGACCTAGACAATGTGAACATTGTGTTTCCAAGGCCCAGGGCTTGGAGGGGTCAATTTCTATTGACCCGACACACAAGACTGCTTTGTGGTTATTCAGTCCCACCCCCCTTTATCCATGGAGAGACTGAGGTCCCAAGAGGGACGATAACTCGTTTCTTGTGGCAGACTTGTGACCAGCACCATTCATTTCCAGCTTGGAATTGTCTGCTCTGCTCTGTGCTAGACTCTAAGAAAGGATGCAGGTGAAGGAGCGTAGCCGAAAAAGCAAATCAGTGGCTCAGGGGAAGTGCTCGCGTCCTGATGTAAATTCTAGATCATGTTCCCAGTTTGTGGGAAGTCCAGCCTGCTTTCCTGCTTATAGATGGGCTGTTTGGAACACCCTTAACCATCTTCTGGCTTTGTGCGCTCAGCTCAAGATTCTGGGAGAAGCGAAATCTGCCTAGCCTGGCTGGGGTCACATGCCCATACCTTGCCTACAGCTCGAACATGAGTCCTAAGACTACATGGAGTGAGGGAAGAAGACTTCCTCAAAGGAAAATTGGGGCTTTGTTACCCAAAGGAGGAGGCAAGTTTGCTGGGCAGGCAAAAGCCCCAGGTGTCTGCTACCCATCCTGAGCTGGCTTTTTTTGGTGAAATAAAGATCATAGAGTGTGAACGTTGCTGGTGAGTGTGGAAAACTTCAACATGTGGGTATTTCTTCATCTCCCCATTCTTTTTTCTAAGGACTTCAAATTTTTATAACCTTCTTCTTGCTTATCCTAAATTTGCATTTTAAGAATTAAAATATGCAGAGTTCAAAGACAGATTTTCCTTCTTAAGTCTGTTTTTACATCTATTTCTTTATTTGACAAGTGTTATTGACTTCCCATTGTGCTACGTATTGGAGAGAGTGGTGGACAAGGAAGATGTGATTCCTGACCTCATGCAGTATACGTTCTAGCAATTTATAAGGCAGCTCTGTTTTACACATCCACACATTTTTTTCTATTTCTTTATATACTTCAGAATTGCTAATTTGTCTATAACTTGAAGACCTATAAGCTCAACTGCTGCTCAACAAGGGTTCAAACTCTGCTTAAAGAAAGAGTCCATCCTTGAATCACGTTGATGAGTTATCCTGCCAAAGAACATGACTTTGCATTCTCCCTGTGCATAGATCGCCTTCCTGGAAGTTGAAGAGTAAAGGTACATCTTGGGCTCAAACTGCCAGCTCTTATGGCAGTTCTTCTGTTCTCATGAAGCTGGAGGAGAGTGGGTGGCCTTCATGTGCGCTGCTTCTGTTTGCAGGCTGTGAACAAGACCTGGCACCGCAGACTGCTTTGTTGTTGTGTGGTGGTGTTTGAACACCGGGCAGCATATTGCTTTGCTATTATCAGGTTATTTATATAATTCCAGCAGCTGGCAATTGTATAATAATTTTCAAGAGAAAAAGCCTGGAGATATTTGTTTAGAGGGAATAAAAATAGGCAGAGAACGAAGTGTGCCGCGCAAGCTCGTGCCACACATTGTACGAATGCTCTCAGCAGTGACATGTTTGTTCCTTGGTTAAAATTCCCTGTGGGACCTCCCCTTCCCAAAGTTCAGGGAAGAGTCATGCGTTCTGGAAGGAAAGCCTGTCTCCTCCTCTTCTCATGCACTGACAGAGCCAGAAAAATTGCCTTAGTCCTTGAGGTCTAATGAGGCTTGTGCTGAGAGGGAGCACGTGAACATCCACTGTGACTGTAAGCCCAAAGTCTGCACCAGAAAACCGACCCTAAAGAGCACAGGCCACCACACCTTTTTTCTCCTTCTGGTCTTTGTTCCACTGTGATCGGCTCAGGTGTAAGATTGCTGGGTTGGAAGTTTGTCTCCTTCACTTAAGAACTATGCTTACGTGCTCTGTGCCTCAGTTTCTGTGCTGCTTTGAAGTTGTGTATAGCCCAGAAAAAAGCATGTTCTTAGAGTTAATCCATTCCTGTGGGTGGACCCATTGTATATAGGACCTTTTGATGAGGTTCCTTCAGTTAAGATGTGACACACTTCAGTCAGGATGGGTCTTAATCTAACTATTACTGCAGTCCTTTATAAATGAAATTCAGACATAGAGAAAACCACAGGAATTCAGGCACTAGAATCATTGGAACCTGGAAGAGAACAGAGAGACCAGGAGGTACCACCATGCACCTTGCCATGGGACAAGCCAAAGGCTGCTGGCAGCCAGCCTCAGAATGGCAGGCCCTGGGGAGAAAGCACCGACTTGATGATGCCTTGATTTGGACTTTTTTCACAGCCTCCACCTGTGAGCTAATAAATTCCCATTGTTTAAATGGAACCATCTCATGATATTTACTTAAGCAGACTAGGAAATTAAAAGTTTCCTTTTCTGTTCAAGAAGGATGATGTTAAAGGTATTCTGTCTTATGCAGTTGTGTAAGAGGAATATATTTAATGAAGCAATACAGTGTTTAGCACAATGTGGGCCTATAGCAAGTGTATCATTCAGCTATTACTGCACTAATGCTGCATAACAGCCCAAATATCTCAGAGGCTCACACAATAAACATTTATTTCACTTCAGAGTTTGCCAGTCAACTGGGGTGGTTCTCCTTCATGCTGCATGTCAAGTTCAGGACCGCTCCATGTGTTTTTCATCCTCTTTGGATCAGCAGCTATCTGGGGCATATTGTTCTCATGGCACATGGTAACAGGGCAAGAGGGATGACAACTCATACTAGCACAAATAAAGCCTCAAATCATGTCATGTCGTTAACATTCCATTGACCAAAGCAAATCACTTGGCCAAACTTAACACTAATGGGGTAGAAAAGTATATTCTTTACCCAGGAAAAGACACTGCAAAGTTAGATGGCTAAGGATATGGATTATAGTCATGTTACATGTAGGTGAAGAATTGGGAATAATGATCTACTACAGCAAATTAACTATGTAACAGGATGTTGAGTAGGACTTTTTTTTTAAAAATGACTTTATTTCATATTCACAAAAATAAAATAGGAGTGGGTGTAGCTCAGTGGTTGAGCTCCTGCTTCCCACATATGAGGTCCTGGGTTTAGTCCCCGGTACTGCCTAAAACAACAACAACAAAAACAGAAAAAGGTAGCTCAACAAGTTATGGAAGCATTACTTCTAAAAAGTTCTGTACAGGCACTTTTATCTCATCTAATTCCAACTGCTAACTCATTTGTTCATCTTGTGTTCAGAAAAATACACAGATGAACACAGATTACTTAAATGACATAGTCAAGGTCTCCTTATCAATGGAAAAAACCCTGTTTAATCATATTAATATCTTATAAACTCAAACCCCATGTTCTTTTTTTTGACCTTTAGCATTAATATAGTACAAACTTTGCTTTTGCTACAAAACCTTTACAATATTAAAAAAAATAACATTAGATATATTTTTCCAGGTATCACCCCATTCTTAACACCTTGTAGTAGAACATTCTTGTATTTATATTATTAACCACAATCCTCATCTACTGCCAAAATAATTGTTATATATTCCCTATATTATCCTCCAGCTGTCCTCCAATTTACATTAATCTCCCTAGACTACGTGTTTCAGCCACAATCACATCCATAAATCAACAGTGTTAAATTTATTATAGGGTGTTACCATCAAGTCAGTCCATTAGCACATACTTACATTTTACCTTATTAAACATTCTATGAGCTTCCAGAATCATTTTCCCCTTCTCATCCCACATTCCATCTCCCACCAGCCTACACTTCATAGTCCAACTCTCTAAGTCTACCTTTTATATTATGTTCATATCAGGGAGATCATACAATATTCATCCTTTTGTGTCTGTCTTATTTCACTCAACATAATATCCTCAAGTTTCTTCTATGTTGTCATGTGCTTCCCCAATTAATTCTTTCTTACAGCTGAATACTATTCCATTGTTTGAATATACCACAATCTTATTTATTCATTCTTCAGTTGACAGACACTTAGGTTATTTCCATATTTTAGCAATTGTGAATAATGCCACTATGAACATTGATGTGCAAATATCTGTTCGTGTCTTTGCTTTCAGTTCTTCTGAATATATTCTTAGTAGTGGGATTGCCAGATCATATGGTAGTTATTTATTTAGTTTCCCAAGGACCTGCTAAATTGTCTTTCACAGAGGCTGCACCATTTTAAACTCCCACCAACAGTGAAGGAGTGTTTCTATTTTTCTACATTCTCTCTATCACTTGTAGTTTTCTGGTTTTTTAAAAATAATGGCCACTCTGAGTGGTATGAGATGATATCTCATTGTAGTTTTCATCTGCATTTTTCTAATGATATTGAACATCTTTTCATGTCTTTTGGCCACTTGTATTTCCCCTTTGAAAAAATGTCTATTAAATTCTTTTGCCCATTTTAAAATCAGGTTGCTTGTCATTTTGTTGTTATGTGATCTCTTTATATGACATGGAGATCATTCCTTTATCGATATATACTTTCCAAATATTTTTTTCCCCATTGAGTTGGCTGTCTTTTCACCTTCTTCTTTTTTTTTTTTTTGTAGTTTTTTTCTTCTCTCTTTATTTATTTATTTTTAAATGTTACATTCAAAAAATATAAGAGGTCCCCTTATACCCCTCACCCGCCTCACTCCTCTCCCACATCCATCAACAACCTCTTTCATCATCACGGCACATTCATTGCATTTGGTGAATACATTTTGGAGCACTGCTGCACCAAATGGATAATGGTTTACATTGTTGTTTACACTCTCTCCCAGTCCACCCAGTGGGTGATGGCAGGACATACAAGGACACCCAGGACAACTCCAAGTCCTGAAAATGCCCCCACATCATATCTCTTCTTCCCTCTCCCTACACTCAGCAGCTACCATGGCCATTTTCTCCAACTTTTCACCTTCTTAACAAAATTGTTTGAAATACTTAACTGCTTAATTTTGAGACAGTCCCATTTATCTATTTTTTCTTTTGTTGCTAGTGCTTTAGGTGTAAGGTCCAATAAACCACAAGATCTTGAAGATGTTTTCCTACATTTTCTTCTAGGAGTTTTATGACTCTAGTTTTTATATTTAGGTCCTTGATACATTTTGAATTAATTTTAGTACAAGATGTGAGATAGAAGATCCTCTTTCTTTCTTTTAGATATGGATATCCAGTATTCTAAGCACCATTTGTTGAATAGGCTGTTCTGATCCAGTTGAGTGGGTTTGACAGCCTTGTCAAAAATCACTTAACCATAGATATGAGGATCTATTTCTGAACTCTTGATTTGATTCCATTGGTCAATCTATCTATCTTTATGCTAGCACTGTGCTATTTTTTTTTTTTTTTTCACCACTGTACCTAGATAATGTGCTTTAAAGCCCTCCAACTTCATTGTTCTTTTTAAAGATATTTTTGGCCATTTGGGGACTCTTACCTTTCCAGATAAACTAGACAGTTGGCTTCTTCAATTCTACAAAGAGGGATATTGGAATTTTTATCAGGATTGCATTAAATATGTAGATCAGTTTGGGTAGAATTGGCATCATATTTATAAATGGAATTATCTTTCCATTTATTTAGGCCATCTTTGGTTTCTTTAAGAAATATTTAAAGTTTCCTGAATAGGGAAGTGGACTTGGCTCAATGGATAGGGTGTCCGCCTAACACATGAGAGACCCGCGGTTCAAACCCCCAGCCTCCTTGATCTGTGTGGACCTGGCCCATGTGCAGAGCTGATGCACACAAGGAGTGCTCTGCCATGCAGGGGTGTCCCCCGTGTAGGGGAGCCCCATGCACAAGGAGCGTACCCCATAAGGAGAGTCGCCCAGCGCGAAAGAAAGTGCAGCCTGCCCAAGAATGGCACTGCACACACAGAGAGCTGAAAAAAAAAAGTTTTCTGAATATATGTCCTTCATGTTCTTGGTTAAATTTATTCCCAAAAACTTGATTCTTTTAGTTGTTATTGTAAATGGACCTTTTCCTGACTTCTTCCTCAGATTGTTTATTAGTATTGTGTAGAAATGCTATTGATTTTTGTGTATTAATGTAGTATTCTGCCATTTTGCTGAAATCATCTCTAAGTTCTAATAGTTTTGTTGTAGATTTTTTTGGGATTTTCTAAGTAGAGGATCATATCATCTACGAATAGTGACAGTTTTACTTCTTCTTTTCCTATTTGGGTGGCTTTTATTTCTTTTTCTTGCTTAACTACTTTAATTAGAAGTTGTAACACCACATTGAATAACAGTGGAGAGAGTGGGCATCCTTGTCTTGTTCCTGATCTCAGTGGGAAAGCTTTCGGTTCCTTCTCCACTGAGTATAATGTTAACTGTGGGTTTTTCTTATATGCCCTTTATCATATGGAGTAAGTTTCCGTCTATTCCTATCTTTCAGTGTTTTTAAATTTTTTAATCAAGAAAGTATGTTGTATTTTGTCAAAAGCCTTTTCTGCATCTATTGAAATGATCATGTGCTGCTTCTTCAATTTATTAATGTGATGTATTACACTGATTGAGTTTCTTATGTTGAACCATCCTTGCATTGCTCATATAAAACCCACTTTATCATGACATATAATTTTTAAAATGTGCTTTTGTATTCAGTTAGGAAGTCTTTTGTTGAGGAATTTTGCAGTTATATTCATTAAAGAAATTGGTCTGTAATTTTCTTTTTTCAGAATATCTTTATTTGGCTTTGGTATTAAGGTGATGTTAGTTTCATAGAATGAGTTTGGTAGCATTCCTTCCTGTTCAATTTTTTGGAAGAGTTTCAGCAAGATTGGTATGAGATCTTCTTTAAATGCTTGGTAGAATTCACTTGTGGAGCCATCTTGTCCTAGACTTTTCATTTCTAAGAGGTTTCTGATGACTGTTTCAATTTTTTTTACTTATGATTCATTTATTGAGATCTTCTATTTCTTCTAAGGTCAGTGTGGTTTAACCGAAATTCCAGGTATTTGTCCATTTCATTAACATTGTCTAGTTTGTTAACATACAGTCGTTCATAGTATCCTCTTATGATCTTTTATTTCTTTTAGGTCACTGGTAATGTTACTGTTCTCATTTATGATTTTATTTCCATTTTATCTCTTTTTTCTTTGGTAATCTAGTTAAGAGTTTATTGATTTTGCTTATGTTCTCAAAGAACCAACTTTTAATTCTGTTGATTTTCTCTATTTAAAAAAATGTTTCCATTTCATTTATTTCTGCTCTAATTTTTATTATTTCTGTCCTTCTGCTTGCTTTGGGATTGGTTTGCTGTTCTTTTTCTAGTTCCCTCAGGTACACAATTATGTCTTTGATTTTAGCTCTTCTTTGTTAATGTAAGCACTGAGGGCTATAAATTTCCCTCTCAGCACTGCCTTTGCTGTATCCTGTAAGTTTTTATTTAAAAATTTTTTTTAGTCCTTATGAATATATTTTAAATTCTCTTGTTGGTATTGTGCTATATATGTTTCTTTCTTCTCTAAGCAAATGTTTTCTAAGATGCTTTTATGTGTACATATCTTATTCATTTTTCCTAGCTTCTGCATAATATTCCTTGGAGTATATCTGCTAAATTTAACCATTCTCCTTCCCAGGGATGGACAGTCAAATTGAATTCAACTTGCTGTAATAAATATAATGCTGCAATGAATATTCTTGCGCATATTCCTGAAAGGACCTACATGAGAATTTCTTTTGGGCATGTAGCTGAAAATGAAATTGCTGTTCTATGTGCAAAAATAAGACAGATTGTTTTTCCAAATGGCTGTAGAGTTCACAGTTCCAATAGCAAGGCATGAAGTATCATGTATGTTCATATCTTCTCTAACCCTTGGTAATAATCAACTTGTTAATTTTTGCCATTGCAAAATTGCAAAAGGGATATTTTTGTTTTATTTATTTATTTGTTTGTTTTTTATAAAGTGTATTTATTTGGGGTAGGACCTTACAGATACAAGGCCATGAAGTATAAGTTACTTCCCTTACCAAAGTCTATTCCCATGTGTTGGAGCAAGACAGCTGCCAACATCTGCCAGGGTTCAGGCTTCCTGGGTTCCTCTCTTCCCAGGTCTTGCTTCTCTCTGGGCTCAGGTTTCCTCTCTTTCCAGGGCTTGCTTCTTTCCAGGCTCAGAGTTCTTCTCTTCCCAAGGCTTGTTTCTCTTTCCTCTGTGTGCTTACTTCCTGGGGCTCCAGCTTAAGACTTCAGCATCAAACTCCAACATCAAAACTTGAACATTAAAAAACCCTTAACTTGGGAAACGGACTTTGGCCCAGTGGTTAGGGCGTCCGTCTACCACATGGGAGGTCCGCAGTTCAAACCCTGGGCCTCCTTGACCAATGTGGAGCTGGCCCACATGCAGTGCTGATGCGCGCAAGGAGTGCCGCGCCACGCAGGGGTGTCCCCCGCATAGGGGAGCCTTACGCGCAAGGAGTGCGCCCTGTAAGGAGAGCCGCCCAGCGCGAAAGAAAGTGCAGCCTGCCCAGGAATGGCGCCGCCCACACTTCCCGTGCTGCTGATGACAACAGAAGCAGACAAAGAAACAAGACACAGCAAAAAGACACAGAAAACAGACAACCGGGGGAGGGGAGGGGAATTAAATAAATAAATTTAAAAAGAATAATAAAAAAATAAATAAAAACCCTTAACTCTGCCCTTTGCCATGTCTTTTATCTGTGAGTCCCCACCCACCAAGGTGCAAAGACTCATTGGCCTACTGGCACAAGAGGTTTACATGATTACTTAATCAAGTAAACCTCTGAATCCAATATAATCTCATATGCCCGGAGGAAAAGAGCAGTTTACAAACATAACCAATATTTCTTTTTGGAATTCATCAATAATATCAAACTGCTACACTCCACCCTCTGAATTCCAAAAAGACATTACAATATTTAAAAAAACCTTAAGACAGTAACAATGAAGGTACTAAATCATATCATAATCAATTTAAAGAAATACAGTTGGTCTTGAGGCAAAGTCCCACCTGGATGTAGACCTTTGAAATTATGAAACAATTTATCTGCTTCCAATACACAAATAGACAGAAAAAGGATAAACATTTTCATTACAATAAGGAGAAACTGGTAGGGAAACATCAGTTATGGGTTCTCCACAGTTACCTGCAGGGTATCCTCTATTTGATTTCAAAGTCTGAGAGTCATTCTTAAGATGATGGCTTCTTCTCTTTGGTGCCTTATGGGAACCCACCTTTTCCACAGGCTTGTCCAATGGCCATTTTTTTGGTTCCACCCTCATCAAGCATCTGGGTGTCGATGAAGCCCCAGACCCCTCCCTCCAAGAGTGTTGGGGTGATTGCCACACCTTATCCAATCTTTGTATTAGAGACTTAACACCCCTAGTACAGTGAGGTGAGGGCAACATCCTCCCTAAACTTTGGTATATAGGCTCAACCTTCTCAGAGCAATGAGTTGACCACTTGGCCTTCTCTAATCCATGGCATGTAGGCACACTCCTCTCAGATCTATGGGGTGCTGAGTTTAGCAGCCTAAATCCTTGAGGAATGTGCTCCACCCTCTCTGTACCCTGGGGCACCAAAACTCTCCCAGAACACTAGGCAGGAATGTCCACCCTCTTTGACTGCTGGGCAAATTCACCCTCTCTGTACACTTGGGTGGGGTTCCTCTCTTGGCCCAAGGTGATGACTTAATTCCAGATCTCAACTTCCATGGTTTTCCTCTTGAAGTTGTTTCCCCTTCAATATCTCCTTTTCATGTCCCTTTTATTCCAGGCTGACAGTGGTTTTGTTCATACAACTCTCTCAAAAAGTCTGTTGGTTTAGCATGTAAGAAGCAGGGGTCCAAGCCATCAGACAGTAAGACTTTCAACAAGTTTTTCTCACAACTGCATCTTCAATCCTGATTTACAAGTTCCAAGTTTAGTTAAGTCCTCCAATGGGGCACTTTCATCTGGGAGTTTGATTTCTAGAAACTTGGAATTTCCAGAATCAGTTTCTGTTTTCTTTGTGCCTGACAGTTCTGGCCTCAGCTTCTCTCCCTCATCTAGCATTTTGCTATAAGCTAGCAGAAACCAAGCTGCATTCTCCAGGTTTACTTTGGAAATTTCTTCAGCTAAATGTGCAGGCTCACCATTTTCAAATTCTGCCTTCTATAAAACACTAGGAACTAATCTTAAGTTCTCTGCAACTTTAAAACATGGATTGCCTTTCCTCCAGTTTCCAATAATTGTTTCATCATTTATTTCTAGCCTCATAAAGTCTCTTTAGCATCCATATTGCTGTCAACCATCTCTTCAAAGCATTGTAGGTCTTTTTTTCCAAGCATCTCACAATTCCTCCAAAAAGAACCTTATCCATTTATAAAACTGTCCCAGCATTCTGGTAATTGCAAAAGCACTTCCCCACTCCTCGGTACCAAATTCTGTATTAGTCAGTTAAAGGAGTGCTGATGCAAAATACCGGAAATTGGTTGGCTTTTATAAAGGTATTCATTTGGGGAAGGAGCTTACAGATACCAGGTCATAAAGCATAAGTTAATTCCTTTACCAAAGTCTATTTCCATGTATTGGAGCAAGGTGTCTGCTGATGTCTGCCAGGGTTCAGGCTTCCTGGGTTCCTCTCTTCCCAGGTCTTGTTTTTTTCTAGGTTCAAGTTTCCTTTCTTCTGGGTCCTTATTTCTCCTTCCTCTGTGTGTTTATTTCTCAGGGCTCTAGCTTAAGACTTCAGCATCAAACTCCAACATCAAAACTGTAACATTAAAAATGCCTTTCTGTTTCATTTTGTATTTCTGTATTTATCAACAATTATGAGAATATCTTCATGGATTTATTACTATTAGGGTTTATTTCTTGTAGAAATTGCCTTCACATTCTTTACTTATTTTTATAACAAGGTTGATTTTGATTTATTGTTGATTTCCTGTTCTTTGTACATTCTAGATACTACTTGATAGATTTAAAATTGAAAACATTTTCATCGTATTATCTGCCAATTAATTTTATCCCTGATGTTCCAAGTTTTGCCTTATTTTTTTAAAATTCCTGAGGAGTATACTTTATTTTATTATTATTATTTTAAAAAAGATTTATTTATTTATTTCTGCCCTCCACCCCCGTCATCTGCTCTCTGTGCCCATTCACTGTGTGTTCTTCTGTATCTGCTTATATTCTCATCAGGTGGCACTGGGGATCTGTGTCACTTTTTGTTGCATCATCTTGCCGCATCAGCTTTTCATGTGTGTGGTACCATTCCTGGGCAGGCTGCAGTTTTGCACAGGGCAGCTCTCCTTGCACAGGGGCCACTCCTTGCGTGGGGGGCACCCTTATGCAGGGGCATCCCTATGTGGGCCAGCACTCCTTGTACGCAGTGGCACTGTGCGTGGGCCAGCTCACCACACAAGCCAGGAGACCCTGGGTATCCCAACCCTTGGATCTCCTGTATGGTAGGCAGACACTCTATCTGTTGAACCACATCTGCTTCCCTATTTTTTTTTTTTAATTTTTTTGTTTCTTTTTTAAAGATTTATTTATTTATTTATCTCTGCCCCCGACCCCGGTTGTCTGTTCTCTGTGTCTATTTGCTGCGTCTTCTTTTTCTGCTTCTGTTGTTGTCAGTGGCATGGGAATCTGTGTTTCTTTTTGTTGCGTCATCTTGTGTCAGATCTCTGTGTGGGCGGTGCCATCCTTAGGCAGGCTGCACTTTCTTTCGCGCTGGGTGGCTCTCCTTACGGGGCGCACTCCTTGCGCGTGGGGCTCCCCTATGCAGGGGACACCCCTGCATGGCATGGCACTCCTTGTGCGCATCAGCACTGCGCATGGGCCAGCTGCACACGGGTCAAGGAGGCCCGGGGTTTGAACCGCGGACCTCCAATGTGGTAGACAGACACCCTAACCACTGGGCCAAGTCCGCCGCCCCTATTTTTTTAAACAAATAAATTTTATTGATACATGCAATTTATCCAAAGTGTACAATCAATGGTATTTGACATAATAACACAGTTGTGCATTTACCACTTGAATCATTATTAAAGATTTTCATTATTTCAATATTAATAATAATAAATAAAAAAAGACAAGAAAATTCCTCACCTCTCAATCTCTCTGTTCCCTCTGCTGTACATAGCTGCTATTTCTGGCTATTATTGCATAATTATTTATTTGTTTATTAGGCAGTTTTATTGAGATATATTCACATACTATATGATCTATCCAAAATATAGAATCAATGGCTTTTCTTTTTAGCTTTTGAAAAGCCCTGTATTTTAAAATTGTAAAATAAAGTGAAAAATATTTTGAAAGAAATTACAAATTTTAAATGAGAGTGCAGGGCCAGGTTAGATTTAACATAATCAATTACAAAAAATAGTGTAGCAACAAACATTTATAAATGTAAATAATAATTTTAATATAGAAATTAATTATAACATAATTCTAAATTTTATATTACAACTCTAACTATTGGATGTTGTAATCTCTAAGAATGAAATAAATTATTGGTTTAGTTATTTAAATTTCCATTTAGGCCATAATTCTTTCTAGATAATCAAATTCCTATTTGGGAATTCTTCACAGCTTATTGGAATGAATTCCAGCAGATAACAATTTGCCAACTCATTATTTTATGAGGCAGAAAAACTCAAATTCCTTTTTCAACAGTAGTCATGCTAAATCATTATTGATCCAGGTAGAGTACTTTAATTAAAGAGTATGAATAAACAAGGGTTAAAGAAAAATGGAATATCCAAAAATATATCTCTTCTCCAGCCCTCCTCAATTAAAAGCAAGTGTTTGTTTTGTATGAAAAAAATTATAGAATACTGATCACAGGAACAATTTGCCACAAGGCTCATATTTTTTTAATCCATTCTATCAGTCTATATCTTTTGATTGGGGGAGTTCAATCCATTAACATCAGTGTTATTACTATATGGGCATTACTTACTTCATCCGTTTTGTCCTCGGCTCTCTGTTGTCATATTGTTCTATTTTCTGTCTTCTTATCCTTTAGTTTACCCTTCCCAATAATCTTCATTTCTAAACTCTTCTCCAAATCTCTTGCCCTTGTTTTCTTTTTTTCAGGCTGCAGCATCCCCTTTAGTATCTCATGCAAATCTGGCCTTTTGGTAACATATTCTGAGTTTTTGTTTGTCTGTAAAGTCTTTGAACTCACCCTCATTTTTGAAGGACAGCTTTGCCAGATACAAAATTCTTGGCTACGATGTGCTAGGCGGATGCCCTATCTGTTGGGCCGAATCCGCTTCCCCCAGTGTCTTCTTAATATCCTTTATTTCTTTAGTCATATTTTAAGTTCTTTGAAGTAATTTAGGAGAGTTGTGTGATTATTACTGATTAATTGTATTCAATCCTGTATCTCTTCGGGATATTTGGTTTGTTCTTTTGGCTGGGTCATCTCTTCTTGTTTCTTAGTAAGGCTTGTAATTTTTTGCTGATGTCTAGGCATCTGAATATTTTGGTGAATTTACTCTGATTGCCAATTTGTCTCTTTTGCCTATTGTTTTCTCCCCCCACGGCTCTTTGATATTTGATTCAACTTATTTTCAGTCTTTAAAATTGCCTAGCTTAAGTTTTCAAAATCAGGCCAGGGACTTACTAGTGGGGCTCAGATTTTCTCCCAGGGGTTGGGTATAGAAAGCACAAACAGATTTTGTTCACGCAACTTCCAGACTGGCCAGCAGATGGTCTTTCAGTGAAGGTGTTTCAGTCTCAGCTTTCCTTTGTTCCTGTGTTGACTTTCCCAATTGGAGATTCAAAGTGGACTTTGCTGGGCAAATTCATTGCAGAAATGCTCCCTGACCTCCCATGCCGACGTCCCATCCCTTCTCCCTTCAAACAACGAACAGGGAGGAAGATGTCTGCTACCCTCTCAGTTGCCTTCAGTGAACCAAGGCTTTTAACCCAGCTTAATATCTTGGGGGTGGGGAAGGGGAGCCCTTCCTGGCTGACACCAGGGCTTTGTAACTCATGTTTGTTGTTTCAGCATCTTCCTCTCTCTGTTCCTCACCATCCTGGGAGTTGTGCAGTATTGTCTTGGTCTACTGACCCCAAAGCAGATCCCTTGGATAGCTTTTGACTTTCTTTGTTGTTTTTGCGAGAGCATTCAGCTCTGCCTGTTAGTCCATCACCATCTTCCCCTGCCTTATATATCATCCCATAAGTTTTGATATATTGTGTTCCTGTTTTCCTTTGTCTTGAGATATTTACTGATTTCTCTTGTGATTTCTTTGACCCACTAAATATTTAAGAATGTATTTTTAAATATCCATTTATTTGTGAGCTTTCCCTTTTTCTGCCTGTTATTAATTTGTAACTTTATTTCATTATGATCAGAAAAAGTATTTTGGGTAATTTCAGTGTTTTTAAAATTATTGAGATCTGACTCATATCCCAGCCTATAGTCCATCCTAGAGAAAGATCCATATCTTTGAGAAGAAAGTAATACTCTATAAATGTCTATGAGGTCTAGTTTGTTTATCATATTATTCAAGCTCTCAATTTCCTTATTTAGTCTCTGTCCAGATGTTCTATAGAATGCTGAGAGTGAAGTGTTGAAGTCTCCAACTATTATTGTGGAGACATCTATTTTTCTCCTCAGTTATGCCAGTGTGTGTCTCATGTATTTTGATCTATGTTAGGTGCATAAATATTTATTATTGTTATTTCTTCCTGATGAATTGTCCCTTTTCTTAATATATAGTAACCTTCATCTCTTAAAATAGTTTTCCATTTAAATTCTATTTTATCTGATATTATTATCACTACACATGCTCTTTTTTTGAAAGCTATTAGCATGGAATTTATATATATATATATATATTTTTTTTAAAAGATTTATTTATTTATTTATTTATTTATTTACTTCTCTCCCCTTCCTCCCCCACCCCAGTTGTCTGTTCTCTGTGTCTATTTGCTGCATCTTCTTTGTCTGCTTCTGTTGTTGTCAGCAGTACAGGAATCTGTGTTTCTTTTGTTGTGTCATCTTGCTGCATCCGCTCTCCGTGTGTTTGGCACAATTCCTGGGCAGACTGCATTTTCTTTTTGCACTGGGCGGCTCCTTGCATGTGGGGCTCCCCTATGCGGGGGACACCCCTGCGTGGCACGGCACTCCTTGCGCGCATCAGCACTGCGCATGGGCCAGCTCCACTCGGGTCAAGGAGGCCCGGGGTTTGAATCGTGGACCTCCCATGTGGTAGACAGATGCCCTAACCACTGGGCCAAGTCCACCGCCCTAGAATGTATTTTTACAACCTTTCACTTTCAGCCTGATTGTATCTTTGCATCTAAGGTTAGTCTCTTGTAGACAACAACTAGATGGCTTGTGTATGGCTTTCCCCCCAATTCTGTCAGTTTGAGTCTTTTAACTGGGGAGTTCAACCCATTAACATTCAGTTTTACTACTATACAGGCATTACTTACTTTGTCCATATTACCCCTTGGCTTTCTGTTGTCTTACCTTACTATTGTCTGTCTTTTAACCCTTTCAGTTTATCTTACTTATGTTCTTCATTTCTACAGTCTTCACCAGGGCTCTCACCCTTGTCTTTTCCTTTTAGGCTGTAACACACCCTTTAATATCTCTTGTGGATTTGGTCTCTTGGTAACAGAGTCTCTCAGTTTTTGTTTGTTTGTAAAGACTTTAAATTCACCTTCATTTCTGATGGATAGTTTTGCTAGATAAAGCATTCTTGGCTGGCAGTTTTTTTTTCTTTCAGTACCTTAAGTACATTGTGCCACTGCCTTCTTGCCTACATGGTTTCTGATGAGAGATTGGCACTTAGTCTTACTGAGTTTCCCTTGTAAGTAATACATTACTTTTCTCTTGCTGCTCCCCAAATCCTCTCTTTATCTTTGGCCTTTGACATTCTGAACAGTAGATGTCTCAGAGTAGGTCTATTCAGATTTGTTCTGTTTTGGGTATTGGGTATTTGTCTTTGACTATTGATATTCATGTCTTTCATAAAAGTTGGAAAATTTTCAATCAGCATCTCCTCAAATATTCTTTCTGTCCCTGTAGCAGTTTGATATTATTGATGAATTCCAAAGAGAAATATTGGATTATGTTTGTAAACTGGTCTTTCCCTCTGGGCATATGAGATTATATTGTGTCTTGTGTCAGTAGGGTGTTGAGTACCTGCCCTTTGGTGGTTGGGGATTTGCAGATAAAAGGCATGGCAAAGGACAGAGTTGGGGGCTTTTGATGTTGGAGTTTTGAAGCTGAAGCCTTAAGCTGGAGCCCCAGGAAGTAAGCACACAGAGGAAAGAGAAGCAAGCCCCAGGAAGGGAGGAACCCAGGAAGCCTGAACCCTCACAGATGTCAGCAGCCATCTTGCTTCAACAAGTGAAAATAGACTTTGGTGAGGGAAGTAACTTATGCTTTATGGCCTGGTATCTGTAAACTCCTATCCCAAAAAATACCCTTTATAAAAACCAACCAATTTCTGGTATTTTGCATCAGCACCCCTTTGGCTGACTAATACAACCCTTTTGCTATTCTTTTTCCCTTTTAGGGTACCCATAATGTGTATGTTTATTCATTTCATGTTGTCATTCAATTTCCTGAGACCCTGCTTGGTTTTTTGCATTCTTTTCTCTGTCTGTTCTAACTTTTTGAGTTCAAATGTTCTGTCTTCAAATTCATTCTTCTAACATTTCAAATATGCTGTTATATGCCTCTAATGTATTTTAATCTTGTCCATTGTGTCCTTCATTCCCATAAGCTCTATTACTTTTTTTTGCAGGCTTTTAAATTGTTCTTTGTGCTCACACAATGGCATGTTAATATCCTTTAACTCTTTAGTCATATTTTCCTTTATCTCCTTAAATTGATTAAGGAGATTTGCATGAACATCATTTATTAGCTTTAAATCCTGTGTCTCATCTGGGTTCTTGGTTTGTTCCTTGGTTGGGCCATATCTTCCCATTTCTTAGTATGGGTTATCTTTTGTTGATACTGAGGCATCTGTTTACCTTAGTGACATTACTCTGTTGATCAATTTCTCTCTCTTGCCTAGTGGTTTTATTTCATAGCTCTTCTTTGATTTTTAGTTTAAATTTTTCTAAAATTTTAATGTTGCTCAGTTTATGTAGTCAAAACAGGGGCAGGGAGCTGCAAATGGGGCCCTTGGAAAGAACTGGGAGAGATCAGCCTGTCTTTCTTCACTTTCCCGACTGGCCAGCAAATGGCGCCCCTCGGCAAACCCTCCCACAGAGATGGATCCTTCAATTTCCACCAGCTCTTCTGATCCAATGAGTTATGCCAGTTACGTTTGCCTGAAAGAAACCATACTCGGCCCTTTGCTGCAACCTTGCTTTTCCCAGGGAAGAATCTGTTTTTTCCCCTCTCTGTTGGATACTCAGCCACAGATTTTACCAAGGCTGTTCATTTTGGGGGTATATGGGCGGCATTCCCTGTGGCAGGAGATATCAACTCATGGTTTCCCCTTTGGTCTCTCCATCTCTCCATCCCCAGTCTCTCTGGACGATGGAGGGCACTCTTCTGGTCTGCAGGGGTCTCCAAAGCAGCTCCCTTGGATGACTTCTATGCCTTCTCCTCTATTTTGCAAGACAGCTGTGCCCTAACTGAGCTACTCCAATGCCATCTTGGACTGCTTCCTAGGAAACTTCTCTTTTGTTCTAAAATGGTCATCCAGAGTACAAATCTGAAAATAAGAAATCTTAGGCACCTCACTTTTTAAAGTGGGCCTCGCATAACTGATGTCCCCCATAACTTACCAAGTGGTATCCAGCTGATGTTGGTGCCCTCGATTTTAAGCCCCCAGGTCTATTTATAAGTGAAGAGCTGAGAAGGGAAGGTAGAATCTTAGGAATAATGGTTGATAGGGAGTACTTTCATGAGAGAGAAGGCTTTTCATTCTCCACCAAACTAAGAAAAGGGGCTCTCAGGGACACACTTGTGAAGATTGGGGATGCCTGCCAGGAGGGGAGCCAGGGGTATCTTGCACCCTGGCTGGGTGCTTGCTGATCTGCAAAGTCACACCCTTGTGGTGTGAGTGGAATGGATCGACTGTGCAAGAGAGTCCCTAGGAGGGCTGGATGTGTCCCCTGGAACTTGGTACATAAGACAACATAGCACCTGGTGCCTATATCTAGTCTGGAAATTTCAGCAGGCAGGAAAGGGAGATTTGAGAGAGCACTGGTGGGGAAAACTAAACTGTGTCATTTTTTTCTGTTCAACAAGCCAGTTACTACTATCATTCTTAGTATTGTTCTTATTACTCTTTAGACTTCACTGAAAGGTTCCAGTTCGAATGACTAGAACTATTCTCTTTCTTATCTCCACTTCTCACTCCTTTTCATAGCTTCTTTCCCTCTCCCTTTCGTTCTTTTTGGAGCCTTAGCATGTTTTAAACACTGGCCGATGGGCTGTTGCCCTGCAGTGGAAGGGCCTGGGGGAGTGGTCCTGCTGGCTGATGGGCTTGGGGCTCTGGCCTTTACTCCTAGTCCCTGGCTTCTGTCTGGCCTGCAGCAGACAGGTTCCCCTGCAGAATGCTCGGCCAGTTCCACATTTGAGAATAAGGTGGGGTCCAAAATACCTAAATAAAAGGCTGGAACAATTTTATTTTGCATGGAGCAAGGGAATGGAATTTCTGGGGGAACAAACTTTTCTCAGGGATAAGAGCTACCTTTTGAGAGACAAATATTCTCCTAATTTGATGATCCTTAGCTTTCTTTCTTTCTTTTTTTTTTTGAGGTTCCAGGGTCGGGGATTGAACCTGGGACCTCGTATTTGGGAAGCCAGTACTCAACCAGTGAGCCACATCACCTCCCCTGAGTTGGCTTTTATGTTTGTTTTTTTGTTGTTTTTAGGAGGCACCAGGAACTGAACCCAGGGCCTCCCATGGGTGAAGCAGGTGTTCAGCCGTTTAAGCAACATCCATTCCCCACTCTTAAGCTTTTAGGTAGAGATAGATGGCTAAAGTGGATGAGGAAAGGAAGTACAATATTCCTAGGCATGCAGTCACTTGAGATACAACTGCAAAGCTATGGTAAACTATTCATTTGCTCTCATGCTTACCTCTGAGCGTTCAGTGATCTTCCTGAATTTAGCAAATGGCAAACTCACTCTGCCTCTGAAAATGGTGGGGTGTCTCTTTTGGAAATCTATATAACACACAGGATATGACTTGTTCTAAGCCTTGTTTTTTGCAAGGGATTTTGAAATCACCTACCTCTATTGGTGAAATTGGTGAATACTCAGGTTTGCCATCCAGGTGTTTGTTTTCTTTATGCCTATTCTTTTTTTTTTTTTTTTTTTCTAATTAGAAAAGTGGTACTTTCTAATGAATAAGATTTGGAAAATATGACAACTTATTAATTATAAAGCTCTTCATTCATGTTGCTAAGTTGCTTTCCAGAAACTTTGTTCTAATTTGCCTTCCAACCAATGCATGATTGCCTTTTTCAAGGCATTCTTGCTATCAGTGAGTATTATCATTAAAAGAAAAATCAAAGTTTGTAAATTTGTTAGGTGAGAAAAAAATTTTACTTTTCATTTACTTGATCACTAATGAGAGAACATTTTGTTTATTGATCAATTGTAATTCTTTTTCTTAGCATTATCTTTCCATATCCTATGTCGATAAAATTGGGAGTTAGCATTTTTCATATTTATCAAGAGCTTTGTGTTTATTAAGGATGTTAAATCAGTGACTCTCAAAATTAATGCAAATATTTCTCAATCTTTTTTGGCCTTGAATTTTTTTATGTATATAGTCTTTCTGCCATGTAGAATCTAGTTTTTATATATTCTATTACCAGTGTTTTCCATTAAAATCTCTTCCTTTTATGTTTAGAAAGTCCTTCCTTAACCTAAAATCAGAAAATTATTCACCTGTAATTTTTTACTAATTTTATTATGATAATTTTATATATATCAATTTAGTCAGACTTTATTATGATTTATGGTGTAAAGATCACTTGTATACTTTTGTTCAGTTTGGTCTCTCCATCTCTGGTGTGGGAAAAAATATGTAATTATTTGAGCTTTATGCTATATTTAATATCTGGCAGTACAAGTTCCTCCTTTAAGATTTTTTTGGCTATTTATACTTCCAGATGAATTATTGAATCATGTTGCCAAGTTACAAACAAATCCTGTTGGAATTTAGATAGGAATTACATTACAGCTTAATTATATCACAAGTCAATTTGGTAAGAACTAGCATTATAGAATATGGTATATTTATTTATCCAATGTTTATATTCTGTCTCTCTGTAAAGCTTTGTGTTTTAAAATAATGACAATAAAAATAATAGAGCTAACCCTTATTGAGAATTTATTATGTGCTAGGCATTGGGGTCTTTAACCTCAGTATTTCACTGAATCCTCCTAATTTACCCAAGATGACTCAGATGGTGGATGGGCAGAGCTGGGGTTGCTAGCTAAAGTGTTCCGATTCTGAAGCCTGAACTGTTAACCTCTACAACACAGCCTCACTCCTAGGCTCCCCAAAATTGCCTCCTCTGCTTTCAAGTTGCAGGAAACCAGTCTGTGAACACACCAGTTCTTCTTATATTAATAATTTACTTTGGTATTACTCTCTTTGGAGAAAAAAGTCAGAGTAGGGCTAACTTTGCTTGGAATTTAGGGAGCACTTTTTTTTATAATTAATTTTTTATTTTTTAAAGAAGCTTTAGATACATAAATGTTACATAAAAAAATGGAAAGATTCCCATATGCCCCCTCCCTCCTCCTCCCACCCTTTCCCACATTAACAACATCTTTCAGTAGTGGGGTACATGTGTTACAGCTGATGAACCCGTATTGAGGCATTCCTACAAACCATGGATTACAGTTTACATTATAGCTTACACTCTGACCTGCACAGTTTTGCAAGTTATGACAGAATGTACAGTGGCCTGTATCTGTCCCTGCAATGTCATGCAGGACAAATCCAATGTCCTGAAAATCTAGGGAGCAGTATTGATTGAAGATTCAAGGTTTCCTTCACTTCAGACAAGTTTTTATCTAGTGCAGTGGCTCACCATCAGCAGAGGTGCTTATTTTAAAAAACATCAATTTCCTAGGCCTCCTGAGAATACTTAAACCAGGAACCTTACGGATGGGGCTGGGAAATAGAATTTTTAAAATAAGCTGCCCACTCTCCCCATAGGATCCTAATTTTCAATCAAGGTTTGAGGCCCAACAATAAAGTCAATCTTTTTATTATTTCTGTTTCTATTGTTTTGATTTTTTTCTCTGAAGTCCCGCATAATTCCCTGGTGGAATCTTATTTCTGACTTTCCTGTCTATTGTATTCTGTCATGAGTTTTATCTTTTTTCTTTTCTTTCCAAAGGCGGACTCAACAGCTGGGAAAACTAAACAGGGCACTGACGAGCTGGCAGGAAAGAAAGAGGTATAGGTTTAGAGAGAAAAACACATAAGATCAGGACATCAGCTGTCTTGAAGCACGTGTTCCTCTGCTCAGCCAGAGAATTATTCCTTTCTGTCTCTCCCTGCCTCGAGAAGGCATCTATTTAGATGAGTAATGCTTTAGAAAGCCATGCTTGCCCATTGGTTCCAGGAGTCTGGCTCCATGTATTTCCAGCATGTGCTGGATGGGCCCTATTTGTTAAGCTCCCACCATGTCAGGTACTGTGAACACATTAGCTCACTGGTGTTTGTCCTGTTAGGCCAGGGGGGTTGTGGATGCAGGCAAAGATGGGCAGAGAGCATGGATCCCAGTACGTGTTTCTCCAGCATGCCCTCTCTCCCCTCTACCAGGGCTTCAGTCAGGAAGCTCACAACTCAGGAAAGCAGGGGCAAATTTCCAGTTGGGATCACCTTTGATCCCTCAAGCTCTCTCCTGCTGGGCTGACTCTGCCCTTCCTTACTTCTGGAGAGCCGTATGGACACCGGTCTCCTGCTTCTTCAGCTCCGCTGGTGCACTTGCTGCCCCCCTCAGGCTGCTCTCTCTCCTGACTTTTTTTTTTTTTTCTTTTCAGGCTGGTAAAAAGAATTTATTAGGAAATGGGGGAAAGAATAGAGTTTGCTGAGAAAAGCGAGAGAAGGACAGAAATACACACCAAGGTTTGGTGCGGGCTCCTCTAGGCAGAGAGAGCCCGTCCTGCCTTTCTAATGCTTATAGTTTCCTTTCTGTTTCTCCAAGTGATGTAATAAAACTAAAATTTCCAGCTATTTTGGATCCGGGGCTCGTCGTCTTGCACTTTCCAAGACATCTATTTAAGTAAAACTTTGTGGAAGATTCGGTGTGGATGGGCAGTGAAGCCAGAGGGCCAACATTTGTTTATCCAGGAATAACAGAGTGAGTCAAGATGCAGTTTGTCCCATGCAGTAACCCCCCACAGAATGGCTCCCAAGCACACTGTTGTGCTCTTTGAAGGACACAAATGGGGGGCAGCTGAATGCCAGTTATTTGCCTAGCGCTTTCTTAAGACCTCATTTGCTCTTTACAAGTTCCTGCAAGGTAGGTAGTGTTGTTCCCACTTCACAGAGAAGCTTAGTCACTGTTCTAGAGTTTTGTCCTTGGTGTGCGGTAGAGTTGTGATCCAGGTCACCAGAGTCCACGCCCGGTGCTCTTTCCTCTATATTGGATATGTCTTCCCTGATGGCCTCCAGAGTTCAGCACGGAGAGATAAATTGGGAACAGGCTGCATTTGGGTGTTTGGAAGAACTGGATAAGGGAGCTCCAGGAGAGGGAATCCTGAGCTGCAGGCACACTTTGTCTGTTCCACTGCATGTCTATAATTGAAATCCTTAGCTGGAAATCACCTGGAATCGTGTTCATGACTATTGTCCAGCTGGGTCCCCTAAAGGGCACAGGGAAAATGGGTGCATCATTTTTCTCTGGACATCACCTCATCCCAAGGTGTTCATCTTCACTAGTTCAGGAAAGCACTGCAAACCCTTTGGAAAATACTGTGTCTCTGTAACCTTTTTGTCTTCCTCATTATGGGAAAATCATTCTGGGGTCAACGCCAGTTGGGCAAACCATGCTTTGGCTCACTGGTGCTGGCTTACCCTTCTAGTCTCACTACATTGAATTATCAAAATGCTATTAAGATTTAAATGAAATCTCCCAGCCTCGGGGCCCATCTGTTCACTCTATTTATTCCCCAGGGAAGTCACGAGTCTGTCATTTGCGGTTTTAGAGTTTTTCACATGGGCGGTGCCAGCGGTGTTTCCTCTCTGAGGATTCAATGCACGTCTCTCCCGGCAGGACTCTCGGGGGACTTGTGAAGCTACTGGCATCTCCTTCCTCAGGAAGTAAGGAACCCTCTCCCAGGTGGGAGGCACCAGTTGCCAAGTCATGGGGAAGAGTGGAGTCTAGTGGAAACACATGAGTTCCTTACCTCAGAAAACAGATTTTCTGGCCCACAGAGGGATCAGGAACTTATTTTTATTTGTTCGTTTGTTTGTTTTTTGAGGTACTGGGTCTGGGGATTGAACCTGGGGCCTCGTTAATGGGAAGCCGGCACTCAACCACTGAGTTACAATGGCTCCCTGGTTTTTTGTTTCTTTGCTTGTTGTTAGTCTTTGTTTTTAGAAGGCACTGAAAACTGAACACAGGACCTCCCATGTGGGAAGCAGGTGCTCAACTGCTTGAGCCACATCCTTTCTCAGGGGTTTCTTTTTAAGTCATACTACAACTTTCTGCTACCCGAAGATGCCAAATATATTTGCTTGGGAAAGGGGAGTGAGTGGGGAAGGAAATAAACACTTGCTGAGTGTCCAAGCCATATACTGTACTCATAGCTTCACATACATGTTATAGTTTTTTGAGAAGGATCTTAAAGATCATCCAGCAGAGACCCCAGCTGACCTTTGTATAATCACCATTATGCAGTGAGTACAGGGAGTGAGGCTTCCCTCAAGAACCTGGAAATTTACGATCAGAATATAATGGAGAAGAGAGAAGAGGGTCTCCAGCCTGAGTATGTATGAGCCTAAGGGGATTGAATATTTTAATAATAATACTGTAATGACTGACATTTGTTGAGTGCTGGCTTTTGGCTGGACCTGGGTCCTAAGTGCTTTAAATGTATCACTTATTTAATAGTCACAACTTTAAAGAAAGGACTTCTCTAACACTCTTTAGAGGTGTTGCTTGGTCAAGTATGTGTAGAAAAATGAGTTTTTCAGAAGGAGATGCGGGCAGTGGCCTTCCAAATACTGCCCAAGAAAGAGGGCATTCTAGCCAACAAACTTCAGGCCTGAGGGGTCCCTTGGGAATGAGGGGCAGGTGAGCAAAGCTGGAGACCAGGAGCAGTGACGTATCACCTTCGCTCGCTCCAGTTCCTGCTCCTCAAGCTTCCTTCCTGATGCGGACTGGCTTCTCGTGCTGGTCTGCCAGTGGGGAGAGAAGGTGCTGGTTGAGCTGAGTGTTTTGTCTTTCAGGTAGACCTCTCCTTGCAAAGAAGTCGAGTGGCATTTTGCTTTTTTTTGGTCTGGAATGCTTGGGTAGTGTGCAAGAAGCCTGTGTTTGTAGGTCTTTGTGCCTGATTTAGGGTGAGGGCCAGACTTTAGGCTGGGAGGTTGTATTCATTTCCTACGGCTGGTCTAACAAATTACCACGTACTTAGTGGCTTTAGATAACACGGATGTATTCTGGAGGTGAGAAGTCTGAAGTGAGTCTTACGGAGCTAAAATCAAGGTGTCGCAGGGGTGCGTTCCTTCTGGAGGTCCTAGGGGAGAATCGTTCCCTTGCCTTTTCCCGCTTCTAAAGGCCACCTGCCTTCCTTGGCCCATGTCCCCTTCTGCCATCCTCAAAATCAGTAGTATGGCTTCCTTAGTGTCTCTCTGGTCCTCCTTCCTCCCTCTTACAGGTGTAAGGATCCTTGCGATTGTGTTGGGCCCACCTGGATAATCCAGGACCCTCTTCCATCAAGACCTTTAACCTAATGACATCTGCAAAGTCCCTTTGCCTGGAAGGTAACATAGTCACAGGTTTTAGGGATTGGGTCACATCTTTGGAGACGGCGTTACTCTGTCTACCACAAGAATCCTTACTGTGGTAGGGAACCCCCTTGGGAGATCTCTTGGAATCTGGTCAGCTGGCCACCTTAGTACAGTCAGACTTACCAATAGCCATACCCTCTTTTTTTCTTTCTCTTTATGAGGTACTGGAACTGGGGATTGAACCAGGACCTCATATATGGGAAGCTGGCACTCAACCTCTGAGCCACATCAGCTCCCCTGAGTCGGTGTTTTTGTTTGCTTACTTGTTTCTTTTTTGTTTTGCTTTTAAGAGGCACTGGGGACCAAATGCAGGGCCTCCCATGTGGGAAGCAGGTGCTCAACCACTTGAGCCACATCTGCTCCCCACCCTCTAATTTTTAAAGTCGATTTTCCCTACTTGGTGAGTTTTGGAGGAGGGTATTGTTACCCCAAGTGAACGTCAAAGAAACAGGTTCACAGACCTGCGGGGTTTTCCGGGATCAGAACCATTCTGACTGACAGCCCTGTCCTTTCCACTGGACTGTGCTTCCTTTTCAATTCATTTTACAATAGATAAGGAGCCTGAGGCTAGATATATATGTTAAGATAAATAAATGGAGAACTCTAAGAAGTTTCCCAGCCAAGTGGTGGAAAGGTAGAAAAAGTTTACAGGTGTCGATCTTCACATGGCGTGCCAGCGGTTGCTCTGTCAGCTTCCAAAGTTGACGTTCCTTCATTGCAGGTGTCGCTCTACGTTTAGCTTTTTATCATGAAACTTAATCAACAAATCTGTTGACACACGACCCAAGAAGGAACTAGGAATCTCTCCCGTTTCATTGATTTGTTCCTTCCTTCTTTCTGGCAGCACACTTGCTGAGGGCCTTTTCTTTGATGCATGCTGTGAAGAATATGGAGGTATTTAATGTCTTGTTCTCAAGGAGCTTACAGTCGAGCATTCCAGGCTGTTCCTTCGCCCCAGGGGCCACAGAGCATGGCCTTTGGAATCAAAGGACTTGGACTCAAATGCTGGCTCCATCGGTCACTAGCTACCACCCTTAACCTGCCCTCAGTTTCCTCTTCTTTACAGTGAGGTAACAACCATACCTGCTTTAGAGGGCTCTTGTGAGGACTGATTGAAGTTCAGGCTTCCAGCTATGATGAGCTGTTTCCTCCTTTTCCTTTCCCTGCATGCTTAGCTTTGCCTTTAGAGAAGAGAGAAAGGAAGTGCTTCAGGTGTAGATGAGATGGGCTGGGACTGGTGAGAGGTGAGTTTAATTAAGCATTTCTAGATGTTTTAATTAAATGGGCAGAGGCCAGGCTGGACACAGAGCAAATGCACCCTTTGTGGAGCCATCTCAGAACAGGACTCATTAGGCTGTGCCCCCTTCTTGAGGCTGCCGGGAAAACTTTCTGTTTTCCAAACCCACATGCTGCCAGCACCGTCAGGCGCTCTTGTGTTCAGTGGCAGAAAGGCTCACTAGGTGTTGAGAAAGCAGATTTTCCACGCTGTCTTGATCTAACGGAAAAAGAAGCTCTTTCTATGGAACAAATAGCCTCTCGGATGAGAAGGAAAAGAAATACCTTAGAAGCAAAACAGCGCCTGGGGTAGCCCAGAAGGGTGTTTGTGTGTGCAGGGAGCTGAGGTGCCCATGGGGAGGGTCCTGTCGGGGGAGGTTAGGGAAGAGGGAGATCTTGGTCTACATCCTCTGCTGGGCTCTGGCATGGGGGCTGCCTTTAAAGGTGGGGGTTAAGGTTTTAATTTTTTTTTTAGGAGGTACCAGGGGGCTAAAGTTTTAACCCCTGCATTTTGGGACATTGAAATAATCCCAGGGATTCACCAGCATTTTTCTCTTAACTCTGTCAAACTAAGCAGTTTGGATTGTAGTTTGCCAAGTTTTTTCTTTTTTCCCTCATTATAAGCATTTATTTTATGGACTGTTAAGGGGACTTGGAAGGGGGCACTGAACCATGGCATTCGATGCTCTGCAGAGAAGAGCATTCCCCTAGTAGTTGACCGTATTCTCCTGGAGAAAAGGAGACGAATATACCTGCGTATGCGCCTATCCTTGTCAGGTGCATCCTACAGGCTCAAATCAAACCTGGGACTGGGAAGAAACTGCATTTCCACCCTCTGGGGACAATTCCCATCTCCAGCCATACCCTGTGTCTAGCAGAGATTTTCGGCTCCAGGGAGCTGTTTTCACCCTCTCCCACCAGTGAGTCATCCTCAGAGGCCGTTTTCTGAGAAGGTGGGATGGGAGAGCAGGAGGAGGTGCAAGGATGCAAAAGCTGTTCTGTTCTTTACTTGAAAGTTAACTTTGCAGCTTGCGGGCAGTGATTTTTATGCACTGAGTCAGAAAAAGTGAATGGACCCAGGGTCTGGAGCCCTCAACCCACCCACTTGATGAAATATGAGATCCCTCCATTACCACGAGCAGGTCCTCTTGTTCTGCTGCTTTTCAGACAGGGTTAATCATTGCAGGGGCAGTATTTGTGTGAGATCCTTGGGGTCAAATGCTTTCGACAAATATTTAACACTCCTATGGTAGGTACGTGACATGTACAGAAATGAGTCAAGTTGACGGTATCTGCCCTAGGGACAATTAGAATCTGATCGGTAGAATAAACATGCAAAGGATAATCCCATTAAACAGAGTGACATGAAGGCTGTGGTAAATGTATCAGTGCTGGGTTGTACTGAAGAAGAAGTCAATTGTTTGGAATTGCAATTAGGAAGGAGGGAGCTTTGAAGCTGAGCGAGGTAAGATGGCAGAAGGCAGAGCCAAAGTCTAGCATGTTTGGGAACTGTCCAGAAGTGGAATGTGTGCTGAGTGGAACGGATGGATGAGCTGCTTAAGGTGGACTGGTCCAAAATGGAGGTAACATGCGGAGTGCCCAGTGCAGCAGGCCCCCCACAGATGATGGTGCCGAGGCTGCCGGAGGGCCTGGAGGGTGTGGGGCCGGGTTGGAGGTTTCTTTGGAGGGGATTTATTTGGTCCAATCTGCTCTGCAGATAGAGCTGGGATGGATTGGTGGTTAGCATCTGTACCCTGGGGACAGTGAGCCTGGGGTAGAAACCCAGCCCTGCCCCTTGCTAATTGTGTGTCTGTGAGTATGTGATCTTCCTCAGCCTGTTTCCTCATCTGTAAAATGAGGATGTAAGATGAATAGGACTCACTTAGGGATGTTAGGAGTGTTGGATGAGAAGGTGGCTGTGAAGTGCTTAGCTCAGTGCCTGGTTCTCAGGCAGGGCTCCTACTAACACTCATTCTAAGAAGATGGCCCTCAGTGGTGCAGGGTAGATGGGCTGGGAAGATGACGGACTGCAGGCTGGGAAGCCACATGGGCAGCAGTTGCCCGCATGCAGACCAGGGTGCTGAGGCCTTGACCATGGGTGGTGGTAGGGGGAAGAGGCCAGGAGGAAGTGAGGATGACTCAGCATGCTGAGGCTGAATGGCTGGGACTTGGCAAGTTATATGGGACTAAGGAAAGAGGGAGGAATCAAAGACAACTGAGATTCCTAGATTGGTGCAGCTGGGAAGGAGCCAGGGGAAGTGTTGGCAGAATACTGAATTCCATGTTGGCATTTTGCGAGCTGGTGGACAGCTGATGGGTGGGGTCATGAGTCTATTGTAAATTCAGGGGCAAGTTCAGGGCTGGAGTTGTATGTTTGGCTAGGGCTAAAATGTGGTAAAAGTGCTGAAATCATCTAGGGAGAGAGGGAGTAGAGGAAGAAAAGGAAAAGGCTATACATAGAACCATAGAGAAAATTTCTCCTTAAAATAGTTTAATGAGAAGGTGGTCAAGGACTTCAAGGACCAAGAAGAAGGCACTGAATGTGAGTTAGGACATGACTAGTGTGGTGGTTTGGAGCTCCGTACTCAAGTAAAACATGTTCTTAAAGCTAATCCATTTCTATGGGTGTGAACCTATTATAAGTAGGACCTTTTGATGAGGTTACTTCAATTAAGGTATGGCCCACCTCACCTCGATCAGGACGTGTCTTAATCCTATTACTGGAGTCCTTTATAAGTGGAATGAAATTCAGACTGATAAAGAGAAAGCCACAGAGGGAGCAGCCAGAAGCTGAATATCAGTGGAACCTGGAAGAGAAGGGAGAGGCCAAGAGAGGCCGCCATGTGCATTGCCATGTGACAGAGGAGCCCAGGACCAAGGACCACCCACAGCCAGTCCTAGAACCCCCCTCTTTGAGAAGAAAACATCACCATGATGATACCTTGATTTGGAATTCTGTTAGCTTCAAAACCATTAGCTGATACATTTGCATTGTTTAAGGCAACCCATTGTGTGGTATTTGCTTGAGTAGTCAATGAAAATAAAACAATTAGTGAATCCTGAGAACATCCTCCCAGGCAGTGGGTTGAGTACAAGCCACAGCACAGGGACTGGAGTATGAGGGAGAGCACAGGGTCCGTGAGTACACACGTTCTTCAACATGTTTGGCAGTGAAGGGGAGAGAACGGTAGGCCGAGACAGTAGGAAAGAGGGTTGAGGGCAAGATTTTTTAAAAAAAGATTTATTTATTTATTTCTCTCCCCTTCCCCCCCAATTGTCTGTTCTCTGTGTCTATTTGCTGTGTCTTCTTCTTTGTCACTTCTGTTGTTGTCAGCGGCACAGGAATCTGTGTTTCTTTTAGTTGCGTCATCTTGTTGTGTCAGCTCTCCGTGTGTGTGGCGCCATTCTTGGGCAGGCTGCACTTTCTTTCGCACTGGGTGGTCCTTACGGGGCGCACTCCTTGCGCGTGGGGCTCCCCTACGCGGGGGACACCCCTGCGTGGCAGGGCACTCCTTGCGTGCATCAGCACTGCATAGGGGCCAGCTCCACATGGGTCAAGGAGGCCCGGGGTCTGAACCGCAGACCTCCCATGTGGTAGACGGACGCCCTGACCACTGGGCCGAGTCTGCCTCCAGAGGAGAAGATTTTCAGGATGTGGGATATTTGGAAAGTTTTATAGGCTTTAAAAGTAAGTGTCTGAGGAGAAAGAGCTTAAAGATGCAGAAGGATGGAGATGATTGATGGAGTCGTGTTCAGAAACAAATGGAAGGGGGTTGGGGCTGAAAACACAGGTGTGAGATTAGCCTTAGAAACCAGTGATGGCTGGGGAGGCCAAGCCAGGAAGGGAGAAGAATGGAGTGGACAAAGATGGGAGACATTTAAGAGCAAGGCTACAGTGTTCAATGAACTAGGGGACAGGGTCAGAAACTAAGAGGGAGGATTCTGGAAATGAGGGGGGTAGTAACAAGGGACTATACAAAGCACTGACAAGCAGGACTGGGAATCATTTGATTTGACATCTGTATTGGGGAATGAGCCAATCAGCATATTTATTGCTCTGTTTCTCTCTACTTGTATCTATATCTTATCTGTATTAACATCTAAATCTGCTAATCATTTTATGTATCTACATATCTACGTATCTATCATCTATCTATCTATCTATCTGTCTATCTATCTATCTATCTATCTATCTATCTATCTATCTATCTATCTATCTGTCTATCTATCTATCTATCTTTTCCATAAGCGCTTGGCAACCTAAGCAATGGGAAGAAAGAAAGTAGATTTATGCAAGACTTAAAACTGTACCTGTCTGTGGTGCTCCATGGCACTAGCATCATTTCACTTAAGGCCAGTGTTTGCTTAACAGTGGGACAGGAGACTAAAAGCTATTGACATGTGTTGTGTGCCAGGCATTGAGAAAGGTGCATTTTACTTTCATTAACTCATTTAATCTTATAACAACCCTATTAGGGAAGCAGACTTGGCCCAGTGGATAGGGCGTCCACCTACCACATGCGAGGTCCACGGTTCAAACCCTGGACCTCCTTGACCCATGTGGAGCTGGCTCATGTGCAGTGCTGACGTGTGCAAGGAGTGCCGTGCCACGCAGGGGTGTCCCTGCATAGGGGAGCCTCACGCACAAGGAGCACGTCCTGTAAGGAGAGCCGCCCAGCGCGAAAGAAAGAGCAGTCTGCCCAAGAATGGTGCCGCACACACGGAGAGCTGACGCAGCAAGATGATGCAACAAAAAGAAATACAGATTCCTGGTGCCGCTGATAAGGATAGAAGCGGTCACAGAAGAACACACGGCAAATGGACACAGAGAGCAGACAACTGGGAGGGGGGGAGGGGAGAGAAATAAATAAAAAAAATAAATCTTAAAAAAAAACCCTATTAGGAAGGCCACATTATTATTCACCTTTTACAGATAGGGAAACTGAGGATTGCAAAGGTTAAGTGACTTGAATAAAGTCACAGTCTGAATAAGTGATGAGGTGGAAATTGATGCCTAAATTTGTAAGAATTTGTTATTTTTCTGTGCATCTTGTGTACACAGAGCAGACTTGGTCCCCGGGCTAATGAGACATGAAAGAGCAGCATTTCCTGTTGGGTCTGATGCACGGGTGAACAAATGAATCTAGGAAGAAAAGAATGAAAGTGAACCCACCACCCTCCTGTTTCACCACTGAGAGGCAAAACCTGTGGGAACTTGTTCTTTTTTCTTCTTTTCCTTTTTTTTTTCCGAGGCTGTCTGTTCAAATGCACGGCAACTGACAAATTTTATGACAAATTTTAATGATGCCCTATTTGGAGGCTGTGTTAAATTATTCAGATGCAGACATAAATGGAATGTCTCCAGCAGCCTCGACTTCCTGCGTGAACCTGCAGGCGCCAATTCGTCCAGCCCCACAAGGGTCTGCAGAGGACACTCGGCGGGGGCACGGGTGGCAAGGCTTTCAGCCGAGAGGCGCAAGGCGGGTGCCCGTTGGCTGCTGCCTGGAGCCTGGCAAGTCCAAACCCTCCATGTCTCCAGTCCGCGGGCTGCAGGGTCACTGCCGTGACAACGAGACCCTGGCCGGGGCTCTTTCTGGTGCCCCCGCCTGCCTTACATGGGTGTCAGTGGCTCTGCGAGAAGCTGGAACTGCTGCAGCCCGCTTGTGGGGATCACATGCATGGTTTTGCATTAGGGCTTTTTGAAGGATGGTTCACAAAGTGGGGCATGCTGAGATTTCTATTAAAAAAAAACCCACCAAAACAACAAAAAGCAAAATCAAATTATTGCTTCAAAGTTCTGGAAGCTAGAAATAATAAAACATAGTGTTGGCAGGGCCATACCACCTCTGGAATCTTTTGGGAAGATTTTATTGCTGGCCTCTCTCCTGGTCTTTGGCGGTGGCTTGCTGACAACCCTTGGGGTTCTTGGTCTTACTTGTCACGCCAGTCTCCCCTCTGTCTGTCTGGGTGTTGAGATTTCTTATCAGGTGTGTCCTCCCATCCCCCTCCACCACTCTCTTTTCATCGCTCATCCTAGCAACTTCTTTGTCTCCCCTGATAAGAATATTGGTACAAGAAGCCATTTGAAAGCATCTGCTTCTAAGTCCTTCATATGGGAGAAATACCTTGAGGAATAGGTGTACAGTGCAAAATCTTGTTGCATCATTGGGTGATTATTTATTGTCTAAGCCAGGACACTTTTTTTCTTTTTTAAAGATTTATTTATTTATTTCACTCCCCTCTCCCCACACCCCAGTTGACTGCTCTCTGTGGCTATTTGCTGCATCTTCTTTGTCCACTTCTGTTGTTATCAGCAGCACGGGAATCTATGTTTCCCTTTGTTGCTTCATCTTGCTGTGTCAGCTCTCCGTGTGTGTGGCACCATTCCTGGGCAGGCTGCACTTTCTTTCGCACTGGGCGGCTCTCCTTACGGGGCACACTCCCTGCGCGCGGGGCTCCCCCACACGGGGGACACCCCTGTGTGGCAGGGCACTCCCTGTGCGCATCAGCACTGCGCGTGGGCCAGCTCCACACGGGTCAAGGAGGCCCGGGGTTTGAACCGCGGACCTCCCATGTGGTAGGCGGACGCCCTAACCACTGGGCCAAGTCTGTTTCCCAGCCAGGACACTTTTGAGAATAAAAGGGGTGTGCTCCTGGAGAGTTGATGTAGCTCAAGTGGTTGAGCTCCTGCTTCCCATGCATAAGGTCCCTAGTTTGATCCCCTGTACCTCCTAAAAACAAACAACAAACAAGCCACCTCTCATTCCTACATGTGAGGTCCTGGGTTCAATCCCTGGTACCTCCTAAAAAAATAAAAGGGCGGGGTGCCCTCCTATTAATGGCTCTAGGGCATCAGGCCTGGGCACTGTCCTGGGTAAGCTGGGAGGATGGCCACCCTAGAGAGGAAACAGGCTTTGGAATTAAGTGGTTTTGTTTAACTTCAAAGAACCTCAGTTTTCCATCTGTTAAACTGAACCTACTTTTCATGATATGTCGGAGTAGTACATAAAATGTGTGCAGTGCAATTCCCATAGCGTAAGTGATCCATATAGACCAGTCTTTGTCTTTAAAAAACCCAAACAGACCCAATCAATACAACAGCAATAACAAAAAACCCTCTGTACTGAAAATCATTTAGTGGCTTCCAGCTGGTGGGATTGAACTCCACCTTTCTCTTCTTCTCTCTTCCTTCCAATCCAGGGGGGGAGTATCACTTATTCAGCCAACCACTCTTTTTTCTTCTCCAGTTTCTTCTGGTCTAAATATAATAGTATATCTCAACCGTTTTTTTCATTACTGCTTCATAAGGAACCTTTTTTTTCTTCTAATCACCACCTCATCCTTAACATTTTAATATCATAAATAGGTGCTATTATATACTGTGCACCTTTGAAGGGCCACAAACCATAGTGAGAGCTAAGATTTTGTTACCCTCCCCACCAAGAACCAATTTTTGCTACCTTGGGAATGCACGGCATATAGCGTGATCATCTTTTACCCTTCCAGTGCCATCGTAGAGTCCTCTAGGTGGGCGTGTGGGGGGCTTCGCAGTTGGGACCCACTTGGTGGGAAGGGGATAAAACCATGTAAAACAGTAAAAGCTAGGTTTTGTTGAGCAAATGCTTCATAGTACATTATCTTGAATTCTCCTGGCAGCCCTGCAAGAAAAGTTTTCTTTTCATGGGTGAGAAAACAGCCTTAGAGGGGGTGGGTTCTCCAAGGCCATGTGACTGTTGCGTGACAGCAAGAATTTAAGACTATGTCTGTCTGATAAGAGAATCGAAATGATGGCCTTGTGCTGCTTCTTCATTAAGGGCCAGGGAGAAGGGAACTGGCATTTGCTGAGCTCCTATTACGTGCTGCTGCTCTGTTAGATGCGTTAGCTAATTTATCGCACTGAATCTGCACCCCTGCTCTGTCAAGGAGGTGGGGGTATTCCCAATTTTAAGAGGAAAATGAGTTCATGCGATTATTTTGTCAAAGTTCGTATAGCCAGTAGTTCATGCAGGTTGGATTACAACCCAGGTTTGCCTGCTCCTAGGCGCCTTCTCTTTGTGCTTTCGGAAGCACGGCTCCCAGGAAGAGGGTGACACTGCTTTTAGCCTTCACCTTGCAGGATGGTGAGGGCTACCACAGTTGCAGTTTTCTCCCAGGGCTGGTTTTGCATGTATTCAACCTCCCTGCCCTAACACGCACACTCAATTTTGGGGAGGAAGGGGGGGAAGGACATAGTTGGAAAAGAAGATAAATATAAGCCGTGATGTTTTAGGAACTTTGTGAATATTACAACCTTTTCAAACTCCTAGGGATCTGGAAATCCCAGATTAAAAGCCACTGGTCTCTGATTAGCAAAGAGTGACCTACGTTGTCTGGAGATAATTTAGCAGGATGGCATTCAGTCAGTCTTGGGTGCATTGGGGGGTAAAGCCTAGGTTGGTAGGAAGAGGGTGGCCTGACCTCAGCAAGTTGTTGGGTAATTTGATGCAGGGATGGTGCATCTGACAACCCCAGAACATACAGGCCAGTTTGCAGATGGTTTACTCTCTAGGGGACTTGAATATATTCTTGGGGAGAGAACTTTATATTGTTGGTCCCAGCCAGTGGAGAACCAGTGGGAGCCTCAGATCCTTTGGGTACTTGTTCCCAGATAGAGACCCATGCAGTCGAATAAGGGCTCTGGGGTCCTGCTGTCAGCAGGCCCCGTACATCTTCCATTTCATCATTGACCTAATTCAGCTGACAGCCAGGTGGGGCCTGTGACACCTTCCGTACCCTGGGAAGGAAGCTCTGGTAGGCACACTGCTTTCTTAGTTGTCATCACGTCTCTCCAGGAACAGACGTTGACGCTGATTCCTGTGAAGGGAAGAGTTCCCTGGGGGAGGCGGGGGAGGTGACAGCAGGCTGGCTCCCCTGCCTGGCTGGGGAGCATCTGGAGGCTGGCACGTGGCCTCCAGGAAGCTGAGTGAGGGCGTGGCCTGGGCCAGAGATGGCTGCATGGCTTGCTCATCCTGCTCTCTTGGTCACTAGTGAGGCAAATATCTGTCCCTGAATGAAAATCTGGATCCTGTGCAGAAGACAGCCTGCAGGTAAATTTTTAAAAAAGCACCTCTATGAGGTTTTCAGAGAAGAGTATAGTAGGAGTCCCAACTCCGAAATGAGCTTGTTAGGGTGACTTGGGGAAAGCAGGCAGTTGTCAAGCTTCAGTATTTTCACTTGTAAGAGGGGAGGGTTGGGTCAGATACTTGCCAAATCCCACTTAATATATTTGTTTCTGGTTCTAACAGTTTTAAAAAGGGTTGTATTGAAAACTTGAATATGTTAGTGGGATTCCCCTCAGGAATCATCCAAATTACCAATAAGTGTTTAAGCCATATCAGAATCATATCAGAATCAGACTAGCTCATTCATTTTGGATATTGTGTGATCTTGAACGAGAGATTGAAGATAAGAGTGGCATTAAAGCATCTGCTTATTACTTATTTTAAATTTACAATTAAATTTTCGGTGGCTGAGGGAGTCAACAAATAACTCTTGAGAAGCTGTGTGCCAGGTACGAGGTGCTGAACAAATGACATATACATTTACTCTTGGAATCAGAAATCCCACTAAGATTTTGTTCCAAAAATAAAATGGCAAAAATTAAAAAAATATAGAAAAGGATAGTAGTTGTAGCTAATAACATCAGTTGACTGAAGCACATCAAATATATTTAAATCCATAGGCTCAATAGGATATCAAAAGGATCCTCATTGGTCACTGTAGCAGTTTGATATGGTTATGAATTCCAAAAATAGATATTGGATTATGTTTGTAATCTGGTCTGTACCTGTGCATGATTGAGTTATGATTTGGGCATTGAGTCCCCATCCCTTGGTGGGGGTGCACTCAGATAAAACGCATGGCAAAGAACAGAGTTGAGGGTTTTCTGAGGTTGGAGTTTTTAGTTTTTTTTTAAGATTTATTTTTTATTTATTTCTCTCCTCTTCCCCACCTCCCTCAGTTGTCTGCTTTCTCTGTCTGTTTGCTGTGTGTCCTTCTGTGTCCGCTTGTATTTTTGTCAGTGGCACTGGGAATCTGTGTCTCTTTTTGTTGCGTCATCTTGCTGCGCCAGTTCTCCGTGTGTGCGGCGCCACTCCTGGGGAGGCTGCACTTTTTTCACATGGGGCTGCTCTCCTTACGGGGCGCATTCCTTGCACGTGGGGCTCCCCTGCATGGGGACACCCTTGCGTGGCAGAACACTCCTTGCACACATCAGTACTGTGCATGGGCCAGCTTACCACATGGGTCAGGAGGCCCTGAGTTTGAACCCTGGACCTCCCATGTGGTAGGCAGATGCTCTATCAGTTGAGCCAAACCTGCTTCCTAGATGACGGAGGTTTGATGTTGGAGTTTGATGCTGAAGACTTAAGCTGGAGCCCTGGGAAGTCAGCACGCAGAAGGAAGAGAAGCCAGCCCCAGGAAGGAAGGAACCTTGAACCCAGAGAAAAGCAAGCCCCAGGAACGTAGGAACCCAGGAAACCTGAACCCTCACAGACGTCGGCAGCCATCTTGCTCCAAATAGACTTTGGTGAGGGAAGTAATGTATTCTTTATGGCCTGGTATCTGTAAGCTCCTACCCCAAATAAATACCCTTTATAAAAACCAACCAATTTCTGGTATTTTGTATCAGGACCCCTTTGCTAACTAATACAGTCACATTTGGAAGATTCAAGGGAACCAAACTCTTATTTGAAAACTGGTAACTAAGGGGAAAACTAAGGTGTTTACCGTGCTTTTTCTATATAAACTCTATTTCAGGACAACAAAATAATTGATGAGAAGTTTCTCTTTATTGATGAAATGATAGTATAGAATATCTCTATCTTGTAACCCTGAACTGCAGGTTCTACACAATGATCACCAATGTCTATTAGCATCATGAAAAGAAAGGCAACCAAATTGTATGTGCCTCTTGTTAGAAGTACACAATGCTACCTATGAAGGAGTCATCACAAAAAAACTTAGGCTGATTCTAATGTAGAGCAGGGCTCTTCAGTAAAATTTTCTGTGATAATAGAAATGCTCTCTATCTAGCTTTTCAACACTGTAACTGTATCTGGCTTTTGATCATTTGAAATATGATGACTGTAACTGAGGAACAGAATTTTTAATTGTATTGAATTTCAGTTAAAGTGTAAATGTAAATAGCCATCTGTGGCTAGTAGCTACTACATTAGACAGCACAGTTCTAGATCTAATTACAAATTTATGGGGGATACAGGGGACAGAAGAACATGTTAAAAGACATCATCGGAGTGCCAAAAGCAAAACACACGCTATTGGAAATACAGGACAAACTATCTGGTTTCGGCCATAAACTGTAAGTTACAAATGAGAAAAAGCTAGCATGGAGAACATATAAATAATTAAAGACAAGTGATACCAACCAATTACATTGCATGGAGCTTATTTGGATCTCAGTTTGAACAAATAAACTAAAAAAATTAGGAGACAACTGGGGGAATTCAAACTTTGTATGTTTAATGATAAGAAATTGTTGGTAATTTTCTGGTTATGATAATTGTATTGTGTTTTTTTAAAAAAAGCATCTTATTCTTTTAGAGATACTACTGATATATTTATGGATGCATCATACAATGTCTTGGATTTGCTTCAGAATAATCTAATGTGTGCATGTGTGATGAGGGAAGAAGGGTGGAGAATTGGGGAGGGGGTGTAGATAAAACGAGATTGGATGAGCTGATAATTGTTGAAACTGGTTAGTGGGTACATGGGAGTTCATTATATTATTCTTTCTACTTTTGAATGAGCTTGAAAATTCCCACAATAAAACATGGAAAGCAAAAAAAGTAAGAGAAACTTACAAGGAACTTCTCCCAAAAGCCAAGGAACAGCCCTGATGGCAACAGGATCAAACACATCACCCTTGAGCTGAAATCAGAGCAGAGAACTGGGGCTGGCGAACAGGAGCAAATGGTACCCAAAAAAGAAAAGGCAGGGTCCCCTCAGGCAGGCACCAGTATTGAAACACATCAGTACTGCAATAAGGAGACTAAGCCTCAGGCCAAGGGCATGTTTGGAGAGCTGGACCTAGAACTTGTCATTGTGCTGAAATGCCAGCTAAAGGGATCCCAGCTCTCAGAGAAAGCAAAAGCAAATTCTCTCTGGAGGAGCACATCCTCCATTAGGTATGTGGGATTCCTACAGATTAAGACAAAGCAGATATGAACAAATATTAGAATGAATATAAAAGTTGAAATCTAAACTGGGACACTCTTGAAGGTGAAAGGGAGTACTAAAATAATTAACAGGTGTAAATTGACTGCAAATACTTAAGCCAGATTGTCCAGGGGAAACCAAACCATATGGTCCCCCTGGCAAACAGAACAGGGGGTGGGTGAGTATCTGCATCTCACCATAGATCTTTCGGTCTAGCAGCATTGCCATAAGCTGAGAACTTGTTAGAAATGCGTATTCTTGGGCTCTACCCCAGATCTAACAGAGCAGAAACCCTGGGATTGGGGCCCAGCAAGCTCTGTTGGAACAAGCCTTCTGGGTGGTCTGATGCATGTTCAAGATTGAGAACCACTGCTCTAGGTAAACATTTCTTAGCTGGTGTTTTCATCAAGCTATTAATAAACATACCATGAGCATTTTTCTTAAAAGTAATAGTTGATAGGAAAAAAATCACATTTTTCCAATAATAAATATTTTAATTGTAGCACATAATTCTGTAAGTATAATAAAAGGTCTTTCCCAATTACCCATTAAGAAGGATTCCAAAGTAATAAAAATGCCTTTTAGCATTTTATTTAAATGTTTTAGACCCTAAAGTTTGAGTGATTCTCCTAGAGATGTGGAACAAAATTAATAACTTCTCAGAGGAGTATTTCACCTGAATTCTGCCTCTCTTCTGTGCCAATTCTCTGTGCCTTCCTGTGAGGTAAGTTCTCAAACACTTCCTTTAGGAATGCTCTCGCTTAACCTGGGATCTGAGCAGCAACCCATTTCTGTCTGTCCTCTTTGATCTCCTCCAACATTCTAGAACGTGGCTGATACCCAGTTTCCTTTTCTCCACTGGGCTTTCTGGATTAACCAGAACTGGACTTGGTGCAGGGACCAGGATTCCAAAGTAATAAAAATGCCTTTTAGCCTTTTATTTAAATGTTTTAGATCCTAAAGTTTGAGTGATTCTCCTAGAGATGTGGAACAAAATTAATAACTTCTCAGAGGAGTGTTTCACCTGAATTCTGCCTCTCTTCTGTGCCAATTCTTTGTGCCTTCCTCTGAGGTAAGTTCTCAAACACTTCCTTTAGGAATGCTCTCGCTTAACCTGGGATCTGAGCAGCAACCCATTTCTGTCTGTCCTCTTTGATCTCCTCCAACATTCTAGAACGTGGCTGATACCCAGTTTCCTTTTCTCCACTGGGCTTTCTGGATTAACCAGAACTGGGCTTGGTGCAGGGACCAGATATTTCTTGTGCTCAAAACCCCCTGCTTGCCAAAGACATGCCATGCTTGTGCTTGTTATGAACAAGTTTCTGGCATGCCTCTATAGCTGTTTATCACCTCTATATTAAGTTTAATAGGATAGACCCCTGATTAATTACAGCCTTGCTGGGGATTGATGAATACACAGAGAGAAAGAAGTTTCCTTACTTTCTTATGTCCTCAGGTATCAAACAGAAACCAAATAAACCTCAGAAAAACATGTTAAGGCTGAGATTCCTCACACCTCCCTCAACTTGTCTTAAAATAGAGCTATTATTGTGATGGAAGCTAGAAGTGCTACAAGTACTTAGGGGGTAAGATGTGTTTCTTAAACCCCAGTTGTGCAACTGGCTACATTATGTGGGGATCTTTTAAAAAAACAGTCTTTTTTTGTACCTCAGTCCCAAATAATTTCCTTCTGTCATTCTGTATTGGTGTTTCTGATGGACAGCTTAGGCCTGGAACCACTGATGCTGAGGTAGAGCCATTCCAGCCACGGCCTGGTATTTTTCCAGATCTTTTGCTGGCATCTTCTAGGGTATTTTGCAGTTGAGGGACCTGCTATTCTTCAGGAAGACTTGAAGTTTTCAGGAGCATCTTTAGGTGCAGGTTGCATCCTGACCTGATCCAGATGAGGGGGTGAGTCTGTGAAGGTGGCTTCAAAGTTGGACCTGACTGTGCTCTGGTTATGCATGTCACTGTCTCATTTAATCCTAAAACAACCCTATTAGATTGGCTTTACCCCAATTTTTAAAAAAAAGTTTTTATGTTCTTTTTTTTTTTTTTAAGATTTATTTATTTATTCATTTCTCCCCCCTTCCCCCCCACCCTGGTTGTCTGTTCTCTGTGTCTATTGTCTGCGTTGTCTTCTTTGTCCGCTTCTGTTGTTATCAGTGGCACGGGAACTGTGTTTCTTTTTGTTGCGTCATCTTGTTGTGTCAGCTCTCCATGTGTGCGGCACCATTCCTGGGCAGGCTGCACTTTCTTTTGCGCTGGGCGGCTCTCCTTACAGGGCACACTCCTTGCGCGTGGGCCTCTCCTATGCAGGGGACACCCCTGCGTGGCAGAGCACTCCTTGCGTGCATCAGCACTGCGCGTGGGCCAGCTCCACACGGGTCATGGAGGCCTGGGGTTTGAACCGCAGACCTCCCATGTGGTAGACGGATGCCCTAACCACTGGGCCAAGTCTGCTGCCTACCCCAATTTTTGAGGAAACTGAAGTTCAGAGGAGATAAATAATATGTCCAGGGCTACTCGAATAATAAATGGGAGATCCAGGATCCCACCCAAATGTGATTTAAAAACCACATACTCTTTGCATAGTATTTTAAATAAATGAGGCTTCTATCATCGAGGATAGTAAGGTCTGCTTTGAAACTGTTCAGTTCAACACTAGTCTAACCTAATTCAGCACAAAATCATTGTTGGTAAAAATAAAATTTAGAATTTACCCTATTTTTTTACAGGCTGCAATTTGGATCTTGGTGTAAATCTTTCTCCAGCTTCATATGTACAAATGAGGCTCCTCTTAACATCTAATGCAAGGCCAGTGTATGGCAATTCCAGGGAGTCTGACTTCCCAGTAGTCAGTGCAGTCCTGGGATAGCCTGGGTGTTGACAGGATGTAAGGGCTCATTCTACGGGAGGCATTTAAGCAGAGATTGTGGGATGATCTTACATGACTTAGATGAGAAATTCCCAAATATGCTGTACATCAAGGTCATGTGGGAAAGACATGCTCCAAATACAGCTGCCTGGGTCTTTAATTAGAGATGATTCCATGTGTCTAGGGTGGTTCAGAGCTGTCTCTGTTGCAAACATCACCCCAGCTGATTCTAAGGCACACCAGGTTTGGAGAACATTGGAATAGGTTGCCGTTCAAGTCCCTTCAATCTGCAAGATTTTGTTGGGTTCAGTCTTGTTATTGAGGGAAAGTCATGACCCCCCCAACCCCGCATCTTGTATCCTTTAAAATACAAAGTTCTACACATGTGGGGTGTAATAATTGGTCAAATGTTTCTTTTTCATTCTCAGAGAAGACAGAATACTGATCTGCCTTTAAAATATCTAGGCTGTGCACTCTCCTCGTAACGGAGAATCTTATTTGCTCTAGCAGTACTTATTGGTGACACCAAGTGGATCACAAGTCTTTGACTTTAAAGAGGCTGGATAATGTTTATATACCTGCAGGCACTATCTAGAGGGAACAAGATGAAATTCTTAGTGGTTATCACATTTATTTTAAAGAATGGAAGGATAAATACAGGACTGAAGTTGTTTGGGGGAATATATCATGCTTAAATATCTTTTCCTTGGTATGCGTGGAGCAAAAAAGAAAGGCAACGTCTCAGGGGAATCAGTGGTAAATGTATATTTCTGGACCTTGAAGAATACATCGCCCAATATCTCTCTCATTTTTTAACTGATGCTTTCAGAATTTTTTTTTTTCTGGCATTGGCTCATTTTTCTCCAAATAGATGGATGCCAGTAATAATCATGAAAAACTATTGAATGCTAGGAATAGGACACACCGTTTTTCCTTTTTCTTTGATATACATCCTTTTTAATAATTGATGTATACATCTTTTCTAGAGGCCAAGGACCTTTAAAGGGAAATATAGCATGGCCAAAGTGAGAGATCATGTCTGAATTTGAGGCCAATTCTGAAATACTGGTCACCAAATACTTTGTTTTTCAACAGAGAGGTAACTCTCCTTCAAGGAGCCAATGTAGAGAACTGATGCCTTCCTCCACTCCTCTCACCTTACTCTATGGTGCTGAGACTTCTTGGACAGCTGGCCTGCTCCTCATTTTCTAACTAGGAAGGTTCTGTAATTAACTCCAGCCTATTTCTGCTATATTAATTAATGTGAACGTATAGGAGGCTGCTGTTTTGCCTTCAGGTGTAATGATCCGCTGAAATCAGTCAGATCTGGGTTTGAATCTGAATGCCACCATGGGGACTGTGTGGTCTTTGGTAAGCCATTTAACCTCTCTGAGTCTTGTTTGCTCATCCATAAGTGAGGCGCAAACTTCTTCCTCTTGTCACGATTAACTCATGCAATGCTTGGAAATCTTCTGAGATGCGTAATTCAGTTCATGAACCTATGAGTTGTCTGTGAGCATTTATACCATTAGTCTGTAAGCTCCTTGGGAGTGGAGACTGTGTCTTATTTGATTCATAACTTCAACGCCTAGTAACAGCAAGAACTCATGGTTACTGACAGAATGAAAGATGAGTTGGTCTTACTTGATTATTTTTTTTTTAAAGATTTTTATTTATTTCTCTCCTCTTCCCCCCCGCCCCCCCAGCCCCAGTTGTCTTTTCTCTGTGTCTATTTGCTGCATGTTCTTTTGTCCGCTTCTATTGTTGTCAGCGGCACGGGAATCTGTTTCTTTTTGTTGCGTCTCTTGTTGTGTCAGCTCTCCGTGTGGGCGGCGCCATTCTTAGGCAGGCTGCACTTTCTTTTGCACTGGGCGGCTTTCCTTACGGGGCGCACTCCTTGCATATGGGGCTCCCCTGCATGGTAAGGCACTTCTTGAGTGCATCAGCACTGCACATGGGCCAGCTCCACACGGGTCAAGGAGGCCCGGGGTTTGAACCGTGGACCTCCCATGTGGTAGACGGACGCTGTAACCACTGGGCCAAGTCCGCTTCCCCTTACTTGATTATTAATCTTCACAACAGTGCAGTGGCTAGTGCTGGGGTGTGGATAGGCATTTCAGCCCTAAACACTTAAGCGTCTTTTTCCCTAAATGAGTTGGAATGATCATCCAGACTTTCCTAACTTCCTTGGTAGAGTGTTGGGTTTGCCACTGAGAATTGCACTGTCCCTTCCATAGGTCCTTCTGGTCTGGTGTATTAGTCAGCCAAAGGTGTGCTGATGCAAAATACCAGAAATTGGTTGGTTTTTATAAAGGCTATTTATTTGGGGTAGGAGCTTACAGATACCTGAAGCATAAGTTACTTCCCTCACCAAAGTCTATTTGGAGCAAGATGGCTGCCGACATCTGTGAGGGTTCAGGCTTCCTGGGTTCCTATGTTGCTTTACTCTGGCTTCAAGGTTCCTTCCTTCCTGGGGCTGGCTTCTCTTTCCTCTGCGTGCTGACTTCCCAGGGCTTCAGTTTAAGTTTTCAGCATCAAACTCCAAAATCAAAACTCCAACATTAAAAGCCCTCAACTCTGTTCTTTGCCATGCCTTTATCTGTGAGACCCCACCCATCAAGGGGACTCAGTCATGCCCAGGTACAGATCAGATTACAAGCATTTCAACATTTCTTTTTGGAATTCATCAATTATATCAAACTGCTACATCTGGGTATCCTCTGTAGCATTCTGATCTTTGCAGAGATGCTAGTGGTCCAGCCTGTCCAGATGTGCTATGTAAACACACCTCTTTGGGCCTTGCCATTTGGCAGTGATAGTGCTGCAGGCAAGCACGGCATGATGGGAAGCATCATGGACGTGACAGGAAGCAGGTTGCGATGGGATGCAGGATGTGATGGGAGGTTGGGCATGATGGGTAGTAGGGCATAGGAAGTAGAGCATGATGGGAAGTAGAGCTTGGTGTCTTCTGCTCTCAGAGACCTCTCATCAGTCTTTGCTTCTGCTCTTCTTCCCCAGTCCCAAGGAAATCTTTTTGGCATGCTATCAGTTCTCCCCTTCTGTTCTTTAAGACACTCAGTCCATTCCTAGACTCTCTCTTTTCTGAAGGAACACCGAATTCTGCCTGTTTATTTTCTGCTCTACCATAAGCCTCTCCTGGGTACCAACATGCAGAGCCCACTACTTGCTCAAATGGGTGAAAGGACTGTTAATACCTTCACATAGTATGCACATAGTGCCCAGGAAGAAATAATTAGATTCTAGGGGCTGGCGTTATCAGGGATGTCAAATGTTACAAGACTTTAGGGATATTAATTCCTTGTGGTTGTAAGATTGTGGAAAACTCCAGGTATCACCTCAGTATTTAAGGCAGGAAGGAGGATGGAAGAGACAATCCTTTTCAGGCTTTTGCCGTTTAACAAGACACAAAATAGCACCTCAGAACCCCTGCCTCACAGTGGACTTCCTGTTATGTCTTGTTGGCCAGGATTGGATCACATGGCCACCCTAAATGCAAAGGAAGCTGGGAAAGCAAACATTGAGTTACTAGCCTCACTTGCGGGGAGGGAAGGGAAGCAAGAGTGAAGGGGGTTGGAAATGCTGTTGGGTGGTGGGTCTTTGTCTGGGTTCCTTCAGGAGACCCTGAGACAAATAATGCATATAAGTGGTGATGAAAACAGTGGTAGACAAGTGGGGAAGAAGGCCAAGGGAAGAAGTCATTAAAGAGTGCGTTGTCAAGGTGACTACGGCTGTGGGCAGCTAGAGCTGAATCCTGTTGGAGCAACTCTGGGAGTCAATGTAAAACACACACTCCCGGGTGATCCCATTCCTGTCAGCCACTGGCTGAAGGCGTGGGGTGTGCCTGGCCCTCTGCTCTGCCCATGAGCCAGCAAAACAGACTTTGGCCAGGGAACACCCTCAGGCAAAGCAATGCAGGTGCTGGCCCTTGGGAGTCAGGTGGGGCCTCTGAGGCGATGAGACAAGAGGATACAGTGGACACTGTTCGCGTAGGTTACACTTACCCACAGGGTGTTCATGAAATGCTCTTTCATTTTCAAACTTTTAAAAGCTGGGAATTGATTCCAAGTCTCAGATGTTTTGACATCTTGAACATTTATCTCAGAAGAGAAATGCGTGCTCTCGTGACATTCTCTCAGGGAATAAGCTACCAGAGAAGGAAAGAGCATCCTGTGAACAGAATCTTATATGATTGAACTGTTGACTTTATAAGCAGAGCCACTGAGAGCCAAAGCTCTTAGTCTCTTGATCTTGGATTTGGTTTGGAGTCAAGGGGAGGGTGAATCACATTCTCTTATGTAACAATCGAATTCGGTCTTGAGCAAGGGTGTGCTATCTATAATGAGAAGTTTCTCAAGTGAGAAAACCGAGGCTCAGGGTGGTGAAGGCTTTGTCCAAGTCACACGGCTGGAAATGGTGCGGCTCTGAGCAGTCGTGTGATGGTTAAACAGGGCCCGTTCCCTGATATCCATGGTTTCCCACAGGAAGATGACCTTTCAGATGTACAAGATGAAATTAAAAATGGTATAATTATACGCTGCTTCTTGTGCTGACTCACAGCCAGGGCATGTGTGGCAGAAAGCTGTTCGTCTGCTGGGGGAATATATTGCAGTGAGTCTCGGGCCTCTCTCTCTCTCTCTCATCAGGTGCAGCAGGCTGCTATTGATAGGGTTTGGTGTCATCTTACTAAGCAAATTGAGTCTGCTCTCGCTGGACTGGACAATACCATTTGCAGACTTCTACTGAAGTATAAAGTAGTCAGACAGCTGTTAATAGCTGAGTTAGAGAGAACCAGTTGCAAATAAAACTTGACTCTGTTATCCTTCAGCTATTACTGCATGAATGGATTCATAATGTCCTTCTCCTTCTTTGGTATTGCCTTATCCACCCCCCCCTTTTGAAGGGAGGACCAGCCCTCCATGTGTGTACCACTGTGCCTGCTTTTATAAGCTCAGAGGTGGTCACATGGCCCAGGGGAACCAGCATGATCAAATTTCTGTCCTGGCAACTTTGTTTTTGGGGCTCTGTGAGACTGCAGTAGTCATGCAGTGGCAAACCATGTTACAAAATCATATCTAAGCCTCAGATATGGGGGAGAAGAGGGGCTTGGATTGTGCAGAGGGCACAGCGATGATGCTTGCAGAGACAAGAGACTTGACAGCTCTCTGAGGGAGAGTAGTTTTGGACCCAGCATCCTCCTTCCCCACCAGGGTAAACCTTCCTCCCCTGGCCCAAAAGCCACACCATTAGGCTTGAAGAACTCCCCCTGACTTCTGTGGCTCAAGAGGGGTTGTGTGTTTCTTTTCATCTAGATGATCCCCAGTCCAGATGATTTGTAGAAAAGCTTGGGGGCTTTGGCCAAAGATGCCGCCTCATCATAGGCATGGAACTTTGGCCCTTGCTGACTCGGAGCACAGAAAGTGAAGCACTGGGGAAGCGGATGTGGCTCAAGCAATTGGGCTCCCATCTACCATATAGGAGGTCCAGGGTTTGGTGCCCAGGGCCTCCTGGTGAAGGCAAGCAGGGCTGTGTGGTGAGCTGGCCCACGTGGAGTGCTGGCCCATCAGGAGAGCTGACGCACCAAGATGACACAACAAAAAGAGACACAGAGGAGAGACGATGAGAGATGCAGCAGCCCAGGGAGCTGAGGTGGCGCAAGAGAGTGATTGCCTCTCTCCCACTCCAGAAGATTCCCAGCATTGGTTCCAGAGCCGCCTAATGAGAATACAAGCAGACACAGAAGAACACACAGCAAATGGACACAGAGAACAGACAATGGAGGGAGGCGGGAGAAATAAAATAAATCTTTAAAAAAAAGAAAGTGAAGCACACTTCTGGAAACCCTAGCCTGTGTTTTCACTCAGGATATTGATCAATTATTGAATTGAAACGAAATTGAATTGAAACAAAACAAAACAAATGAAACAAAACAAAACAAGAACCAGGAAAAAAGATGAGCCATCACATTAATGACTAAACAGAAAAGCTGAGTCAAAAAGGTCATTTCTGTAGCAAGTTAAATTGCTTCTGTATAATTTTGCTCTCCTATCCCTGGTGTGTGTGTGTGTGTGTGTGTGTGTGTGTGTGAATTGTGATGTAGTTATGTGTTTATCCATTGATTTATTTAAAAAGGTAAACAATAACAACAGCAACAACAACAAAAAACCCACAATAACAAAAGTTAAATATAAACCGTCCTAGCCCCATCAGCCCAAGGCCAGGGGAGGCAAAAGCATGGTCAAAGTCAGGTTTATTGACCCATTGCGGTGAGGGAGACTGCCTCCCAGAAACTTGGGGCCTCCTGGCAAACAAAGGAAGAGATGGGATTTTTACAGGATGTGGGGGAAGGGCAAATTAAATTTCAAAGCAGAGCAGGGCTAGTGTGTTGACAGGGCAACATCAGGACTGGGCTGGAAAGTGACCCAGGCTTCTGTTCCCCTGGAAACACGAAGTTGAGATAAATGGGGAGTGTTGTGTTTAGAAACCCCTTATCTGAAGTTCTGCCCCTGGGCTGGAAATTGAGGCTGCTTCTCTGTGTTGAAGTAACTTAGCTCTTCTAGGCAAGAGTGAGATGGTTCATTCTTAGTGACATAAATTCTAGCAGCAAAATGGCTGATAGTCTCTGATTTTAGAGATCAAGTTTTTTCAGTATGTAAGAAAGCAGTAGTTGCTCCAAAAAAAGGCGAGGGGGGGCGCATTATTATTTGCAGAATGTCCTTGAGAGAAATGTTCCTTGCTGTCACTTTGCAGCTGCCTTTATCTGTATGTGTTATCCCAGGCTGCTGAATGGCAGGCCAAATTTTTGCTTTCTCAGTCTGAACTAATTTTTACTTTCTCAAAACTTTGGGGGCTCTTTTGAAGTGAATGCCAATGGGTCAATACTCTCCGGTTTTTCTTAAAACTTGTGGCTAGATATCTTGTAGCTATTCTCTGTGAACAATAAACCATTAGCAGTGCTTGGAGAGTAGCTGGATGGGGGCTGCCAGCTCTGCTGACACCACTTGCATCTTGGGAAGTGCTCTACCTTCCTGATTTTTCTATTTCCATGTTGGGTGTACATAGACATGTACTATTATATACTTAATTTCTAAGAAGTGGATTCACATCTCAAACTTAAATAAATGCGTTACAAAATGAAGTCTTTCACTACCATAAAAAGAAAAACGGTATCATGGGCATAAATTCAAAGTATCCATAAAAAAGAAATGTGACTAGTATAATTTTTCTCTCTTAACTATTTTCTATCAAAGGCTCTGAGCTTGAAGCTAACCTTGTCATTTTTAATGAAGGGGGGAGAGGATATTAGCAAATGGAGGAAAGGTATTTAAATCACATTCCATTCAGCATCAAACCAAGACTCTCTCTGCTACAATCAGGAAAATGAAAGAGAGTTAAAAGAGGAGTCTGATGCCAGGATTCAATATGAAGGTTATACCTGCATGCCACCCCAAATCTTCTCTGGTGCCAGCAATGCTGAGTAGCCCATACTGGGAAGCTGGCATTGTGCTTCTGGAGTTTTGGCTGCAGAGTTACATGCCCAGGATGGAATCAAATGCTGCCACTTTCTAGCTGGAGTGGCTTCGGGAGAAGCAGTCGATCTCCCCAAGGCTTAGTTTCCTCTTCATTGTGGTGGGTATAGTCATTGTAAAGACCTCCCAGGATTGCTTCAAGGATTTAATGAGATGAACCATGGAAAAGAGTTAGCAGTGTGCCTGGCATGTAGAATGTTTCCAATAACTGTGAGCCATTACAATAAGGAGCTGAGGCAAGCCTGTGCTGTGTGCCTGCCAAATGGCCAGTGTCCTGGTGGGTCCTAGAGGTGACATCTAGGTCACAAGGGATGTTTATTCAAACTGACCAGGAGGGGAAGGGCAAGCTGAGTGTTGAGGGTCTAAATATGGGCAGCCAAATTCGACAGTACAAGGGGAAAGAGCAGGGCTGGAGACTAATAGGTAAAAACCTGTGGTGGGGGCAATAATACGAACATATGGCAAGAACATGGTGGAGGCAAGGGAGACGGTCCTCCAGAATGTAGGTGAAGTGAGCCTGGGTTTTGTTTTGTTTTGTTTTCCTGTCCATCAGCCCCCAGATGTGTGGGTGGCAAAATGATGAAGGGAGAGACAGCTTCTTTAATTCTCAGTACACGAGACAATTATTGGTCTTAGGCTGCTTGTATCCTATTTTGTCTCTGGGAATAAGACCATCTGAGTGCCATGCATTCATCCCTTTTTTACATTCCTACTATGCCAGATTCAGTGCCAGGCACTGGGCACAGTAGCATAGAAGTGTGGCTGTCTGGAAATGCTCAGGGTCTGGGATGTGGAGGAGAATATCATCGAGGCAAACTGTGCTGGCAAGAGCAGATGGAGCCCCAGAGCCCACTTGGCTGCTGTGTTGGGTGAGGGCATGGGTCTCCGTGTCTGTTCCTACTCTGCCCTCCTCCTCCACTTCTAGGTATTTATCTGAAAGAATTGAAATCAGGAACTCAAACAGATATTTCTGTGACACTGTTCATAGTAGTTGTGATGGTTAGGCTAATGTGTCTACCCGGCCAGGTAATGGTGTCCAGTTGTTTGGCCAAGCAAGCACTGGGATAATTGTTATACAAGGGCATTTCATGGACTTCAGTCATCAGTGGGTTGATTGCATAGATGGCTGGTTATATGTACAATCAACTGAGGAGATTGCTGTCAGCAATGAGTGACATCTCATCCAATCAGTTGAAGGCCTTAAAAGAAGTGATTTCACTCTTCAGGAAGAATCCCCGTCTCTACTCAGAGAGCCAGTGTCTCCTGGGGAATTCAATGAGGACCTTCACTGAGTCCCTGGCTTGCAGCCTGCCCTACGGAACTTGGACTTGTGCATCCCCATGGCTGCGTGAGACAATTTGATAAAATCTCATATTATTTATAGGTATCTCTTGTCAATTCTGTTTCCCTAAGAACCCTGACTAATACAATAGCCAAAAGGTGGAGAAAACAAGTATCCATCAAAGATGAATGGATAAACAAAAGGTAGTACATACATACCATGAAATACTATTCAGTTGTAAAAAGGAATGAAGTTCTGATACAAACTACAACATGGATGAAACTTGAAGATATTATGTTGACTGAAAGAAGCTAGACACAGAAGGACAAATATTATGTGATTTCACTTATGTGAAATCCCTAGAATCAGCAAATTTATAGAGACAGAAAGTAGATTAGAGGTTACCAGGGCAGAGGGTGGGAGGTAGAATGGGGAGTTAATGTTCAATGTGTACAGACTTTCTACTTTGGTGATGATAAAAAATTTTGGGAATGGACGGTGAGGATAATAGAGCAACATTATGAATGTAATCACTACCACTAAATTGAAAGTACTTAAAATGAGAAATTTTATGTTGTGTATATGTAGCACAATAAAAAAACACACACACAAAAAACTTTGTCGAGTTCCATTCAGTCTAAAGAAGGGGCTTAAAATAATCTGAATCTTTGAAAAAACTGAAAAGGTCAGGTCAGTTTTTGATGTAGCGTGTTGGTCATTGTTCTGGATATATTAAGACAATGTCTGGACTAGAGGAATCACGTGCAATTTGAGTAGCCCCTGGCCGCTCTAAAGACTCACCTTTCCCTTAATGCTGAGCACTGTCTTCTCTCTTCAAGAAATGATGGGCCCAGATGCTGATATTCTGTTGAGCCAGTACAGACATGAAATGCAGGGATTTGGCTGGAGAGAAGGAAAGTCACGCAGACAAGCAGGAATGGAGAAATATTCCTCTTCGTGTCGTGTGGGCAGGTCCTCCCAGGCTGGACCATGAGGAGAAATGCTTTACTGGGATTTGGCTGCAAGGCCCATGTGGCTTGAGAGTTGACACTTATGAAGGAGAGGTCCCAGAAAATTTGCATTTTTTGTGCCAAATTGTAGGAAAATGGTAAAATAGAGGTCCTTCTCTGATATGGGATGCGATGCCCAATATCACTGCATGGGACGTCTTGGAGGTGGGTTCTCTTGTGTGAGGACATTTGACCAATGAGTGTCCCTGGGAAAGAATGGATAAGAAACATGGAGACTTGACGTGTTCAGGGAATGTGACTTGGTTGACCTCTAAGACAACAGGCCTTCCTTTTCCTAATGATCTTTCTTAGGGGCCAATGTGGGACTTGCTGGGATTTTAGTCCCCAGGGGTTGTAACTAGGGCAGGGGATACTACACAAGACCACCAGAAGCTAAATGACCCCTGTAGTTGAAGGTGCATAGAACTTTCTAAATATCAGACAAGTCAAAGTTCAGAAAAATCAAGTCAAAACCCTAAACCAAATGATTAGAACAGGGTGGGAACTGGTAGCTAAAGCCAAGGGTAAGGTGATGCTAGAAACTGCAGTGGAATGGGAGTGGGCAAATAATGGACAGATGTTCAGGAGAGATGTGCTAATGACTCTGGACCATCCACTCTTTATGGTCATTGGCCTGGATTAAATATACAGGGTCAAGCACTCATCCCTTCCCTGAAGTCTCTAGGTGATGACAAAGTCAGGTAGATGAAGACTCATCATTAAGCCACAGTGAGCACTAACATCCCCAGAGGAGCTCAAAATCACCTGCTTCAAACACTGCCAGGGTGTAGCACCCTTTTAGCACATTGTTCTGCGGCATAAAGTCCTCTGGTTTATGAGCCCCCTGGAGAAATCCCTATCTCCTTTATCCTGGCTGCTAACTGAGATTTCGCTGTTTACATAAAACGATTGGGGTGCTTTATTTGGAAACTAAAGCCTCAAATAAACAGGTGTCGCTATAGCCCATGGTCTGCTGCCCAGGTCTGTACCTGCTTTTGACCCCCTGCTGTAGACTATCAGGCCACAGGCAGGGATGCTTAAGGCTGCGTGCACACTGGAAAACTGAAGTCCGAGAGCAGCTTAGGGAGGGGGCATTGAACTTGGACATGCAGAATAGGATTCAGGAGGGGTCGGTCCTTTTTCCCATTTCCATGGTGTCAAACGAAGTCCGCACAGCCTTTGGGAAACATCCAGAGAAGAAAATGCTTTCTGAGTTAGCTCAGCTCTGTAAGGGACCAACCAAGAGACATGAAATTGGAAGAGGCGTTCTAGATTGCAGAGGGTGGGATTGAAACCCAGGGAGGCCTGGCCATCCTGTTCCTTTATTTCCTTCTCTTCTCTCCCTTCACATCCCACACAAAAGGAAATGTTAACACTTACTTCATCGCTCCCTGGTACCAGGATAATTTTTGTCAGAATAACATTCTTAAAACATAGGCTTCTTTTATGACTCTCTGTTGATCAAAAATAATAATTAAAAACAAAAAACACTTCTCGATGACTACAACATGCCAGGTGCTGTTCTAAGCACTTTGCTTATCCTATCTAATTCAGCCCGTCCCAGCAACACTGGTATAGATGCTGTTACCATCCCCATTCTAGAGAGAAGGGATGTGAGACATACAGAGGTTATTTGACCTGTACCAGGCCATACAGCTAGTAAGTGGTAGAGCCAGGATTTGAACCTGGGACTTCATCCTTTCTGCTGGGAGTTGAAGAACAAGATCACCAGTCTGGTGTTCAGTGTCTTCCACCACCTGGGTACATCTGCCTTGTCCTCTGTTTATGCCTCAAAGGACTTTGTATCCCTTAAACTCTACCTGCAGAGTCTGGTCTGATTCTTGAAGTCTCTTCCTACCTGGCAGAGAGCACTGGTCTTGGGTCCAGAGGATCTGGGTGAGTCCTCATTCTGCTACTGACCTCTCTGTGCTCTTGGGTGAGATGGCTCTCTGGCCATCTTCACCTGTGAAAGGTGGAGGTTGGGCTCGAGGTACTCTCTTATCCTATCCAGCTCAGACACACTGGGATTCTATGATGCTTTCATACCACAGTGCAGTTTACATGAATGTGGATGAATGACTCTTCTTTTTTCTGGTCCTAATTTGGGCTTCTGTCCTGATCCAGCTTCTGTGCATGTTCTGAGATTGATGTTTCCCAAGAGACACTCTGATTTGGTTAGTGTTTTGTCATCCCACATGGAATGCCCAATTGGGCAGAGTTTTATTTTATTTTATTTATTTATTTTTTTTAAAAAAGATACTTAGATTACATAAATGTTACATAAAAAATGTAGGGGATTCCCATATGCCCTGCTCCCTAACCCTCCCACACTTTCCCAGTTAACTCTTCATCAGTGTGGTACATTTTTTACAATTGATGAACATATGTTGGAGCATTGCCACTAAGTGTGGATTATAGTTTACATTATAGTTTAAACTTTCTCCCACACATTTTTATAAGTTATGACAAGATATATATAGTGGCCTGTATCCATCACTGCAACATCATTCAGGACAATTCTAATGTCCTGAAAATTGGGCAGAGTTTTACATCAAATTTCTTTAAAGGCAGTGACCTAGCTCATGTCTACCTGGCCTTTGGCACAGACACAGAGCACCCCTGGTCTAGACAGTTGTGCTCATTAGAACATGTTGGCCTCCCTGGCACTTGAGGTAGGAACTTTAGCTGTGAATTCGGAAAAGACCCAGCTAGGGCCACTTGTTTCCGGAAGTCTTTTGAGGTTTCATGGACTCTTCTTGTAGGCTGTCTAATACAGCTTAAAAATATAAAAAGAGGGAAGCGACTATGGCTCAATCAGTCAGGCTCCCGTCTACCATATGGGAGGCCCTCGGTTCGTGTCCCAGGGCCTGCTTGTGAAGGCAGGCTCGCCCGCACGCTGTGGAGAGCTGACTCAGCAAGGTGATGCAACAACAACAACAAAAGGGAGACAAGAAAAAACACAAAAGAGTGCTTAGCAAATGGACACAGAGTGCAGACAGCAAGCAAGCTGCAAGGCGGGGGGATAAATAAAAATAAAATGCAGACACACGGAAGAATGTACAGTAAATGGACATAGAGAACAGACAGCAAGCAAGCTGCAAGGGGAGGGGGGAATAAAGAAAATGCAAAAAAATAAAAGATAGGGAAATAAGAAAAAATATATAAAAATTTTAAAAAAATGTAAAAACTTGGTTGTGTGCCTTTCTGATTAGTTGGTATTGTGTAATGGTTAACACTACAGGCTTGGAGTCAGAGACATGGGCTTGAGACTCCCATTCTTCCATTTCCTAATTGTGTGAGCTTGGGCAGGTTATTTTAATTTGTTTAGCCCTAAATTAATGCTCTGCTGTGGGCTAGTGGGAAAGCAAGGGATTGTGAACTGTCTGAGGCCCCCCAAAGGGTTGAAAGAGCTGGAAGTACTGGGATATTTGGGAATATAGAGGAGAGATACACAGCCCAGCCTGGGAGGATCAGAGAAAGATTCCTGGCAATGAGTTGAGCCCCAAATGAGAGTTAACTAGGTAAAGACAGCGTTGAGACTTGAGCATGTTCAAAAGCACGTTGAAAGAGAGCCTGGTGGGTTCAAGCAAAAGCAGATAGGGGCTTGCCTGCCCTGCTTGGGAGTTGATGGGGAACCCTGTGCGATCTGAAGCAACGGGATGTGTGTTCAGGTTCCCTTTGTAGAGAGATCATTTTGGAAATAATAAAGGTGACCTTTCTTTATCTTTTCCTTCTTTTCCTTCCTTCCCTCCTGCCTTCTTCCCATCTCCTCCCTCCCTCGCACCACCCCTTCCCTCCCTTCCTGATTCCTTCCCTTCCGGTTCCCCTTCTCTTCCCATCCCTTCCTTTCTCTATCTTGTCCTGTCCTGTCACCTCCATCTCTAAGTTGTGTGGGCTTAGTGGGCTGTGCCTGCTTCTGGGAGAAGCCTTTTTCTAACTAGTTGGCCCTTTTTCAAATTTAGTCAAAGCTACCCTCTAGGCACTGGGCAGCCCTGGTGGTGGTAATGCAGGAAAGAAAGTGTGGCTGCTCCGAGGCAGAGCTGTCTGGATTGAAAGGATTGAATCACTTTGATCATTAGAGACAGAAATGACTGGTTCAATATGAGGAGGGAGGGAGAATGACAAAGATTGTCAAGATTTGGGCTCAGGAGACTGGGGGGTCAGGCATACGAGGCTGGGTAGATAGACTTGAGCTATTTTAGTCCAGAATACCAGAAATCTCGTCAAGGGTGCTGTGAATGAAACAGCTACCACCTCGCACTTCTTGGCTACTTTAGGGAGCTCAGCTGCTTTATCGCTTTGACCCGATGCTGCTTTGTACACCTCCCTAGCACCACCTCAGCTTCTCAACCCGCTGCCTGGCTTCCCCGGGCCTTGCCTTAGCAGGAGCCCTGGGCTCTGCCTTTGGATGGAATGTTCAGTCTTTTTCCTTTGTTATCTGGGTAAGTGATCCTGCGACTTGGATAAGTGGCTGGCACTTCTCACAGCCTCAGATGCTCTGTCAGAATCTTCTTTCTGATGCTTCTGAATGTTGAACACTTATCAACTCACAAATGCAGTTTTAAAAATTATTCTTGGTATTGTTAATGGGGAGGATGGAACATCAACAGACTACCTTTCTTGGAATTATAGGACTAAAGCTGCACTTTTTAACACTTAATTTTTTGTTCAACAGCTTAAAAAAAATTTTTTTAAATTTTTGAGGTACTAGGGCCAGGGATTGAACCTGGGACGTCATATGTGGGAAGCTGGCACTCAACCACTGAGCCACATCGGCTTCCACGATAGATATTTTTTGATCACCGACAGAGCCAGTGCTGTGTTACCCTTTGAGGTTACAATGAAGTGTCTGCCCTCATGGAGCTTATAGTCTCCTGGGAAGTTTAGATGTTAATCAGTAATCACACAAATATGTTATGTACTTGGAAAAGTGCTTCCAAGGGAAAGCAAGGGGTGCTGTGAAAGCTTTGTTGTTGGCTTTTGTTTGAGAAGGAAAGCTGGCAACAACTTTGGGCTTATTTAAAAGTTTTACCCTGTTTTAACCTAGAGACCTAATAATATTTTCTCAGCAAAGAATCACAAACTCTATTAGTCTGCATCAAAATTGTAGAGGCAGAAAATGCAATCAATTAAGTTATCTATGTAATGAAATTATTTTCCTTAAATGCATATATAGTAACAGATTAGGAAGTCCTAGATGCATACATAAATTGAAATGATTTACTGGGTATTTGGAAGTATGATTGAAAATGAAATTTCTGTATATTCAGGTTGTTGTTCTATATAAGGAAGCACTGCCTTACACAAAAGAATTCAAGAATGCAATGATGGAGCAACATTGGGAAGGCTATTGAGCAAATAAATGCTTTAAAAATTAGAGAAAAAAATCATATGGCTATCAATAGATAACAGAAAAACATTTGCTAATATTCAGCTACCATTCTTGATCAAAACATTAAGTGAAATAAGAATAGAAAAAAACTTCATAAAGAGAAAAAATAAATTTATTAAAATCAATGTCAAGCTTTATAGTAAATGATATAAGGCATTCCTATTCAATTTTTGAATAAGACGGTTACCTTTTTTTTTTAAAGATTTATTTTTTATTTATTTCTCTCCCTCTCCCCCCTCCCCCAGTTGTCTCCTTTCTGTGACCACTTCTATCCTTATCAGTGGCACCGGGAATCTGTTTTCCTTTTTGTTGCGTCATCTTGTGTGTCAGCTCTTCATGTTTGCAGCGCCACTCCTGGGCAGGATGCACTTTTCTTTCGCGCTGGGCGGCTCTCCTCACGGGGCGCACACTTTGCACGTGGGGCTCCCCTATGCGGGGGACACCCCTGCGTGGTAGGGCACTTCTTGCGCGCATCAGCACTGCGCATGGGCCAGCTCCACACGGGTCAAGGAGGCCCAGGGTTTGAGCTGTGGACTTCCCATGCGGTAGGCGGATGCTCTAACCATTGGACCAAGTCTGCTTCCCAGGGTTACTTCTGATCAGTGCAATTATTTGATAAAATTTTGAAGGTTCTTACTGATGGAACACAATAATAAAAAGAAATGATTTAAATATTGAAAGAGAAGGATAAATTATCATTATGTGCTTCTGATATCTCTTCCTACTGAGAAAACTAAGAATTTAATGAAAAAACTGCTTAAAATAATAAAATAATTTAGCTGGAAATAAAATGAATTTGCAAAAATAAATTTTCCTTTTTCCACTATCAGAAATAGTTTAGAAAATAAAATGGGAAAAAAAGCTAGTGACAAAATTTATAAATACCTAAGAATAAATTCCTTATAAGCAAGGAATAGAATATCTGTATGAAGAAAATGCTTAACTTTTATAGAAAGATATAAATTTTACAGAAGGAGTAAATGAAAAGACATGCCATGTTCTTACATGGAAATTAACATCATAAAGACAAAATTCATATGAAAGTTTAATGAAATTCTTATAATATCTGAGTAATGAATATTCTTGGTGAATAATTTATTATATAACTAATGAATATTAATGAATATCTGATAATATATTTTTGTAGAGGTGGGGAATGGAAAATTTATTCTAAATTTCATATAGAATAGAAGAAGTGTGGAAATGGCTAAGAAGACTTTGAAAAAGAAGAATAATTAGAGGGTATTATTTGCCTTACCATATATTAAAATATAGCGTAAAGCTACTATTATCAAAACAGATAATCAGTGGTGTGGAAGAGTGAGTCCAGAAGTAGATCCAAGGATAAATGGGAAGTTAATGTATGATAAATGTAGTAATTCAAATTAGTGGGGTTAATATTATTCGTTGAGTTGTGGTAGAAGAATTGTTACCCATTTAGAAGAAAATAGATTCTTACTTGAAACCTTATAATCAAAATAAATTTCAGATGGATTAATCATCAAACAGTGGTAAAAAACTGGAAAAAATCTCAATGTCCATCAACTGGTAAGTGGATAAACAAAATGTGGCTTATCCATACAAAGAAATATTGCTTAGCAGCAAAAAGGAATGGACTAATTAATGCATGCAACCAATGGACTGACCTCAAATCTCTGCTAAATGACAGAAGCCAAACACAAAAGATGACACATTGCATGATTTTGTTTATTTGAAATTTCTAGAAAAGGCCAACTATAGAGATCAATGGTTTCCTGGAGTTTGGGGTAGATGGAAGCAGGGATTGACTGCAACAGGCATGAGAGAGTGTTGCGGGGGTGGGTGGGGTGCAAGTGTTCTAAAACTGGAATTTGATATGTGAATTATACCTCAGTAAAGCTGTTATACCTCAGTATACCTCAATGAAAACTATAAAATAATAAAATATTGGAATAGCAGATAGTAAAATATATTTTATAACTTTGTGATGAGGATGGCTTTTCTAAACAAGATGTGAAAAACAGAAGCCATAAAAGAAAATCTTATATTTGTCAACATAACGTTTAAAAAGTCAAAATGCAAACAATAGACTTGGAGAAAGTATTTGCTTCTATTATACAAGTCCTCATAAAAATTAAAGAAGACAAACAATCTAATCTCAAATTAGCAAAGGATATTCACAGAAGGCCAGGTATGAATGGACAATAAAATGAGGAAATTTCCTTAGTCATGGAAAGCAAAAGTTAAACACTTTAAAAAAGTTGTTAAAAATTTTTTTTAAAATTTGGCAATAATTTTAATATTTAATAATATTTAGTATTATTTGGTGAGTATGTGAGGAAATATACCGTCTGTTTTGGGGAATATAAATCAATTCAACCTTTTTGGAGACTAGTTGGATAATAGCGATTAAAATTTAATAAGTGCATGCCCTTTGATAAAATAATCCCATATCCAGCAATTTGTTTTCTAGAAAAAATAGCATAGATATAGTAAGACAAATACGTAAGGATATTTGTTGATGGGTTGTTTGGAAATAACAAGGAATAAGAACCACGTGATTTTCTATAAATAGAAATATGTTTGAAAATGATTTGCTTCGTCAAATAATATTTTAACAGGGAGCAGATGACTCAAGTGGTTGGGTGTCTGCCTCCCACATGGGAGGTCCTGGGTTTGGTTCCTGCTGCCTCCTGAAAAAGCAAACATCAAACAAGCAAAAAGCCAAAGGAAAAATTTACTCAGGGAAGCCAATGTGGCTCAGTGTTTGAGCATAGGCTTCCCACATATGTTGTCCTGGGTTCAATCCCCAGTCCCTGGCACCTCAGGAAAAAAAAATGAAACAATATAATATTATGCAGCCTTAAAAAGAAGTAGACATGTTTATCTGTACTGATTTGGAAGACTACGTATGATTGTATTAGCTTTCTATTTCTGGGTAACACATGACATCCACTTTATTTATTTATTTTTCTTACAATGTATTGAAATTTCTGGTATTTTCTTTTCTTCTTTATTTTCTTTGAATTGTTATACTCAAAAAATATGAGGTCCCCATATACTGCCCACCCCACCTACCCTACCCCTCCCACGACTCTTTCATCATCGCGGCACATCCACTGCACCTGGTGAATAAATTCGGGCGCACCGCCGCACCACATGGACAGTGGTCCACATTGTAGTCCACACTCTCCCCCAGTTCACCCAGTGGGCCACGGCAGGACACACAACGTCTAGCATCCATCCCTGCAGCACCACCCAGGACAACTCCAAATCCTGAAAGTGCCCCCACACCATATCTCTTCTTCTGTCTCCCTACCATCAACAGCCACTGTGGCCACCCTCTCCACATCACTACGACAATTTCTTCCCTTACTAATCACAATAGTTCCCCAGCAGATCACCAGTAAATCCACTCTAATCCATACTCTATTCCTCCATCCTGTGGGATGGTTATGTCCAGTCCCCCTCTACATCAAGAGGGTGCTTAGATTCCACATGGATGATGGATGCAGTTCTCCTGCATGCAGCAGTAGGCACTTTTGGCTCGCTGTCAGCTGACCTCCACTTTAGACATCTGTTTATTAGTTGACAGTTCTTTAGTAAACTAAAAGTCCGGCACAGATTGACAGGTCCTCTGTTTCAGGTATCACCAGGCTGAAATCAAGGTATCAGCTGGACTGAGCTATCAGCTAGTGGTTCTGGGGAATAATCAGCCTCTAACCTCATTTTTGTTGTTGGCAGAATTTATCTCCTTGTGGTTGTAGGACCGAGCAACCATTTCTTTGCGGTTGATAACTCTGAGCTGCAGTCAGCTCCCAGAGGCCACCTGCATTCTCCATCGTTAAGCCAGCAATGGTCTGTTAAATTCTTCTGAGGCTCTAAATGTCTACCTTCCTCTGCCTCTGTCTGCTAGACCCAGATTTAAAGAGCTCATGTGATTAAGTCAGGACCACCTGAATAATCTCCTTATATTAGGGTCAACCAATTTGGGACCTTAATTACAGTCTACAAAATACCTTCCTATTAACATTTAGATTCTTGTTCGATCGCGTAACAGGGAGGTATATGTACAATTGGGCTGGATGTTTTGGGGACCATCTTAGAATTCTGCATACCACCATAATATACCAGCAAATAAAAAAGCTACTTCTGGGTCAAAAGATTGAGTACAAATCTGTTAAAATATTTTGTGTTTATATATGTATAGACATAGAGATGGATATAGAGGTGGATAGTGGAGAACCACATGAGAGCATTCAAGAGCAAACCTGTTAACAGTGGTTATTTCTGGGAGTGGCACTGGAAGGCAGAGTGGGGACTTTTACATTTTCTTTATGTTTTCACCTTTTTACAAATGATGAGATTATGGGTGTTTATCTTTTTGTGTGGTTTTTATATTAGAAAGAATAGAATGCACAAACTAAGGACTCATTTGAATACTGTAGGTCCATAACGTCACTAGGAGATAGACGTGAAGGAGAGTGGCCCATCTTTAGGTCACACAGTCTCTCATTTTCTTCTATTCATAGACCAAGGCATAATGCTGCGCCCCCCAAAGGTAAAATTAGCTTGAGGGGGAGCAGAGCTTTTAAGCAGAAGAATTCTTTTCCAAGGCTATGGGCAGAATTTATGCATTTAGTGAGCACAAAATTAACAGGGAATTTACTTAAATTATGCAAGCGAAGAAATGATGAAGCAGGAAGGAATCAGCCAAACAAATGGGTTGTACAAGATGCAATGCCAGAATAAGCCCAGTGCAGCAAAAGTTTTCCCCCGAAAAAGAACGTGTGTGGAGAGAGAGTGAGAGATCATGTTCTTTTTAATGGATAATGAGGATCCCAGGATGCAGGATGCTCAAAAATAGCACAAGTGGTGAAAGCTTTGCTTTGAACAAAGGTTTTATGATAAAAGTGTTAAGAAAGGAACCAGGACATAATGGAAATCTGGCAAAAATGGTTCTAGATAAGATTCTGATAAAGAAATAACTGATCTTGAAAACTTGGTAGAACTTGGAGTTGACAATGGAGAGCTACACAAGAGCATTTGAAAACAGGATGTACACGCCAGAATATCTCACAGGTTTTAGGGACCTAAGTGTTTCTTTCTCTTCTGGTATTCCTCTTCATCACCAAACAAAGCAGTACCTTTATGTCTTCAGGTAGATTACTGTAGACAGCATGTAGTTAGGTCTTTTAAAAAAATCCAATCTTACAATATTTTCTAATTGGTAGACTAGACTGTTTTGCTTTAACATAATTATTGATATGGTTGGCTTCAGATCTACCATTTTACTATCCTTGTTTGCTGCTTGTCTCCTTTGTACCTGTTTTTTGTTTCCATTTCCTTTTTTCTGCCTTCTTTTGGATTATTTGAATAGTTTTTAATATTCCATTTTAATTTATCTATTGGCTGCTTTATTATAGCTGTATTTTTTTTACAAAGAATGAAAATAAATGTTATAATGGATTATAATACATATATAACTTTTCACAATCTCTCTCTGTCTGTGTATGTGTGTGTATAATAACTTGAAGAGAAACTTAGGAACTTTAAAATTGTATAGGCCTTTTACCTTCCCCCTTTATGTTGCCTTATATTACATCTTCATACATTGAAAAAACCCATCAGACAATGTTATAAGTTTTGCTTTCAATAGTCATACTTATTTTAAAGGACTTAGAAGGAGAAAAATAATCTATGATATTTACTAAGATATTTATAATTTCCAAAATTCCCTTTAGAATTATTTCCCTCCCACCTGGATAAATTCCTCTTGTTTCAGATCAGGTCTGCTGGCAATAAATTCTATTAGTTTTTCTTCATCTGAGAATGTCTTTATTTTGCCTTCATCCTTAAAGGATATTTCACTCGATATTGAATTCTGGGTGGGCAGTTCTTTTCTGTCAGCACCTTAAAAACCTTCTACTGCCTCCTGGTCTTCATGATTTCTGATGACAAATCTGCAGTCATTTGAATTGTTGTTGCCTTCTTTCAGACCTTCTCAGCCTCAGCACTATCGACATTTTGGGCTAATTTTTTTGTATGGAGCTGTTCTGTATAGTGTAGAAAGTTTAGCAGCATGCTTGGTTACTCCCCACTAGCTGCCTGTAGCACCCCCCTTCCAGTCATGACAAACAAAAATGTCCCCAGATGTCCTCTGGTTGGCAAAATCACCCTGACTGAGAACTATTGCCCTATGTATAATATATCATTTTTTTCTGGCTGAGATATATATGTATCAGAAGAAAATGACATATGTATGCATTTGTATATATATATTTGATTATAAAGTGTCTGGTTATGGTTTTCTTTGAGTTTATCCTATTTGAAGTTCACTGGGAAATCTTTAGCCATTATTTCTTCAAATATTTTTCCTGGACCAATCTCCTTTTTTCATTTTGGGACTCAGTGGCATGAATTTGAGAATTCTTGGAACTAGGCTCCTGAGGTTCTATTGTGTTTTTTTCTCAATATTTGTTTCCTCTGTTGTTCAGATTGGATAGTTTTCATTGATCTATCTTCAAGTTCCTGAGTTATCGCCTTTTGCTGTTTAGCCCATCCAAGGAATTTTTCATTTCAGTTACTGTATTTTTCCATTCTACATTTCTATTTGATTCTTTATTGTTTCTGTTTATTTGCTGCGAAATTCTCCCATTTCATTCTTTTAAAGAGTGTTTGCCTTTGTATCTTATAACATGGTTTACAATAGCTGCATTGAAATCTTTGTTTGATAATTTTAACATCTTGATAAACATAGAGTTGGTATCTAGGGATTATCTTTTCCCTTGAGAGTTGATGAGATTGTCCTGATTGTTTGTTTGCCTAGTAATTTAAAATTATGCATTAGTTTCCTATTGCTGGTGTATGTAACAAATTACCACAAATTTAGTGACTTAAAACAACACAAATTGTGGAGTGTGTGTGGGCCAGTGGTTGAGCATGTGCTTCACTTGTACAAGGTCCTGGGGTGAATCCCTGGTGCCTCCTAAAAAAAAAAAAAAAGAAAACACAAATTTATTTGTTTACAGTTCTGGAGGTGGGGAGTGGATATAGCTCATAGTTTGAGTGCCTGTTTCCCATGTATGAGGTCCTGGGTTTAATCCTTGGTACATCCTAAAAAGAAAAGAAAAAGAGGATGTGGTCCGTACCTTAAATCTAAGTTTAAGGTGTTGGGAGGACTGTTTTCCTTCTAGAGGTTTCCATTTCCTTGTTTTTTCTAGCTTCTAGAGGTGTCTGTATTCCTTAGCTTGTGGCCCCCTCCTCCATCTTCAGAGCACCTCACTCCAATCTCTGCTTCTGTCATTATGTCTCCTATTCCTCTGATCCAGAACCTTCTGCCTCCTTCTTAACAGGTCCCATTTTTATTTTATTTTATATTTTTTATTCCCCCCCTTGTGGCTTTTTGTGTGCTGTCTGCTTTCTGTGTCCATTTGCTGTGCGTTCTTCTGTGTATTTATTTTTTTTATTTCCCCTCCCCCCTTGCAGCTTGCTTGCTGTCTGCTGTCTGTGTCCATTTGCTGTATGCTTTTCTGTGTTTTTACTTATCTCCCTTTTTTGTTGGGTCACCTTGCTGAGTCGGCTCTCCGCGGCGCCTGCGGGCTGGGTGGCACTCTGCAGGTGCAGGCGAGCCTGCCTTCACAAGGAGGCCCCAGGATGCAAACCCAGGGCCTCCCATATGGTAGACAGGAGCCCAACGGATTGAGCCACAGCCGCTTCCCAACAAGTCCCATTTTTAAATTACATTGGGCTCTCCTAACTAATCCAGGATAAACTTCCCATCTGAAGATCCTTAACTTAATCACATCTGCAAAGTCCTTTTGCTATTAAAGGTAACCCAAATTCTGGGGATGAGGATGTGGACATCTTTGGGGGCCATTATTCAGCCCACTACAGTTGGTGTCCTGGTCATTTTGACTATTACGTTACAAGATCCTAGATTTTGTTAACAGCCTCTGGAGACTGTTGATGTTTGTTTGTTTTTTTCAGGCAATCATCTCAGGAAAGTTCATATTGTAAGTCCTGGCCCACATTCTGTAGGTTTTGATTCCAATGTCAATCTACTTTTCAAAGCCTTTGCATTACTCTTTGGGTTTGCTCACATGGGTGCCACTTAGGGGTAGACTGGGACCTGGGCAATGTCTATACTGTGGTTGAGTTCTGGGTCAGTTCTACACAAGCACAGCTTGGGAATAAGCCTAGGACTCCATATTTAGATTTAGAGGGTTGCTTTTGCCAGCTCCCTCCTCTTTGTGATTGCCTCTATACTCTCTAGCTCCCAGGATCCCGTTTTCTGGGTCCTCTGGAAAGAAATCTGGAGTTTTACTCTCCTTGCACAGCTGCACACTTTATGTGAATGGGTCCTCCTTGGGGCAAACCAGTGGGATACAATTGAGTATATCCTTGCTCTGCAGACCACAAGGGCCCATTTTGCAGTTTCTCAGGCCCAAAAGATAGATTTTCTCTCGAGTTTTTGGTACCTGTGTAGCCAGCATAGCTGCAGCTGCTGTAGAAGTGCCACCTCACCACTGGGGCTTGTCTCAAAGCGAGGCTAGGAGAGTTTTTAAAAAAATGGGAAAACTGGTATCTTCTACTTCACAGAGATCCCTCTTTCCAGTCCTCTGGTCAGAAAAAGAAAGTTTTTCTTGGAGACTTTTCTGTGCTGCTGTGTAGTTCTGGGATTTGAGCTGACCTGGAGACTAAGCTGGGAGAATTGAGAGTTGAACAACAGGAACCTTACTGCTGTGTTGGTTGCTCTGTGAATTTTTATTTCCTTCCACAGTCTGCCTGCTATTATTTACTTTTCAGAATCCTCATCTACAGGCTTTACATATTTTGTCCAGGGCTTTTAGTTGTAATCAGTGGGAGAGATAGAACAGAGTGTACTCACTCCATCTTCCTCAGAACCCAGGCCCCAGGTAGATTAGTAATAATGTAAATAATGCAAAGCTATAGCTTTAGATGTTAAAGTGAAATACAGCACCAGTTTTGGCCATGGTGATTCTTATTGCAGAGAGAATATACTGAATTCTCCAGGGACATATATTGATAGATTTTAAATGACTCCAGTAAACATTGCGCATTTGATGTCTATAGGAAGTTGCTTTATCTTTCTGCACGTGAAATAGTCATCACCATCATCATTGATGTGGTTGTTCTGCTCCGCTTCCTCCTCATTAGTTACTGAGTATGCATTATGTCCAGGAACCCTGCTAAGAGTTTTCTATACATCATATATCTTTGAAATAGTCCACCACCCATTTACAGATGTTCCAAGCTTATGCTTGTATAATAATCACCTTTAAGATCCTGGGCTATGTCTGTTTCACTCTTCTACATGTACTCAGCACCTAGCCCCATAGGTGGTCTATAGTAGTTGCTCCAGTAAATATCTGTCCAATGAATGAATGAATGCAAGACCCCCCCCCCGACCCTAACACTATTTTGTAGGCCTTTTAAAGGGAATTTAGGAATTTGTATGTGCTGCTTCTTCCTAACTGCAGCTGAAGGGAGTTTCCCTTTCAAAGGAATATACCAGTTTTATGTTCATCTATTCACTCAACAAATACACGTACTAGGCAGCATTCTGCCTGCTGGGGGACACAGTGTGGCAAGTGGACAAGCCCCCAGCCCCCATGAAGCTTACCTTCCAGTGTGTGAGAGAGACAAGAAACAGGTAACTGAGAAGCAGAAGGAGATAAGTGACATGGAGAAATAAGATGGGTAGTGGATAGAGATTGGGGGTTGTAGGACTACTTCAGGTGAGGAAGGATTTTCTGAGGTCACATCTGAGCTGAGTGCTGAGAAAAAGCCGATCAGATACGCATTCGTCTGCAGGCCACATATGAACCTGGAATTTTCGTCTTGCTCAACGTGTCTGCTGTTTACACTGGGCAAATCAGTAAACAGGACTGTGAGAGAAGTGTTTAAAATTGACTAAAAAGAGTCAGCTACGTTCACATTGCTGAAAGGTCACCACTTACCTGTAAATGAATGAAAGAATAAGAAAATGTTAGATTTAAAGAGGTCCTGTAGAACATCTGAGGATTTGTTTTTTAACAGCCCTGTGGGTTTTTTTCAATCATCATCAAGATTTTTAAAAATGTTATTATTATTATTCAGCTTCCCCCTGCTAGGTCCATGTTTTGAAAGAGTCTGACCACCACAAAGCTTAATTAATTAAGTAGTTTCTCATGAGATTGCAATATCAGTACATAGGGTTGGTATAATTCCAGGCAAAGATAAAGACACTAGGAATTATAAAGATTATTTGTGCAACCTTATTAGAGGTAAACATGTTGGTTTATTAGAATTTTAAAAAATTATAAAATAAGGTTAAATAAGTTTTACTAAAATTACATTAAAAATGATCTAATTCTCCCTGTTGCTGAGGTCACGGGCTTTCCTTTTGGAATGTTGACCATTGTGTTTCCAGAAGGTAGAACAGTACTTGGCACCAAGTAAGTACTTCATATTTGTCAAACAAATAAACGTTTTCAGGGAAATTTTTTTGATCTGACAGAATAGCAAGGCTTTAACTAAAACCAACAAGACTTCTTCATATTAAAAATTTTTTTCAGGTTTGACAGTGAAGTTTGGGTAGTTTGCATCTTGGAATAAATAATACCACATTCACCCTTTATTATGCACTCACTCTGTGCCAGGTGCTTTCACACATTCACATCTTTGTGGGGGCTCTACCTGCTTTGCAGATGAGAAAACTGTGGCTCAGAGAGGCTAAGTTCAAGGTTGTGCATCTGGTCAGCCGCAGGACTCGAATTTGGATCTCAATCAGCCTGGCTTTGAAACCTGAGCCATTATCATATGGAAAGGCAGGAAATCATGAGGATCTTGGTCTCTGGGTTTCTGGAGCTGGACGTCCAGGGTTGGAACCTGGCTATGCATCTTTCTTGCTCTGCAACCTTGGGAAAGTGGCTAGACTTTTCTGTGCCTCGTTGCATTTCCTCTAAAATGTAGAGAATATGAATACTTCTTTAGTAGAATTACTGATTAAATAAGTTGATTTATATGAAGCGTATTTTAGGTAGTTAATATTAATAATTATAATAACCTACTTTTATTGTTTCTGAGTACAAAGAGCCTGAGTGGTCTTTCGAGCTGGCGGGAGCACCAGGCTGGTGCGTTCTGGGCCAGACCACGTGTCAGCTGCTGCAGCGACTCTGGCAGTGGACTGCAGTTGATGTCAAGCACTTTACGCTCCCCTGGTTGGTTGGTTTGGCTCGTGTGTCAATTTGGCAGCTAATTTTCTCGGAGCAGGTGGTTGGAATGGGTCTCCAGGCCTCAAGTCATAAACACACAGATTCGGCGAAAACGATCATCATCTCTCCTCATGATGCATGGGGATTGCCGCAGCTTTATTGATCGTATAGCAGTCTACTGCCCTCACAAGGACCCTGTGCTTAACCCACGTCGACCAGCTGTGCTGTTTTGTGCTTTGTTTTCTTTTGGCATTTTGACAAAGTCTGTGAACTGTCAATGTTCCAGGGAGTGTTTTAAAGTGGTCGGCTGTCAATAAATCTATCTTGCAGCATGGCTCACCAACTCAGGCAGGCGACTGAAGATTTCGTATCCTCGATCCACCCACTCCCCATGCCATCTGCAGAATCATCTTTCTGAAACACGATCTGATCGTGTCGTTCTTTTGCTTAAAAATCTTCAGTGGCGAGGAAACTTTTGGGGTCATAGGAATACCGCGTATCATGATTTTGTCATGGTGGTTAAATGGATGTATGCATTTGACAAAACTCACCACATTGTGTACTTAAAATTGGTGCAATTTATTGATATAAATTGCAGCTCAATAAAATTAAAATAATCCGTTGGGGGGAGAAAGCCCAGGCTCCCGTGCTGGGTACCCAGAGCTCGTCCCAGCCTCTACAAACTCCTCTCCCGCCACTCTTCTTCCCAGCCCCTGCTGTGCAGCCTTTCCTGAACATTTGCATATGTGATTCCCTCTGCTTGGAAAGCCTTCTCAGCCCTTCCTTCCCTCTCTTCTCTTCAAGGTCTCCTCTAGGCCAGGCACCAAGCCAGCTACTGGAGGTGCTGAGCAAGCCCCCTCCCTCCCCTCACACATTTTTGTCTCCAAAAAATGGTGAAACGAATGCTTGGTTCCTGGTACCTGGATCCTTGGGACAAAGGGAAAGAGGGGAGGCATGAGGAAGTAGAGGACTGGGCTGATGTTAACAAGATGCCCCCGTAGTTTCTCTCTCTCACTCCGACAAATAGAAGCAGGAGAACAGAGCCATTGAGAGTTTGGACTCAGGAAATGGCCTGTCCAGGCTCCAATCCCAGCTCTGGTTCTTTCTAGCAATGTGACTTTGGACAGGTTGCTTAACTGTTCAGTGCCTTGGTTGTATATCTGTGAGAGGGTGTATCAGTCAGAATTCTCCAGAGAAATGGAACCAAGAGATTTATTTTAAGAAATTGGCTCATGTAATTTGGGGGGCTGGCAAGTCTGGAATCTGTAGGGCAGGCCAGTGGGCTGGAAACTTAGAGAGGGCTGATGCTGCAGACTTGAGACAGAATTTCTTCTTCTCTGGGAAACCTTAGTTTTCACTCCTAAGGCCCTCAACTGATTACCCATATTATTGAGAGTAATCTGCCTTTACTAAATGTCAACTGGTTATAGATGTAAGTCACATTTACAAAATACTTTCAGAGAAACATCTAGGCTAGTGGTTGACCAAACACCTGCACCCATAGCCTAGTCAGGTTGACACCTAATGTTAACCATCACAGATGGTGATGACAGTAACATCTTGACCCACAAATGACTAAATGAGTTAATATGCATAAAGTACTAAAACAGACTCTGACTCATAATAAAGGTTATGTAAGTATTGCTATTATTGTTGCCCACCAAATACACTGAGATGAGTAAGTCCCCATCTTTAAGGGATATTTTTTTTTCAGTGGGACGTTCAGACAGTAAACAAGTAAGCAAATAATACCAAGCTTATACCATATTGTGATAACCTCTATGAAAGAAACAAAGAGGATAATAGGCTCGGGAGTAAATTTTTTTGGAGGAGAGGAAGGATCTTTTTATTTGGTGTGGTGGGGATCTTGGGATCTTGGTTTCAATGGATTTTGAGGACCCAATGGTCTTCAAATCAAGACAAGCATATATATGTGAGGAAGTACACTTAAATGTCACCTTTTTCACCCAATCATTTAGCAACTTAACATACTGGGTCTCCTGATCACTTGACCAAAAGGGCTAACACTAAACAGATTCCCAAAGAGCCAACTAATTAGGGTTGAGATATATGGTTCTTCAGAAACTCCAATTGTGATATGAACCTGTATAAGCAAATTGTAAAAGAAGTGTACTAGAGCCTGAAAAATAGAAGATTTACTGGTTAAGAGAGTTTGGACTTGGGGGACAGAGAAACCTGGCTTTGGATCTCAGCTCCACTAACTCTCTTTGTGACTTTGGGCAAGTTACTTAAGTTTTCTGTGCCTCATTGGTGTTTGTAATTAAACTTTGTAATTACCAGTATGGTAGTGCTGCTTCATATGACTTAACACCAACTGTCTGACAATGTGTAGTAGGTACCCTATAAATTTTAGTTCCATTCCTGGCTATATATTGAGTGTTGAATACTGTGTTATTATCTAATCAGGGGGGAAAGACTTCATTTAAATTAAGGATCAAATTCTTTAAATAGTTCAGGTCCTCAGCGCTGTCCCATCCTACCTTCCTCTGTTTTCTTCATGAAAGAATATTCTTCCTTGGGGGTTGTTGAGCATGCATAACGCTGCTGGCTGGCTTGGGCAGTTTGGATCTTGGGGAAAAGCCCATGGAGGACATTTTAATTCAGGGGGAAATTGAATCTACCATAGTGATATTGGAAGAAAAGCTTTTTTCCCTAAAATAACTCTTCAAATTCGTGGCATTGCTATCTCATTAAAAGATGGTTTGGGCCATGCCTGTGTGGATCAGGCTCTAAGCATTGAGTCTTTTGAGGCTTCTAACCCTTGTGTGGGATTCAGCTCGAGATTAGACACTGAGCAAAGTGAAGCTGAGTTGAAACCCGGCTGTCTTGATCTTGGGGTGAGGAGAGACTTTTTTCCCATACCACGGACCATAGAGGAGATCAGAAGGGGAAGTTGACTGTCATGAAGACTGTTGTGTTCATCATATTAGAGAAGGTAAGAATGATGACGGAACGTGGTCTCTGAGAGCACTGGCACGCGCAGTCTTCTGCATCAGGCCTGTAGCTACGTTGCTACATGAGCACGTTTCAGACACGTGAATATAGACTGCACTGTACTGGCATGGATGAAACAAGTCTGGAAAGGAGTAACTTTCCAACAAAGTCTTTGTCATATTGAATGTCTGCTCCATTTCAACTTTCCCTTCCTGAAAAGGAAAAATCAAAATTATCACTGAAATGTGATATTGGGTGTTTTAAGGGGAAGCAAAGGAAAGGAAACAAACATTTTCTTACTTCCTAGTAAGTGCTGACATTTTCTGAGTGTGCTCTGATTTGCTTCTTACCTCATCCCTGTGATGTAGGTGGTAATTATCTCTGTTTGATAGATGAGAAATTTGAGGTTTAGAAAATTTAAGCTATTTGCCTGGGGTCGTCTGGCTAGTGAATAGAGGTCAAGATATAAAACCTCATCCATCTGACTCCAGAACTCATGAATTTCCACTCACCTTTCTTCCTGGCAAGTTGTTTTCATGCTGCAAGTGTCTTAGGGGACTATTTAATGGGGCTCTGTGCCATGTTTTGTGCTAGGTACTGGGGCTACGAGTTGAATGTGACATTGTATGTGACTTTTGAGAAGCTCATTAACTCTTTGGGGAGACAGTCATGCAAACAAATAATTGCAATCCTGTGCTGGAAATATCTACCACAGGCTGTGGGATCAGGGCTGAGGAAGCAGCTTCTTTGGGTCTTCTGAAACATTTTGAATATGATATGTTTTCCTGCATCGAGTTCACAATATTGTAGATGTTAAGTGTTTTAGACCCTTCCTAGAGAATAAAGGTGGGTACAGTATCTTCTTAACAAGAAGCAATTAAATAAATCCTAATGATATCGCAGTTTTATTTTTTGGCCCAAGGCAGTTATTTAGAGTGTTAAGCAAGTTGTGAAAATGAGGCATGTAGAAATGATGAACAGATGAAAATGTCAAAATTTTCAAAGGCCAAGAGTAAAATTCAATGTGTGTTCCATGCTGTCCTTGGCAAATAGTCATTTTCCTCCCCCTCTGTTTTTCAGTTAATCACAAGCCAGTGTGGATCCAGCTTGTTTACTTCTTTGATTGGTTTGCTCATGGACAGTCACACAGCTTTGGGACTAAGGTTTTCATTTCCTTTGTCATCTTGATGAATGCCTGGGCAAGTACATCGCGACATGACTGTGAAGTCAAATAAAACCCATTCAACAGTGGATCTTGGTCTATGGGGAAGGCTAAGTGACAACCTAAAAGCAAGGAAACAACTTATGGTCAAATTTGCCATGTAGATTTGGAGAAATATATGATTCAAAGTTTCGGCCCCTAAGTCATAAATCTTAGCTGGATATTTAACTTGAGATAGGTGTACCAACTGAAGTGGAGAATCTGAGCATTTATCTATAGAGTTCCTATCAAAACTTGTTTGTTTTTCATGAAGAATCTATATAAATTATGGCAAAAATGTTTTCTGGTCAATTATTCAGTCAGTTGCATTGATTCTCAACTTGGTATTTCAAGAGTACACAACAGAAAATCAAATTGTAGTAATTACATGGATAATTCATGTAAGTAAAGGCCAGCTTTCCCCATATTTATTTAAGTAGTTTGATTCCAAATTGTGTGTAGTCTGGATTATCTGGTGATCATAACAATTTTTTACCTAATTAATCTCCCTTTAGTTTTCAACCCAAATGCCACTGCCTCAGGGAAGTCTTTTTGGGTGCCATACAAGGAAAATTCCTGATGGTAACTATTCTGAATGATGCCTTCCCCTTTGCTTGTATAGTGTTTTACTTTCCTTCTTGGTAAAGCAAATACCATGCAATGAGTTGCCTTAAATAGTAGAAATATATTGACTCATGGTTTTTAGGCAGAAGAAGTTCAAATCAAGGTACCATCAGGATAATACTTTCTTACCAAAGACTAGTGTTCTGGGGATGGCTGCTGGTGACCTTTGTTCCTGGGCTTCTCTGTCACATGATAATATCCATGGCAGCCTGTCCTGGCCTCTTCCTTCTCTTTTGGATTCCACTGACTTTCAGCTTCTGGCTGCTCCCTCTGTGACTCTCTATCTGTCTGAAATTCATTCCATTTATAAAGGACTCCTGTAAGAGGATTAAGACTCATCCTGATTGACTCTTTCCACACATTAACTGAAGTAACCTCTTCAAAAGATCCTACTTACAGTATGCTCATACCCACGGGAATGGATTATGTTTAAGAACATGCTTTTTTGGCACCTAGCTCCAAACCACCACATATAGGATCACATATGTTTGTTTTGCGTATCTCTTCTCTAGAATATACACCATGTTAGGGCAGGATTTGCAGCTAGTCTCTCCAGCCTTGTCGCATTGTTGGCACCTAGTCGATGCTCAGTAGAGGCTGAATGGGTAAAGATGAAGAGGGAGTGCCGATCCTAGAGCCCCTGCACATACTGATGAATGACAGTTCTCTGTAATATCTTTCAAACTTGACAGTTGTATGTGTATTTGAATTTGGTTTGTGCTTGACTAATATCCACCAGAACCTTGGATTCCCCCTCCAAATGACACTTTTAAAGGTGATTGAGACAAGAATATTCAGGACCCAAATAAGTGCTCCTGACCTCAGCCATTAGAACAGGCCTTGGGAATGTTTGGTCCAGCTACGACTTGATTCTGACCCATCTTTGATGCCCTTGTGACTAGTGCCACACATTTGAGAGCTGGCTGGGATTAGAGCACGGTATTAGGATTCAGAATAACTAAAGCTGACTGGCCTCCATGGGAACTCAATTCATTGGCTTGGCATGAGTGGTATCATCAGTACTGTCCTTATTGGAACTGTAGTCAGGTCCATTGTCTTATGTCAGAGACTTGAAATAGGAACTTCTAGTTCTGTAACTTTTTGAGATTCATTTTTATTCATTTATTCAGTTATTCATATATGCATGAATTCAACAAATATTAATTGAGCACTTGCTATGTGTCAGACCCAATGTGAAGCACTAAATTTAGTGCAGGACCTGTGGCAAAGCGGGCGTTTCATCAAAGTGATGGGTAGATGGATGATTGCATGCCAGGCCTTGAGAGGTTTCTAAAAAGGCAAAGCACACCCTGCTTGAACTGATCCTTGCTTGAAATTACTCATAGGAAAAACATTATTCTTCTCTTTCATGTAAGCCTTGTTTCTCCCACTTGAATTTATTTTGAGATGCTGTGTGCTTTACCAGTGATAATGTGGTTCCTAAATACTCTTACTTCTAGAGATATGTAAGTATTTCAAAGAGAAAGAAGAAGTACAAAATTCCAAGGGGTTCATTTTCTCTCCTTTTCTTTTAGCTTCAAGTTCTTAAAAATAACTATTATGGATCTAGGTGTATAGATCTAGATGGCATAGAAACATACAACCCAGACTTGAACTGAGATCTTACTGGTTCTAGGAGACCAGATGCTATGAAGTCTCTTAAATTACTTTTTTTTTCCCATGTTTTAAAAAATTTATTGAAGTATATCACTCATACATAAACATACATAATCAATAAGTGTATAATAATAGTTGTGAACTTACAAAACAAACATATATAACATCATACAGGACTCTCAAACTCACCCTACCACCAATAACTTGCGTTGTAGTGGAACCTTTTTAACTAATGATTGAAGAGCATTGTCAAAATATTACCACTAACAAGGTATTTTCCCCCCAACCTATCCTATTATTATCTTTATATCATTTGTATATGAACTTACATAAACAAGTGTATAGTAAAAGTTGTGAACTTACAAAGCGAACACGCATAACATCATACAGGGTCCTACACGTCAATCCTCCACCAACACCTTGCATTGTCATCAGATGTTTGTTACAAATTATGAAAGAATATTGTCAAGATTTAACTACTAATCATAGTCCTTATCTTACATTTGATGTGTTTTTCCCCCAACCCATCCTATTATTATTTTTCAAATAAAATTTTTATGACAGAAGTTGTAAACTTATAAAACAATCATGCACACGTGCAGAATTCCCAAACAACACCCCTCCATCAACTCCCTACAATGTGGTGTGTCATTTGCTACAGATAAAATAATATCATCTGATTGTTGCCATGTCCATAGTGTACACTTGGCTCACACTTTCCATACTGCCTCAGTATCCACACAATACATCTTTCACATAGATGCAAGAATATTATATTATTACTACTAATCAGCCCATAGGTCACTCCAGCTGTATTTTTCCCATGCTTCTCTACATTCCCAACATCCTGCAGTAGTAATGTACATTTGCTCTAGCTCACAAAGGACACTCTTGCATCTGTACCATCAACCACAATTCTCATCCACCTCTACATTCTGTCAATTGGCATTTACATAACTAGACTACCATTTTCAGTCCCATCCCCATTTATAAACTAGCTGTTACTCACTATGTGTTACCACCCACTCTATACATTTCCACACTTTTACAGTAAAGCTAATTAAAACTTCTACAGACATAAACATCGGTAGTCACTCAGTCCTCCTCTTATCTCCTTTAAGAATCCACCACCTACCACCAGGTCTTGAAGATATTATCCAATAATTTCTTCTAGAATTTTTATGGTTCTTGCTTTTATTTTTAGTTTTTTGATCCATTTTGAGTTAATTTTTGGATGAGGTGTGAGATAGGGGTCCTCTTTCCTTCTTTCAGCTATGGATATCCAATTCTTTCAGCGCCATTTGTTGAATGGATTGTTCTGCCCGAGCTGTGTGAGTTTGACAGGCTAGTCAAAAATCACTTGACCATACCTGTGAGGGTCTGTTTTTGAACCATAAATTTGGTTCCATTGGTCTATTGTGTCTGTCTTTAGGACAGTACCATGCTGTTTTTACCACTATAGGTAGGGATTATGATTTAAAGTCTGGAGATGAGGGTTCACGTTTCCTTTTTATGATGTTTCTGGCTGTTCAGGACTCCTTACCCTTCCAAATAAATTCAATGATCGTGTTTTACATTTTTTTCTTTAATACTGGTGGAATTTTTATTGGGATTGCATTAAATCTGTATATCAATTTGAGTAGAATTGATATCTTGATATATTTAGTCTTCCAATCCATGAGCATGGAATGTTCTTTCAGTTATTTAGGGCTTTTTTTGATTTGTTTTAACATTGGGTTGCTGTTTTCTGAATACAAGTGCCTTACATCATTGGTTAAGTTTGTTCCTGACTATTTGAGTTTTATTGGCCATATTTTATTTTCACCACTCTTTTGACACTTTTAGATACTTTTATTGATAAAGTCTTCATTTCTGGACTCTCTTCCAGGCCCCTCTCTCCTGTCTTTTCTTTTCAGGCTCTAGCACACCCTTTAGTATTTCCTGAAAATCTGGTCTCTTGCTTAGAAATTCTCTGTTTCTGTTTATCTGTGAATATTCTAATTTTGTCCTCATTTTTGAATGACAGCCTTGCTGGATATAAGATTCCTGACCGGAAGTTTTTCTCTTGTAGTATCTTAAATATATCAGACCACTGTCTTCTTGCCTCAAGGGTTTCTGGTGAGAAGTCAGCACTTAATCTTATTGGATATCCCTTATATGTTATGCATGGCTTTTCTCTTGATGCTCTCAGAATTCTCTCTTTGTCTTTGGCATTTGACATTCTGATGAGTATGTGTCTTGGAGTTGGTCTATTTGTATTTTTTCAGATGTGAGTACATTGTGCTTCTTGGACAGGGATATCTATGTCCTTCAGTAGGGAAATTTTCTACCATTATTTCTTCAAATATTCCTTCTGCCCCTTTTTCCTTCTCTTCTGCTTCTGGGACACCCATGACACATGTTTGTGTACCTTTTGCTGTCATTTAATTCCCTGAGACCTTGTTCAATTTTTTCCATTCTTCATCTTTTCTTTTATATGTTCACTTTCAGAGGCTATTTCTTCACACTTACCAATCCTTTCTTCTGCCTCCTCAAATCTGCTATTATATGATTCCAATGTTTTTTTAAATTTCACTTATTGTACCTTTCATTCCCATAAGACCTCCTATTTTTTTATGTATGCTTTCAAATTCTTTTTTGTGCTCATTCAATGTCTTCTTAATATCCTTAATCTCTGTAGCCATCTCATTGAATTTATTAAGGTAATTTGTTTGAACATCTATGATTGGTTGTCTTAACTCCTTTATGTCATCTGGAGGCTTATCTTGTTCCTTTAACTGGGCCATATTTTCCTCTTTCTTGTTGTGGGTTGTAATTTTTTGTTGATGTCTTTGCATCTGGTTTACTAGAGTATTTTTTCTTGGTGCAGTTTTTCTCTTTAGGGCTTCCTGTCCTTTTTCCCTTGTTGGTTGTGTATCAGGAGCCAAGCATGTAGTTGGTGCTGTAAGCTGTAGAGGCTCAAGCTGCCCTCATTGCCCCAGGGACCAATGAAGCTTCTTCCAACTTTCTCCTCTGCCAGGGGTAGAGACAGAGTCACAGCTGTGTGGAATAATCCAAGTGCAGGTCTAGACTGTAGTTGCCCAGAGAGACTGATGAAACTTCACATCCCTTTCTCCCCTACCTGGGGCAGGCATGGAGCTGCAGGTGTGGGCAGCAATCTATGCAGTGTGGGTCCAAGATGACCACAACTGCCCTAATAGACTTCTGATTTTCGGTCTATACCAGCCAAAGTTACCTGCAGTTACCCATATAGGCTGGTGCAGGGCTCCTCAGACTCCTCCCTGCCAGAGGCAGGGCCGGTGCCTAGGTGGGCTGCAGGCTGATCTACATGAAAGAAACTGTTTCCTGCTGACACTGAGAGTTTCAGTCAGCCCAGCTTCCCCCCAGGCTGCGGCGGAGTAAAAGTGGCGGCTACTGGTCTCTTTCTGACTTGGGCTGGTTCACCCCCCAGCTGTTCCCAAGATTATTTCTTAGCCAGCTGAGTCTACCAATCAGGAGCTGCCAATTCCAGCCACAGTACAGCTCCTGGGGCAGCTCATGCTGTCAGAGTAGGATAATCACCGGCATCTGAGGCTTGGCTGGTCACTTCCTCGAGAGGCTGGCAAAGGTCCCTCCAGCTTCTTCCCACCTGGAGGTGGCACTGGGGCCTAGGCTAGACCTGCAATATGATCTGGATGGAAAGAAGCCAGTCCCCACCAGCACTGGGATTCTCAGTCCACCCCGCTTCCCCTCATGCCAGGCATGGAGTTCAGATGGCAGCTCTCGGCCTCTTTCTGGCTTGGGCAGGCTCAAACTTTAGCTGTTCTCAGGATCATACTGTAGCCCACTAAATTTACTCATCAGTAGCTGAAGTTGGTGCCCAACTGTCTCTTCCTCCCCCATTTTTGGGAAGTGGTGCTTTCAATTCCAGCCATGGAACAGCTCCTGAGGTGGCTTGTGCCTCCAGTGGAGGATGGGCACCGGCCTCTGGGGTGTGGAGCACTCTACTTATGAGTCTTCTCTGCAGATGGGCAGTCTCCTCTTTCCACTCCTTCAAGGACATTGCAGGATGCTCTTCTGGTCTCCCAGAGCCCCCAAATAGGTGTTTCAGCGAGCTCCAGAGAGCTCTGGATGTTTGCTGACTGCCCTGTAGCAGGAGCTGACTCTAGGAGCTCCTTACCCCACTGCCATCATGCTGGTTCTTCTCTTATATTACTTAAAAAAATTTTATTTTATTTACCCCCCCATTGTTTTTTTGTGCTCACTGTCTACTCTCTGTGTCTGTTCGTTGTGTGCTTTCTGTGTCTGCTCATCTTCTTTTTAGGAGGCACTGAGAACCAAACCTGGGACCTTCCATGAGGGAGGGAGGTACCCAATTCATTGTCCCATCATCTGCTCTCTGCCTGTGGTGCCTCTTATTGTGTTTCCTTGTTGTGTCTCTTTGTTGTGTCACCTCATTGCGTCAACTTGTTGTCTTGCTTGTCTTCATTAGGAGGCACCAGAAACTGAACCTGGGACCTTGCATGTGGTAGGTAGGTTCCCAAGTGCTTGAGTCACATCCACTTCCCTCTTATATTACTTTAAAAACCTCTAAATACAGGTTCAAATATGACTGCTGTATGGTAAAAGTGATAAGTGATAACTTCCTTATTCAGCAACGTGACAGCCTCATGAGCATCAAGCTGATTATTCCATTTGACTACTTAGCTAGTTTGTTAATTGAGTGAGCCATTACTTGAAGATAACGTGCTGAAATAAAACTTTTTGCAAAAAGTGTTAGGGTAATAAGAAGTAGTATTCTTATGTATGTACAAAGGGAAGGAAAAAAACACTACCTACTTTAAAATAAAGTCCCTTATGCTGTGGGATTCTTAGCCCCAAGTTTCTCAGTCTCTTTTCTATGTTGTCAGTTCTAATCAGAATATGATTTGGTGAGAATTTCAATGGAACATCACATAATAGAATTTCACTACTGTAGGAAAAGGAGCTGCACATAGAATTCTTCTGCCTTCATTTCATTAGGTTGAGTTGTATGATATTTTCTAGCTTTCAAGCAATTTATTCCATTGTGTATTAAAGAGTATGGGTTCTGAGTCACATTATTTGGTTCAAAACCAGGCACCACAGTTGATTTGCTCCATGTCCTTGGGCAAGGCATTTCATTCCCCAGAGCCTTAGTTTTCTCAAATGTAAAATGGGGATGATAATGGTTCTCATCTCAAAGAATTCTTGTTGTGGCAAATAAGTGAATATTGCAAAATGCTTAGTACAATGCCTGGCATAGTAACTTCCCAAAAGATGCTACCCATGAATAACTTACCTGGGCATCATGAAGTGTATGTCAGATGTGAGTTTTGATGAGTGGGTGGCAGTTATTTCTTGGGGGAAAATTTCACTTTGGCCAATGCTCTCCAAAATGTCTCCCTTTCCTTAGCCTCATCACCATACACCCCAGTGTTCTGCTCTTGGAATCTCTGCTGCCTTCTGATTCATCACTTTTGTGCTGTTCTCTTCAATTTCTTTCTTCTTTAGCTTGTTTTTTTCCATTGCTTGTCAGCTGCTGCTTCCTTTGTGATCTTGAAAAGTGCTTACTCATGACTTCTCAGTTCCTTCAATGTCATATGTTTTATTCAATCATTGGCATCCAACTTATCTATCTACCTGACCTTCACCACCATATTCAGAATTCAAGCAGTCAGGTGCAATTGCCCTTCATCTCCTCTAATGATTGTTTAAAAACTCTTAGTAAAAAAGCCAAAACATCTAAGAAAAAGTACTAACCTTTCAGATCAAATTTATTTTGATTTTTTTTAATCCACAAAGATGTGCAGCATATTTCCTTTACTTTGGTCCATTTGCATAGTTTTGGATTTTTAGACGTAGTCTTTTGACATGATGTGGCTGATTACCTTCCTTCCATTTTAAAAATCAATGGGCACTGTTCTCTGCTGGACAGTGCTTGTGAGGTATGCAGCTGACTATGGTACAGCAGTGACGAGCGTCCTGGTCTTGTTGGTCCAGAGAGCATAGCTATATTAGAAGATGTTATGTTTCTCCTCAGCAAAGCATATGGGGGAGAGTGGAATGGAGATGCTCTGTCTGTCACACCCGTAGGTCAGTGTCCTTTGGGTTTTTATGGGGAAAATAGTGCTGAACGTTTTCAAAGGTCAAATTGCTGAAATGGAAAAGTGATATGATGGTGATTAGAATGATGGTAAGGGCTGACATTTGTTCAACCCTTGCTCTGTACCCAGCAACTCATTGAACTCTCACAACACCCTAAAACATAGATCTAATTATTTCTTTTTTCCAGATGAAGAAACTTAAAAATCAGGGGATTTAAGAATCTTGCCCAACGTCATATTGCTGTGGCCTCATGCCAGATCCTATGCTTACCATGACACTCCGCTTTGTGGCTGACCAGGTTTGGCCATCAGTGTCTCCTGACACCCAGTGGGGTGTGACCAGATTCCTCCTAAGACAGCCTCCTCCTCCTGCCTGAAGCTGTCTCTGGAGCTTACCCCTTTTCTGTTCTCTCTTGGTTGTTATAACCAGGAAATTCTTTACAAGGGATTGTTATACTCTGGTATTTTTCTTCTCAGAACCAGGGCGTGGGTGTTGGCATAGAGTTCTCTACTACTTTCTCCTAACAAAATATGCCTGGCCAACCTGGACCATATTTATCAGGGAGATGTGGAAATAAAGAAGCTGGGATTGATATATTTTATACCCAAAGTCAGTGACTTCGAGTCTTCTGGAGACCTCTTTGGCAACTCACTGTTACAAAGAGGTTCACTTTTATGTAAATGAAACTAATAATACAGGTTAAATTTATTTCTTATATTTTACTGTGAGTTAAACCACTGAACAAAAATTACATGTAAAACATATTATAATGGAACGGAACCATGATGAATAGAAATAAGTAGAAATAAATAGAAAACTAGTTTTAAAGTCCAACTCCACAATTTACTATCTGTGTCTCCTTTAACAAGTTACTTGACCTCTCAGAGACTCAGTTTTCTAAGTTTTTAGAGGATATAATCATACCTACCAACAAGCTTAGTGAATAAGTTGTAAAAGTGTGAAAATACTCCAGGTCCTTAATGAACTTCAAAAGGTAAGAGAGGGCTCAAGTCTTTCTTAGGTGATTCACTTGGAAACATTATATATCAACCACATGTGCAAAAGAGATTTATTTTCAGGGCTTGCTTAACTCTTAAAAATCTTTTTTTTTTTTTTTTTTTCACTATGAGGAGACCATTGCTTGGACATGCTGTGTTCTTATAATTAGTGCAGAAGTCCTGAGTCACCCACAAGGCATCCTTTTATTTTTTTACTTTTTTTTTAAGGCATACTTTTAAGAAAAAGAACAGGCATTGACATTTCAAAAGATCTATTGACATTACATTTTGTGGCATATTTTTGGAGGTGAATATTTATCTGGTATGGCTGCTTGAGGAAATAGTTTTCCATATTTGCAACTGGGTTCTTCTTTCTCATTTCTCAATAATTTATTGTATGGGTGGAATGAATTCTATAATGCTCTTGAATGTTTTTCAGTAAAAGATGAATTTCACAGTCTCACATTTAATCAATAATCTTCTACCTGACAGCATAGCTGGAGAGCGTTCCAACCAGCTTGCTCACCAGCATCAGAAACAGGAAGTAAAGGTCACTGTCCAAAGTGCTGAAAGCTGCTGCCACTTATGGAATAGGTGACTCTGGGGTTGCTTTCTATTAATAGAATGGACCTCTTAATTTTAATTTTTTTTTTTAGGAGGTACTGGAGATTGAACCCAGGACCTCACATATGGGAAGCAGGTATTCAATCACTGAGCTACAGGTGCTCCCCACGGATCGCTTTTTTTTTTTACAGCCCCCCCCCCCCCAGATGGCTCCCTCATCTGTTTGCTCATTGTTTTTAACTCATTGTCTCACTCATTGTTTTTGCTTGTTATCTATTCATTGTTTTTTTGCTCTTTGTCTGCTTGTTGTCTGTTTTTTCTTTAGAAGGCACAAGGAACTGAACCTGTAACCTCCAATGTGGGAAGCAGACACTCAACTGCTTGAGCCATACCTGCTCCCATCTCATTTTAGTATATAATTCAGTATTCTTAAATACTTCAACAGAGTAAAGCTTCTTGAGGCTTGTAGGGTAATAACATCTGCAAAAAATTGTCTTGGTATCTATAAAAATAGAAGTAATCTGGAAATTATTAGTTTTTATACTTTTTCTTGTGGTACAATATTTTTTTCCTTTCTACAAAGGTAAGTGGGCTTGTATAATTTTTACTGAGTGTAAATCATAACTAATTTAATATTTTTTATGTAATATGGAGTTGTTGGGATTTATGGTTTGATATGATCTTCACATAGATGCTGCATTAGTTAGCCAAGGGGGTGCTGATGCAAAATATCAGAAATCAGTTGGTTTTTATAAAGGGTATTTATTTGGGGTGGAAGCTTACAGTTACCAGGCCATAAAGCATAAGTTACTTCCCTTACCAGTCTATTGCCATGTGTTGGAGCAAGATGACTGCTGACATCTGCATGGGTTCAGGCTTCCTGGGTTCCTCTCTTCCTGGGCTTGTTTTTCTCTGGGCTCAGCTGTCCTGCTTTCTCTACAAGGTCAGCTCCAGACTATCAGCTGACTGACTGTGTCTCTCTCCTTGGGGCTTTGTTCTCTCCCTGCTTCTCTGTGTGTTTACTTCCTGGGCTCCAGCTCAAAACTCCAACTAAGTCTTTTGCCATGTTGCTTTCTCTGTGAGTCCCCCCCCCCTCCCCACCAAGGGAGTGGGGATGCAAAATCCTACTGACATGGCCCAATCAAAGCTTTAATCATTATTTAATCAAGTAAAAGTGAAACTTCTGAATCCAGTATAATCTAATATGCCTGTGGGGACAGACAAGTTTACAAACATAATCCAATATGTATTTTTGGAATTCATAAACAATATCAAACTGCTACAGATGCTGACATAATTAGACTTCTATAACCTGCCTATTGTAAAGGTCAAAATAGAACCAAGAAATGGATCTGTAAATTGAGTATTGTTTTAACCTCTTCAGTCCAGAGGTTGGAAGCCAAAAGAATGTTGTTCAGTTTGGACATGAGTGTGGTGTTTGGATAATGAAATTTATTTAGAGCCTTTTTTTTCTGTGAAAAAAATTAATTTGAAAGCACTTTTTTATGATCCATCAGTTATTACAGATTGTCATTCTTATTGTTCGGATGAATAGTTTATAAAAATAAGCCCTAATTTTTCCATATCCACTTTACTACCCTAGTTTCCCCCCTCCAAACATTTCTTTTTCATCTCTTTTCCTTTATTTTTGTTACATTTAGTTCATGACACACTGTCATAATTGGTCCTTAGAAAGATGCCCTGTGTTTTGTGTTATTTTTGCCATTTTTTTCTCTCACTCTCATCCCCATTCCCTCTTCTCATATACATCCATTTCAATGTGTTGTCTACTTACATATTCTTAAAATATATGTTTTATATACATATATGGCTATATTAGTCAGCCAAAGGTGTGCTGATGCAAAAACCATAAATCTGTTGGCTTTTATAAAGGGTATTTATTTGGGGTAGGAGCTTACAGTTACCAGGCCATAAAGCAGAAGTTACTTCCCTCGCCAAAGTCTATTGCCATGTGTTGGGGCAAGGTGGCTGCTGACATCTGCCATGGTTTGGGCTTCCTGGGTTCCTCTCTTTCCAGGGCTTGCTTCTCTTTCCTCACAACCATGCTCCTCTGTATGCTTACTTCCTGGGTTCCAGCTCAAGACTCCAGCATCAAAACTCCAACAGCAAAACTCCAACATCAAAAACTCCAACTTTAAAACTCCAACTCGGTCCTTTGCCATGTCTTTTATCTGAGAGTCCCCACCCATCAAAGGGCAGGGACTCAACACACTACTGACGTGGCCTAATCAAAGCCCTAATCATAATTTAATCACACCCAGGTACAGACCAGTTTATATATATAATCCAATATCTATTTTTGGAATTCATGAACCATATCAAACTGCTACAAAGGCATTACACCATAATTTTGTACTATTCTCTGTTTTTACTTAGTACTATTTTAAAAGATATACCATGTTTGTATCTATATAAATATATAGATATATATTGCCCTTTATATATATATATATAGATAGATATTTATATGTATTTCAATGCTTCTGACTTCATAAAGAAGTAAATTTTCTTTAAATTAACCTGACAATGCAATTTAATTCTAAGGAAATTCCTTCTTTAAAGTATTGTCATCCCACACCTGAATATGGTAAATCTCTGCATTTATTCAGGTCTTTTTAAAGTGTACCTTGAAAGAGATTAAAATTTTCTCCATGCAGGTCTTGGTGCCCTCCTTTTTAATAATTTCTTGATACTTTTTAGATTTTATTGCTTTTCTGTGTGGTAGCTTATTTCATGTTATGTATTTGTTAGTTATTGCTGGTAAGGAGAAATATTTTTTATTTTAATAAGTTGATCTTTATTCAGCAACCTTGGATTATTAAACCTATATCAGTGATTTATGAAATGATCATATCATTTTCCAGTAATGTTTATTATGCCCTTTCACTTAAAATGTTTTTTTTCTTTCCTTATTTTTTTTCTTTCTTAATTGCATTTGCAAGGACCTCCAATATTGTGTTGCACAGTCATAGTAAATATATTCTTCATCTTAAAGTGCACTCCTTGTGCATGGGGCTCCCCTACGCGGGGGACACCCCTGTGTGGCAGGGCACTCCTTGCGCGCATCAGCACTGTGCATGGGCCAGCTCATCACATGGGTCAGGAGGCCCTGGGTTTGAACTTTGATCTTCTCATGTGATAGGTGTATGCCCTATCTGTTGGGCCAAATCTGCTTCCACTAAGTATTTTATAATTTTCACTTTTATTATTCTTTTTTCCCAGAAACAGAATGTTTCTTACTAATTGATATTGATTTCTAATTTTATTGCTTTATGATATTGATTTCTAATTTTATTGCTTTATGATCAGAAACATAATCTATATGAAGCTTCTGTTATGGCCTGGTACATTGCAAATTTTTGCAAATGTTCCATGTGTATCAATATACATATATATACAAACTTATTAAGTTCTTCTACAACATGACTTTTCTTTGTGTCTGTTTTATCTTTTTCCGAGAAAGAAGTATTAAAATATCCAGCTACAATGGTTGATTTATCTCTTTCTTTCTGTAGTTTTTTTCTATGATGCTTTTGATACTTAATTTAGAGCATTATGTTCATGATTGTTATAGGTTCTTGATGTAGTGATTCTTCTACCATTATGTATTGTACCTTCCCTTATGATAATTTTTACTTTAAATTCTATTTAGTCTAATATTTAAAGTATGTTATCGTAGCTTTCTTTTGGTTCATATTTTTCATGTTTTTATTTTCAACCTTTCTGTGCACCTTTGCTTTAAGTAAATCTCTTATAGGCAACATTTTGCTAGATAATTTAAAAAATAAAACCTGGGAAAATAACCTTTTAATCACTTAGTTTAACTTTTTACATTAATTGTAGTGATTATAATATTAGGATTTATTACTGTATCTAATTTTGTGCATTTAATTTTGCACACCTTTTAATATTTTTTTCTACCTTCCTACTTTCTAGTGGGTATGTTGAATTTTATTTTATAGGTTTAAAAATATGGTTTTATTTTTCTGGTGATTACTTGTAGATTATTAAAACTGCACTTACCTTTCTAATGCTAACACAGCAAATACATTGTCATGCTCTCACTTCACTCTCATCTAGCCCTCTCCTTCCCATCAGCATGTTTATATTGAACTTTAGGTCAATTTTTAAATACCGATATCTACTCCATCCCCATTTTTTGAGTCATTGCTTAACTGAGAAAATAAAATAAGTTGACATATTCACTCACTTTTCCTTCCCATATCTTGTAGTGACCTTATGAACTTAATTTCTCTTTTATAGTGTTATTTCTCCTAAAAGTATTTTCAAAGTGGGTCTTTGTGTGACAAACTGATTAACCTGATGAATTTTCTGATAAACCCTCTGAAACTTTGAGTGATTAAAAACACTTTTAGGGAAGCAATTTGGCTCAGCTGATAGAGTGTCTGCCTTCCATATAGGAGGTCCAGGGTTCAAACCCAGGGCCTCCTGACCTGTGTGATGAGCTGGCCCACGTGCAGTGCTGACTCGCAAAAGGAGTGCTGTGTCATGCAGGGGTGTCCCCTGCGTAGGGGAGCCCCACGTGCAAGGAGTGTGCCCCCGCAAGGAGAGCCAACCCATGCAAAAAAAATGCAGCCTGCCCAGGAGTGGTGCTGCACACATCGAAAGCTGACGCAACAAGATGACGCAACAAAAAGAGACACAGATTCCTGGTGCTGCTGACAAGAATACAAGCTGACACAGAAGAACGCACAGCAAATAGACACAGAGGCAGACAATGAGGGGGGTAAGGGGAGAGAAATAAGTAAAAAATAAATCTTTAAAAAAAACCACTTTTACTTCAATCTTGCCATTTAATTGAAAGTTTAGCTGACAGAAAATCCCAGGCTTTCTTGAGGTTTCCAGCTTCTTTCTCTAACTTTTGATAAAGATGACTTCTTGAATCTATTGTTTTTATTGTGAGTCTTGAGGTAGTTTTGCAAGTGACCCTTAATCTCTTTGAGCTTCATGTTCTTTTTCTGTACAATGAGGAAATAAGAGTGCATACTTCACAAAGCATATGATGGGAAATTAATGAAGCAGTATATGAGAAAGTGATATTCTTCGCGTGTTTGTGGACAAGAGAGTAGTCACCAAGTTGCCTCTAATCTGACTTTATTTATTTATTTATTTTTTTATTGACTTTGTAATAATATTACATCAAAAATATATATGTGAGGTCCCATTCAACCCCGCTCCCCCACCCCCCCTCTCTCCCCCCCAACAACACTCGTTCCCATCATCATGACACATCCATTGGATTTGGTAAGTACATCTTTGGGCACCTCTGCACCTCATAGTCAATGGTCCACATCATGGCCCATACTCTCCTCCATTCCATCCAGTGGGCCCTGTGAGGATTTACAATGTCTGGTGATTGCCTCTGAAGCACCATCCAGGGCAGCTCCATGTCCCAAAGACACCTCCACCTCTCATCTCTTCCTGCCTTTCCCCATACCCATCGTCCACCATGTCCACTTTTCTCAATCCAGTACCCCCTCTTCTATGTGGACATTGGATTGGTTGTGTCCATTGCACCTCTATGTCAAGAGGAGGCTCAAATTCCACATGGATGCTGGATGCAATCCTCCCATTTTCAGTTGTAATCACTCTAGGCTCCATGGTGTGGTGATTGTCCTTCTTCAACTCCATCTTAGCTGAGTGTGGTAAGTCCAATAAATCAGATTGTAGGTGCTGGAGTCTGTTGAGGCTCAGGACCTGGCTATCACATTGTCAGTCCAGAGATTCAAATCCCCTAAATATATCTTAAATCCCAACGTTAACTGCACCTCCAGCACATTAGCATGAAAGTCTTATGAAGGGAGATCCCATCTGAGTCCAGATTCATCACACATAAACACCATTTCCAAAGAGGGGCCATCTGCCCTGGTAGTTAACCCCATCGGCCATGGCCATAACTCTCATGGGTCTCTTTAGCCTTCAAAGGAAACAATATCTGGGGGTTGTATCTGCTTTATCTGTCTCTCTGACTCTGCTCAGTTGTGCATGAGGGCAATCCTTCTGCCAGCCTCCAGACTCTTTTTTAGAAACTCATAGCCATATAAACTCATTTCTCCTTTCCATTTCCCCCTTACTTTAGGTCAAACAGCATTTTAAAGTCATGTTATTTTATGTAGACATGGATATTCTGCTGATCCGCATTGAACCTTCCGTATAAGGTCCTTTTCCAGTTGCATCATCAGTTGGTATTTGATAGTGGTCCCTCGTTGCCAGGGAGGCTCGTCCCCGGGTGTCATGTCCCACGCTGGAGGGAAGGCATCTAATCTGACTTTAAAATGTCTGATAAAATTCTTCTCTTTACAAATGGATGGAGAAGGAAAAAGAGAGCAGGTGACAGTCTCTTCTGTTTCCCATGGGCGGAGGATTCACTTCGAGTTTTCCCATTTTTAAAAACCGCAGAAAGTTTTTCTTGCTGTTATAGTTAAAGGACTTTCAGCAGCTTCTTTTCATGCGCTAGGCCTCAGGGTGGGACACATGATCCATAGCTTGAGGGAAAACAGGGTGCCCTTTTCCAAGTCTCTGCTGTGCAGGAGGCTGGTGTGGGGCGGGAGGATAGGTGCTGTCACTGACGTACAAGTTGGCATGGGCACTTAAAGCTCCTCGTTTTCGGGCTTGTGGCTGCCTTCATATCGTAAATTACTTCTCCATTTTTCTCCTCTGAAGTGAAAACAAGGAAACAAATCTGGCTACTAATTTTTTTTTCCTGTTTGTTCACACCTGGTAGTCCCAGTGGCTGCTTAGGGCTGGAGGGGTTGGAGGGGTGTTTGCTAAAGGACACGAGTTGCTTTTTGAGGGAATGAAAATGCTCTAAAATTGAGCGGGGCAATGGTTGAGCTTATCTATGAATATACAGGAACCACATCGCATTGTACACAGGAGGCGGGGGAATTGTATGGTATGTGAATTATGTCTCAATAGAGCTGTGAAAGGAAAAGAGAGAAAAATCCTTAGCGGGCCCTTTTACTCAAGGAGGCCTCTGTGTTTGCTTGGAAGTGAGTGGGGCTGGGGGAGTCGGGAGAAGTAAGCCTGGAAGGGCGGCCCCTGCAAGTGTAGGGGGCGGCGTGGAGACGGCTCTTTAGGGAGCTTGTGCCACCCCACCTGGGTGCCCTGGCACGTAGTGTCCCCCACAAACATTTTTGAAAAAAAGATCTGTTGACCTGGTGTATATGGTGGGCCTCTCATTTCCAGCAAAGAAGGATCGACTTTGCTTTGCCCTGATGTTTTCCAAATTGGCTTTTTAAAAGACAAAACAGAGCAAAGAATAAAAAAACAAACAAAAGCAGAGTCAGGGAAACCCCTTAGGGGGGTCCAGACTGCCTGCTTCGTTTTCTTTCTTGGAGTAGAGCAGACTGCGGCTCCACTCACCTGGACTCTGCAGAAGCTCCAAGCAAAAGGCAGATGTAAGGGCAGACCCACCCCATGCATTTTTAAACTCACAAGGCCTTTGAAGACATCGGAACATGTGAGAGAAGCACAAGGACATTCCGCCAACGCAGAATGAAAGCGGCTTTCATCTTCTCAAAGTCGCTTTACATCTTAGTTCACGAAAGCCCTCAGCTTTCCTCTCTGCCCCTTTTTACGAATATGAGGACTAATTCTCAAGTGAAGTGCTTTTAAAATGGCCACACACAAAAGGGATCACTGGAATAGATCTAAATTACATGAATCTCCTTCTAGGCCCAGAGACAGCAGTCTCAGTACAGATTTTTTTTTTCTCCAGATCCCAGAAATCAGGTATATGCTTATCAAACCTAAAATGTAACCCTAAGAATTCACAGGATTTCCCCCTTCTCTCATAGTGTAAAGGTGGAAGTTGCAAACTTATGTTTGTTTTTGTTAGGGAATCATTTGCATATGGAAGAATCAGAGAGCTGTTTTGCTTGTTAGGAACTGGCCAGGGCGCTGGATCGCTGGGGTGGGCGGACAGTGAAGGGTAGTTTTGAGATTAGTATTTTGTACTGGGGGAACTTGAGAGTTTCAGGGAGCTCCAGCTCAGTAATTTGAGCAGTGATGGAAATGAACACATGGCATCTCCCCTCAGTCCTGCCTTTGAAAGCTTTGACCTTGGCCTGCTGCTCCCATCTCTGGGCCTCCTGCACTTCATTTCCCCTTTTGATAAAGGTGGGATAATGCCTTTGGGTAGATGGGATGTTTCCAATTTGGCATGATTATGAATTATTATGATTGTACATGTCTTTGGTGGACATATGTACTCACGTCTCTTGGGTAAATACCCAGGAGTGGAATTGCAGGATCATAAGATATACGTCTGTCTAACGTTACTCATCCTACCTGGATTTTAAAGAGAACTTTTGTCTTTCTGGAAGTGTGAGCCTCATGAAATGTGGAATTCTTATGACTCCTAAGAGCTTGAGGTCATGCCATGTCTTATGAACTGATAGGCAGCCACTTTGTGGTGATGAGGCAAATTTTTGTCCTTCCCATTGTCAAACACCTCAGCCTTTACTGAAGCACTTTGGGACTGTGGGCATCTTATTAGAGAAGGATTCATTCATTCAGCAAGCCCACTGGGGATGCGGCATGAATGAGAGACATTATCTACTCTGGAAAAGCTTCCTGCTTGGAGAGAGGTGGAATATCTGGGTTTAGGTCCTGAGATTGTTATTCTTTGTATTAGGCTGCACTGCTGTTCATCCATACGTGGCGCCTCTTTCTGGGGAAGGAGTAGTGAGGATTATTTATCTTTCCCTGTTGAACGCAGGCATGGCCATGTGACTAGATTTGGCCAGTGAAATGTGAATGGAATGGTCTGTGCCCTTCGGGTGGTAGCTTTAGGAACCAGCACATAGTTTGCCATGTTCCCTTTCCCCTCTGTCATGATGACCTGCAATGTTCTGGAAAAAGACTGCTCTGGTTTACCAGCCTAGGTCTCAGTGAAGTCTGCACAGAACAGAGCCACAGCAGATCAATGATGAACATGTAACATGAGTGAGAAATAAACTGCTTGCCTTTTAAGCTACTGGTATTTGGGGGACTATTTCTTACTACAGCATAACCTTGCCTGTCCTGACTGATTCAGCACTTACTAGACATAGATCCCTGGGCATGTCATATGGCCCGCAGCTCTTGAGTCTATTAAATGGGGATATGAGCTCCTATCTTTTTCCCAGCTCTGTTTTGAGGAGTAGAATGAACAGCAAGTGTGAAATTGCTTTGAAATCCAAAAATGCGCTACAAATATGAGACTTGGTTTCAGTTGTTGCAGTGTAGGACAACCTAGTAGTTAGGGGTTAGGGGCTTAGGCTCTGGTATTATGCGGCTGGGCCACTTACAGACTGTATGACCTTGGGTAAGTTCCTTAACTTCTCTAAACCTCAGTTCCCTCAGCTCTAAAATGTGGAAAGGAATATTATCCACCTGATATGGTGGTGGGTAGGCTAATGAGAAAGTACGATGAAGCACAGCACATAGCAAGCCCTCAATAAATGCTGGCTACCATTGTTGTCATTATTGTGTTGTTTTGTCATTGTCATCTAGACACATTTTCTGTCAGCAACAGAATCGAAGGGCTCAGGTGGAGGCTGGGGTCCTGCGGTGCTGTTCTATTACAACTGAAACAGAATGTGCTATATCTTTGAAAAAAAATCTGTAGACAGGGAAACAATCCATCCAAGGGAAACTGTTTAAGTACTTTAGATTTTGTGTTCATGATAAATTTATTAGGAATCTGCTGCTAAAAAGAGTCTTCTTTCAAAATAAATCAATAGTTCATACTCGGGCTAAGAGACTAAAATTCTCTTCTTCTTGCCAGAAATTGGTCATGGAAAAAAAAAATCACATTTCTCCTGTTTGTCAAAACATTTATTGGCTCTGCTATGTCCAAGGTAAGGCACGGGGTAAAATAATGCCCCATAGTATACACAGTCTAGAGGAGAAGAGGAACGTGTGTATAAACATTCAAAATAAGCTGTTCTAAGTGCTTTTGCATCATAGAGTTACATAACAGAGGTGATGGGAACGGAGATGGGGGGGGCACATATTTTGTCTAGAAGGACCCTCGCTTTGGCCAAGAGGGGACGTGATGTGTGAACTGGCTACTGCTTGGATATGTAGGGGCCCAGGGGTTCCACAGATTGGGAGGCAGGATATGGGAATTGGCTAGAGATGAAACAGGAAAGAGTAGCTAAGGCTGGTTGCAAGGGTCCTCAGTGCCATGCTAGGGAATTTGGACTTCATTCTGTGGATGAGGGAGGTGGCGTAGACACATTTGCATTCAGCACAAATGCTTTGGATAAACACCAAAGACAGAGAGGAAGAAAAATCAGCAAAGTTGTGAATTATCCTCTATTTATAGAGCAAGCAAATTTTTTGGTTGCTGAACAGGTTGTGCCTACATAGGTTCCTTGGGATGGAATTGCACTAAAAGGAGTTACATGCCATTTGGGGCTGTTACTGAGTAAAAGTGTCATTATGGGGTTAGCCTAAGGGGGAGACGGAGCTGGGGAGGGGGGTCAGACCGATCAGAATAATAGCATTGGCTATTGTTTACCGAGGCCTTGTGAGAGACACTTCACAAACAGCGCTGCTGCCACTGCAGGGGAGCTTGTCATTCAACCCAGGGCGCTGAAGTATGCCCCTCTTTTGCTCTGCTGTTCCACCGTGGCAGCCTTCGGCTCACAGAGGCTGATGTTAGGTGGAAGCAAATCAGCAAGACCTGTGTACCCTTCCCTGCTACGTGTAGGAATTAGACTGGCTGTAGCAAACGGTTACATTTCTTCAAATGTAGTCAGTATGTTAACATAAAGGAACACTGTGAACTGTTTTTAATAGCAAAGTACTAAATGGCTATAAATAGCAGAATGGATAATTAAAGAGAGGCATACCAGGGACTACTGCAGAGCAGTTAAAGATCAATTAATTAGAATTGCGTATATATTACGGCTAAATCTCCAATTCATAATGTTGGGCTAAAAAGCAAAGACACTTACCATATGATTCCATTTATATGAAGTTTAAAAAACATGGCAGACACTTTTGTACTTTGATGAAACATTAGTACATAATAAATATAAAAACCGGATTCATGCTAGAGGTTACCTCTGAGGAGGAAGAGAGGAACAAATGGGAAGAGTTGACACAGTGGGCTTCAGTTTTATCTGCCATGCTTCCTTTACTTTGAAACCAAAAAGTCAATAAGGCAAATAAATGTTCATATTAGATAAAGCTGGACAGCAGGTTCATGGTTACTCATTATGTTATTCTATTTTCTCTTCCTATCTCAGAATTTGGAATATTTCATAATACAATAAAATCCTAAAAGGAGATGCTTTAATCGAGGCACCAAGGCCTCTCCAAACAACGACATCGCCTTTGGTATTGAATGAATTTTCTAACTGCTTTTTCATCCCATGACAGCTTTTGGTTTTCATCCATGGTGCACATGTGTGTGTAGGTGTGTGTTTGGGGACCTGTGAAAGGAAGGGAGAATATTTGTTTAAAAGAAAAAAGAGTTTTATGTTGGTACCAGAACCTCCAAAGCTTATCTTCTGAAGAAGAAATGCAGAATATGTTACCTTAATGAGTAGAAGGACTTATGCCCTAGATAACTGGGCCTGGGCCATGAAAAATGAGAATCTGAGGGGAAAGCTCAGATTAAGTGGCAGAAAGCAATATCCTGGCTGTGGTGATCTTGCCCAAGGAGAGTGGCTGAATTTTGAAACTAGGCAGTAAACTTGGACCTGAACCCACCTGCTGTCTCTGAATCCACGTGGTCTGACCCCGTGGGGCAAACATACAGCACAAGAGGGTGGACTCCGGGGCGGGCAGGGCCACCTGGGGTTGTGTGTGGGAATTTAAAGTTTGAAACAGCATAGTTGGTATTATAAGGTATATGTTCTCTTTTGAATATAAAACCTTCTTGTGTCATGTAAATCCCCCAAAGCTCAACAAATCTTGGGGGAAGAATTCTCAGAAAACAATTGGACTCTTAATGGAAGCCCCCCTCCCCGGCGGGGGGAAGAATGAGAAGTAGGGAATGAATGGCTGGGAGATGTGTCGGAGGGGAGCGGAGGTTACTACACCGCTCCAGGGGGCCGGGATGCTGGTGCTGATGATGGGGTGTGGGGGTGACAAGCGCATGAGCTTCTTCTGCCCTGGGAGCCCCTACCTGGGCAGTCTCGGTTTCTGCATATTAGATGCTGCTGTCGTGAACAGAGGCGCTACTGGGTCTTGGGGCAGAGCAAATGCTTTGAGAAGCCCTCTCGCGGGAGCCGTGGTCCTTTTGGTTTGTTCACGTGCCTGTCGCCCTTGAGGCAGGACCACAGGCAGCAGGGGCTGAGAGGAACCACCCGGGACCTGGAAATGGCGCAGGGGCCTAATGGGAGTTTCTGGCCATGCGCTGTGGGGATGGGAGCTGGGTGGGTTATCCTGGGCTGAAGGCTCTGAGTCGCGGGCTGATGGGGAAGTGGCTTTTGCCATACGGCTGTCCTGGCAGCTGGAGTGCTAGGTGTGCTTCTTGCTCACTTCTTCAGGTAGGTGGGGCTGGAGCAGTGAAGCCGAGGGCACTCGGACAGGGGACGTGGCCAGGGAGGTATGCTTGAGGGCCAGGTCTTGGCTCTCTTCCTAACTGCCGGTGGCCGATTGGCTAAGATTTCCCGTGTGTGTATATCTAGGGTGCCTTAAAAAGTCCAGGAAACACCCCATCCCACACCAGCTCAAGCCTCTCCTCTAGCTCCTCTTCTGATATTTGGTTGTTTACCAAGGGCTGAGGTTTCTGCCGGGGGAATCTGACACCTGAGTGTGGTCTTTGGGGGCTGGTGTCACCGAGGCCCAAGCAGAATCGCTCTGCCACAGTCAAGCCTTTGACCTTTGAAATGTTATTTTTCCAGCTGAACCAACAGCAACAGTACGTGACGGAGAATTGAGGGATACGTACGGGGCCATATGGCCTTGAAACCCGTTCGAATATAATTAGAAGAAAGACAAATGCCAGCCTCAGCCGATTACTTTTTGAACACACTTGCCTCGGGGCTCTGGAAGGAAACTTCAGGGCTCTCGGGCACCCCACGATGTAACCTGGGCGGCGCGTGCGCAGTGGGGGTGGCCCCTGTCCAACTCTGTGAGGACAGATGCGTGAGAAAGTCAGATGGACTGGGGCTTCTTTATTCTGAATAATACACCGAAAGCCATTCTCAGTCTCTTCAAAGATGTCCCGGATCCCACGCTGTCAGGGAGAGGGAGTAATACCGCATCCTAAGACAGCCGCGGCAGGTGCAGCTTTTCCTGCGCGTTGGCTGATGTTTGAGGAGCTGGACACGCTGTTCTCTCTGTCTCCAACACTCCCCCACCCTCTCCACTCCCTTCTCTCTCTGGTCACTGCTTATTCCTCTTTCAAAATCAAGCTCAGATTTCACCCCCTCTGGGAAGCAAGTCTTCAGATACTGTGAATCACTCTTCCTTGTGCTGTATACAAATTTAACATTAAATGAGAGCCTAATTTTTATTTTAAAATATTCATACAGTGCTTATTGCATGAGAGCCATTGTTCTACGCTTTATATATATTTACTCATTTAAGTCTCTTAACAGCCCTGTAAGATAAGTAGTAGTTGTTTGCCTACTTGACAGATGAGACTAGCAAAGCCCAGAGAGATGCAGCAATGGGTTCACAGCCACACAGCGAAGAGTAGCAGAGCTGGGCCTCCGCTCCAGGTAATGTGCTCCCTAAACGCTGCTGCCCAATTAGAGCTAACCTCTGTTCTTCTACATCTTCTGATCCTACCTTCTCTTTGGCCAAAGTTGCTCCTCCTACAGGTTTTTCTATCTCAGTCCCACGTATTCCATCCTGTCACCTGCTCTGGCCTGATGTCCTGGAATTGTCCTTGATGCTTCTCTTTGTCACACACCCCACAGCTCATCCATCCGTGAATCTGGATGGCCTCTGGCATTGAGCCAGACCTGATGGTTCTTGCCACCTGATCGTGAACCCCCTTGGCCTAAACCAGCACCCTGCTGGTTTGGCTTAGGCTAGGGGACTCCTGTTTGGCCTCCCCGCCTCCTTCCTTTTCCTGCCACCCCTTCCCACCCTCGCATGCAGAGTCTGTCTTTAGTACAGCAGCCAGGGTGATCCTTTGAAGATTTATCTCAGATCATGCCATGCCTTGTTCAGTACCCTTCACTGTTCCTGCCTGCGCAGTGTCCCATTTACTTGAAATACTATTTCTTCAAATATCCACATGGCTCACTCCTTACTTGCGTCTATGCTTTGCTTGAAGGTTACCTTACCGTTGAGGTTTTCCCTCACTGCTCTACCTAAAATAGCTCCATCCTGCCCCTTGTGTCTCTCAATCTGCTTTATTTTTTGCACAGCACTCGTGTGCTTATGGCATACACATTTACTTGTTTATTTGTATTTTTTGTCCCTCCCCCACTAGAATGTTAGCTCCATGAAGGAAAGGACTTTGTCTCTTTTGCTCAAAGCTCTATCTGCTGTGCTGAGAATAGTCCTTAGCTTATAGTAGATGCTCAATAAATATTTGTAGAATGAATTAAAAAATTAACAAATGAGTTGACTGCTTACTCTCTGTTTCAAAATAGGCATGTTTATGTGCATAATGTCTTTTAAACTTTGCAAGAGCCTTTGAGACAGTGTAGGTTAAATACCTTTCCCAAAGCCATCCACTTATTCACTAGGTATCTTTGGAAAAAGCATTTAGCTCTGCTTAGCCTCACTTTATTTCTAAAATGGGGATAGTAATAGTACTTATCTCTAAGATTAAACACATAAAAACCTGAGAACAGTGCCTGGCATGTAACAACTTTGGCAGGTAGGTGCCCTGGGAAGCTGTATTAGTCAGGGTTCTCTAGGGAAACAGAATCAACAAGAGATATCTGTTAATTGTAAGAGATTTTATTAGAGTCTGTCATGTGACTGTGGGGATACACAAGTCCAAGTTCTGCAGGCAGGCTGCAACCAAGGCCTCCAATGAAAGTCCAATAAAGTTTCTTGATGAGTACTGGGAGATGTTGGTTGTCCAAAGACAAGCTGGGAAATTCTCACTCAATGCTGGAATCACTTGCCTTTTTCAAGGCATTCAACTGATTGGATCAAGCCTCACTCATTACTGATGGCAGTCTCCCTGACTGATGTAACTGTAATCAGCTATCTATGATTTACCACTGCAGTAAAGTCAATGTTGACTAAAGTCCATAAATGCCCTTGTATTACAGTTAGATCAGTGCTTGCTTGACCAAACAGCTGGGCACAATTACCTGGCTGAGCTGACACATTAGCCTAAGCATCACAGAAGCAGACTGGGAATGGAGATTAGCACATGGGATGTGTACCAGGGAGTGCTCTAGGGATCAATGTCCGTGGGGATTGGTGATAAAGAAAGCGGCATTGGTCAGAGCGAGAAGGTGGGCTGCAGTCTTACTGAGCCGTGAACGCTGGAACTGGAAAAGCCTTATAGAGTTGGCCTGAGCTGGGACGAGTGGGCCTGGCCTTTTTATGCCCAGATTGATCAGTTGTTTGTTGCAGACAGTCCTGGGAAGGGGCATGACCTTGGGTGAGGCCACTTTCTTCAGTCCCAGATAACCCCTAGAGAGAGCTCATGTCATACTCACTCCCAGTAGCTGGGAAATAAGGACTTCAGGCCTGGATGTCCATACAGAGGGGTGCTGGGAGGAACGTCACAGCACCCACCATGCAAACCTTCCAGAAATGCAACCTTCTTACTGCACTGCCTTAATCCAACTGTTAATCCCTTATTTTAGAACCCCTAGTGATTCCAGTGCCCAGTGAGTACATAACAAATGTCATCATTTGGCAGCCTCAGCTTCCCCCTCAAGACTCTGGATTGGATTTGTTCTCCCAGCCTTTGTCTCCATCGGCTTCCACACAGGGGGGCTTGTCCAGCTGCTTCCGTCATGACTGAGATGTCAGCAGGGGCTACCTGTGGTCTGTGTGATTCAAAACAAAACAGGGTGATTCAAAACAAAACAGGGTGAGCCTCTTGAATAGCATAGGTCAGTGGGCATGTGCATGATACATTTAAAGGAAATCCCCCCCACTGTCTGGAATTCTACCATCAGAATTCCATTATGTATTGCAGCATTTTAAAAAGCATCAAGAGCATTTTATTTAAATGCAAATGACACTGGTATAGTTAACACCTTAAGCCTTTGTGATGAAATGATTTCATGTTTTTATTCAAAACCCAATTAAGTTTTCTATTTTAAACTATTCTAAATGTGGTGAGCTTGTTATGGGTTGCCTTGTGTTTCATATACTTTTAGTGAAAACACTCCAGAATCTTTCATTTGGGTAATTTCTTTGAGAAGACTTGGGGTACGGTAGAAAAAAGACTCAGCTTTAAAGACCTGTCCTAACTGGGGACTTTGGCTAAGTTCTTTAGGGTGTCGGAAGTCCATTACCTCCTTGGTGAGTAGGGGGCTGGAGCTAGGTGTGTGCTGTCGAACCCTAGTTGTGTGTGGCTATTTAGATCTAACTTTAATTAAAATAAAATTCAGTTCCTCGCACACACTAGCCACATTTCAAATTCTCAATAGCCAGTTGTGGTTCGTGGTGCTCTGCAGAAAGTTCTGCTGGACAACCCTGAAGACAATGTCTTTGTTTCTTTTCTTTTTAAGATTTTTGTTTATTTGAACCCAAGTTGGTCTGATGCTGATGCATGGACCCCGGATTTTGTTTTCTGAAATAAACTTGTGTTGAAAGATGTCAGCTCCTGGGCTGTAGAGAGAAGTGCCTGGGCCCCTCGGCGAAGCTGTTTTCCCTCTTCCTCCTTTTCTTCCTTCTGAATAGCTTTATCATTTTGGTACAGCACACAGGGTTCCTCTTTCCCAGAGGTAAATATTGTTGATATTTTGACTGAAGAAGTTCATCCTTCCAGAAGGTTCTCTGTGCATATAACCATATATTTGCATTCTTCATTCATGGATGGTCCATGATCCACGTGGGCCACTCTCCAAAGGCCTGGCTATGGTTCTAGCTTGAATTCCAGTTCAGTAAACACCAGAAGCCCCTTTAGGAAATTCTTTGAATTAGAATCAGCTTGAAAACATGCCGTTTACTTGGAACCTGAGAAAGGCTATCCATCTGGAGACATAGACAGCCATGCCTGCTCAGGAGCCAGTTTGACTGAGGTGGGGTGGGGAGGCCCATGCTTCATCATTGGATAATGGAGTTCTGGTTTGTCAAATGATGTGTACCCAAGAAAAGAAATGTTAGGCATAGTGCCTGTTATATTTGCTCTTGGCTTGATTATATTATAAAACGAGCAAATTCCAATTCAGGGCATGTCAGGAGGAGGAAAAATAGGTCCTCCTTTGGGGACCAATTTAGAGTTTGAAAGGCCTATGTTCTGATGTCAAGATCCCTTATTTAGCTACATCATCCCCAACAGGAAAGCAGATTGTGTTCCAACCCTGGAAATGTACACCTTTCAGAGAATTCTTCTAAGAGAGGCTATTTCAGTTGAGACTGAGTGCAAGATGGTAACTCGAAAAAAGATATGAAATTGAACCATAAGAAATTCTTTAAAACATTCTTCTGTTGGACATTTAGGAAGGTGGGACTTGCTGGAAAGCATCCTGACTAAACTGGTTTATTAAGGAATCTATCTAATCCCTGTACCTGAAAATGGCCCGTTATGTCTGTGTGATGCCCACCAAGGTGGCTTTTCACACTGTTCACTCAAACCAAGGGCCAATTTTTGGGGGAAAGTTCATCCAGTCTGTTTGATCCCCTTGATATCTACAGCCCACACCAGGCTCTGTGAGTCCAGTGGAGCAGCTGGAGGTTTTCTGATGCAGGTGTACAGAGGTCAACGCTATCGGTGTCTGAGCAGCTGGTTCCAAATTCCCCAGCAGAAACCACTAAGTCCTCCACATTATGCAAGAACTTGTGACTCTACCCTTCTATATATGCACAACAGCTTGCAAATTACCTCTTCCCCTTAGATTCTCTAGGGGCGATGATGACTGTGTGGTTTATGCTAAGGTGGAAAGTATTTTTTCCCCTCTCCCTTGAAAAGAAAACAACACTAGGTTAGTTGATTTCAGGGGTGAACATTGGATCTTGCTAATGACAGCTGTGTACTCATGGAGCATGGAAAGTCACCACGTCTTTGGTTTCGGTGCTCCCAGTGACAGCATTCGGCAGCTCTGGGGGTGGACCCAGGGTGACTCCTGGTACAGGAATTGCCCTTCAGGCAGTGCTACAGTGAAGCACCATCTGCCTCTTAGATGATTCTGGTTAGCTGTCGAGGAACCCATGAAAATATCCCTGCCAGGTCTTCTCAAAATTCATCTTTTCCCTCATATGTCAACCTTCTACTTCGTAAGTCAATTTAGGAATAGAAGAGCAATAACGATGCATCTTTTAAAAAATTTATCTTCCACCTGTCACTTGGTGTGGCTCTCTCTTACCTGTCTCCTCTTTCGCTCTGTCCTGCTCAAGACGCCGGGACATAGCTCTCTTCTAGTTCGTTTTAGCACCGAAGGACTGTGTAAAGGACTCTACGATGGACTCAACTGCTCTACGTGTCAGCTGGCAGGGGTCCAATCTTCTTTATTTTTCTTTTGCAATAACATATTTATTAAATGCCTACCCATCCAAAGCCTGCTGGCTGCTATATGGAAGACAAAACGGGTACGAGAGGGACCCTGCCCTCAAGGTGCTGACAGTCTCGGCTTTCGGGGGCAAGAGTGAGTGGGCTGTGGCCTTTCAGATTTTGGTGGCTGGAGCAGAGTTCTGCAAAATGTCGACATCATCTGAAATCTTCCCTTGCCAAATATGTAGGAGTCATTTCAACAGGAAAGCCAAACAGTGGAAAGAGGCATGTTGAGCAAATCTATCACCTCATTTTTTTGAGCCTGGCAGGTGCTAGACAGAGATGATGTATGCTGTTCTGTGATAATATGGAGAAGCTCCGAGACCACTGTAAGGGCAGTGAGGTACAGTCCTGGGCTTGAGTCCCGCCTCTGCTTCTCTCCCGGTTCATGAACTTGGGCAAATCTCTTGGCCTCTCGGAGCTCCAGTTGCCGCCACCTGCCTCTCAGGGCTTTGGGGAGGAGTAAATGAGATGGTGTGTGAAGAAGCTCGTGGCCTATCCTACCAGCTCGTGAAAGGTTGTCCTCCTTTCCCTGTTACTCTAGGATTTGGAATGGAGCCCAGAGCTGCACAAAAGGCGAGGCTCTAGCACTAAATATGTTTGCATTCCTGGCAAGAGTTTAGCCCTTTCTAATTACAAGGTTTTTATTTTGCCAGATCTGAATGAGGGGCGAGGATAGAGAGAAGGAGGGGACTAATTATAGCAGTAATGAACTGGGGGTGGGGGGTGGGTGGGTCAGGGCACAGGAGAACTGCAGGCCAGTAACACCCAGAGGCTGAGGAATTTCAAGGTTATTAAGGGATGGAGACAGAAATTGAGCTGTGCTGGGGGTGAATTAAAAAAAAAAAAATTATTATTTCCGGGAAATACATAAGCTAGTAAGAGCAAGATTAGTTCATGAGGTCTCTACTTACGTTTTCCCCAAAGTAAGAAATGAGGTTTCCAGAAGCTGGAAGAGCTGCAGGCAGATAGCGGCATGTGGTGGGGGGTAACTGGGGAGCCCAGTGGACCCCAGGGAAGCAGGGTGCAGTAAGTCCAGTGGCCTGAGCCACAGAAGGGGCTAACTGCAGGCAGTCCTGGCGGAGAGGATGTTCCCATGGCTGTGTTTGCAGGGCCAGGCTATAGCAAAGAACAGGTTAGTTTCAAGAAAAAAAATTCATGAAGCCTGAGATCAGAGCAGAGGCAAATCAAGCATGCTCAAGGGGTCGCTCCAGCCTGCCAACTGCTCTTAGACCTGCATTTGTGTTGGGGAATGGTCCTGGATCTTCCTTGATGACATCTCACTATGAGTCTGCCTGTCTCCTCATCTTCCTTTTCCTCAATAACCCACAGTTCTGTATCCACAAAGCTTTTCAAGTTTTTTAGGAGGAGATGGACATTGTCACACGCCCCTATTGGAGCAACAAGGCTTTTAAGTCTAATACCAGCTGTATGTTTTCACTTTTTTGAATATACTTCCCAAGGTAGTAATGAAGCAGAAGATAGAGAAGATTGTGGGTGTGAAAAGAGGACTCTCCTTCTAGCAAGTCTACTGTTGTGCTTGGGTTTAGTAAACTTTCTATTAACTAGACTCTAAGGGACATTGAGGGCAGGGCCTTTTTAGGAATAGTTTTCTGGGTGTCCCCAGCACCTGGTACAGAGCTGCAGTAGGTACCCAGTAAGTATTTATTGAGTAGATGAATGACCCTGTAATGGTGAGAATTGATGAAGGCTACTCCGTTAGGGAGAAGCTAGCAGAAAGGAAAAAATGAAGCTGGACCTTCATTCCATGAGGATCCTTTAGAATCAAATTAAGGGCGGTAGTTTGAACGTCTTGGGAACTTGTAGTTAGGCCATGTGGAGGTGGGCCGAGGGTGCCAGAGACCAGCTCTGAGGTTTTGTGGTAATTCAGGTGAGCATTATGCAGTATCAGTGGGATCGAGTGGGGCTTGTCCCCAGAACTAATTTCTTTGGCTTAGTGTCAGAATGTGAAAAGTTAGTGGGGTCAGCAGGCAAAATCTGTCAAGTACACAGAAGGGGATTGCGAGTGTTTGGCTTTCTCTTTTGACAGTTCATTTGATAACAGACATAGCAGTCTTCAAGGTTGCACTCAATTCTCTTATTGGCTTCTATGTTTAAGCCAGGCGGTCAGCTCATAGAATCGTTTTTTGAACCAAATTTATTTTGGAATGAAAAGCATGCAGCTGAAACACCCAGCAGGATGTAATATCTCTTCTTTGCTCTGGGAGATTGAAGTCCACCAGAGATGTGACTTGCCTGTAAATGCCCATGTTGTGTTTTGTGAGCCTCCAGGTACACTTGGCAGCAGGGGAGTTCCCATTTTAACAGTGCTTACTTTTATTTCCAAAGGGGGGAGAATACAAAAATCATAAAGCAAAAAAAAAAAAAAAAAAGACAACTTGCTCCTTTCCTTTTCTCTGACCTATCCCAAAATGTATCTGTGCCGGTTTCGCTGCTCAAGCTTTGAGCTGTCAGTTAGTTGAACACCCTCTGTTGTGTTTCAAGGCCCTGCCTACTCTGGCCCAGGCATCCTTTCCACATCTTCAGAAAGTGTCCCAAAGTCCCCCTTTGTTGCAGCTGGACTCACTGGCTCCCATGTAGGTCCATCATTAGAAACTCTGACCTTATCCAGGTCCATTAGGATTCACTGAATAATTCCAACAGTCTGAGAGTTTACTTAGGGCACATTGCTCCGAAGTGAACCTACAGGGATGTCTTCTGTTGTTGCTTGGAGTAAATACTGTTTCTTGGGTAGACTTGATTATAAGGTAAAGTGGAATTGTAGAGGAAGGCAGAGGAGAGAGGAAGCCAGGCTCCTAAGTGCCTGGGTTGGGGGCACCGAGCTGGCTGGAGACAGGCTTTCCCAGAGGAAGACACAGACTACTGTGTACCCATAGCTTTTCTCCAAGCTGATGTTGCTTTTCAAGAGGTCCCCACCTGGAAGTAGGAGATACAGTAAGGGCCAAGGGTGTGGAGGAGGCAGTCTGGTATGAGTGGAGAGTTTGCATCCTGGCTCTCTAACTTACCGGCTGTTTGACCTTGGAAAGTGACAGCCTCTTTGAGCCTCAGTTTTCTGGTCATGGAATAGAAAGAGCATCTACTTCCTGGTGTTGTGAAATTGAAATGAGGTGATATATTTGAAATGCTTAGCTCAGAAAATGTTACGTTCACTCTGTCTTGAAGGTGGCGTTTTCTGTCTGGGTGCCAAATTTCCACCATTCACTCGTGATCATTAGGATTATTGCTATATCTCTGGCAAAGATTATATATTACCTGTACTCTTACTTTCCCGTTAATTTCTTAATTTTTTAAAGCCCACTCACTTTTGTTCACGGAATACATTTATTTAGGACAGAAACAGTACCATTCCTATAAGCACATAGAACTATAAAAATAAACACGATGAAACAATACAATGTTATTGATGTGTGCCCAGACCCTCTTTGCTGATAAAGACACTGTATCTGAAAAGGGCAGTTGACAAGTTAGTAACTAGGTGTTAGAGCTGTGCTGATCCCCAAAATGAGACTTTTGAATTTGACAATCAACAGGGGTTAAAAGAACAGTGAACATGGAAAAAGCCTTTTCTCTATGTGATTTAAGTGTGTTGGAGCTCCTCTTGAAATGCTACCAGGTACCACGAAAATGTGGCCTCCTCCACTTTGGGAGGCAAGGCCTTGGGGATTAGTCATTTGGGAACAAAACATCGGCCAGCGACTACTGAAATGTGGGCCAGAGTCCGGTCTCCAGAGGAAGGAGCTGGCAAGTACTACTGGGGAGATGGTGGTCAGGGCCCTGGGCCGGAGGGGTCGAAAAACCCCTAAGGTCTCTTCTGGAAGGCTGCTTGTGAGGTGAGGGTAAGTCTCTTAGCATCGTCTTTCCGTTCTGGTATGCTTGCAGGAGAAGTTAGTGAATATGTAGAAAGGTGCTGTGCTCACTATGTGTATATTTGCCTATTAATAGCCAGTTTTATTGAGCTCTTTCTAAGTGATAGGCATCAGACTAAGATATTGGAAAATATTCGCTTAACAGTCATAACTATTCAGTGAATAGGAACGCATATTCTCATTTCACATGTGAAGAAATGGAAGTTTTAAGGTCACCCAACTTGCTCAGGTTCACAGAGCTTATAAGTGGCAGAGCTAGTATCTGCAAATGCATGAAGTGGGCAAGAATTTGCTTTACAGCACCCAGCCCATAGACTGATTTTTCCTTACTCAAATCAGATGGAAGTAGGAGTGGCAAGATGCCCATCATTGGCCTTTGCTAGGGCTGCCTTCCTCGGGCCACTAAAGTGATCCCCCAAACAGTGGGACTGCCTGGTTCTTGGTCCATGGCTGTGGCCACCACGGTTTGTGTTCTTTCTGCTACTCAGTGCTGCCTTCAAGGACAAGCACTTCACCACTTGCTGGGCAGTTCTGTCTTGGATGAACTACAGAGATGCCACATGTAGCAGTTCTTGGTTCTGTCCTTTGGTTGCACTGCAACCTGGGCCCTTGTGACTGATCCCAGGCTGCAGGGTGAGAAGCCTGCACAGGCATCCCACACCTGGCACTCTGGAGGAGTGTCATGCAAGAGGGCGGACAGGGTTCCACCTTCTCTCAGAGATCCCATACTCCTCTAACAATGAGGCCCCTCTCCCAAGGGTGGGCACCTCCCACACAAGCCAAAGCTAAACCCCTCCATCCCTTTCCATTCTAGTTTAGCTCCTTGAAGTGCTTAGCTCCTAGAATGGGCTTCTTCAGGTTTGCCCTTGAGTTACAAGGCAACTATTAACTGCTTCCTGGGCTAAGAAGAGCATAGGCCAGATGATCTTGACTTTGAGCACAAGGATTATCGGGGGAGCTTGTTAATACAGCAGATTTCTGTTCCCCTTCTGTATCAGTAGGTTTGAAATGGAATCTAGGATTCTGCCTTTACCTATTACCGGGTGATTCTTCTGCAGGTGATTTGAAGACTGCACTGTGAAAAACACTGACCTGGCATCAGTACACAGAGGAGCAGGGAGGGAGGAAATGAGCTTTTCCCGGAGTACTAAGCAAACAGTAACTTCTTTATAGATCATCCTGCCAGGTGTATTTGCATAACATAAACACACATTTACAATATAGAATATTATGGTTACTATTAGTATAATGGTAAAAATACATTATTTACCCAGCATTTTTTATGTACTGTTATAGTGTGATCATTTTCTTTTTTCTAAAGAAGTCCTTCAAAAAACTTAAGTTTTCTATCACCTTAATATTTATATATAAGTATGCTAAAATTTACCCAGCTCCTCTTGTTTAGCATATGGGCTTTTTCCAAGTGTTTGATATATATAAGTAAGACTTTGCTGAATATGCCTCTCCATAAATTATTGTCCTGCTTTTTGTATTTTAAAACTAAGAACAGTTCTGAAAATTCAAATTAGGGTTGGTACATTTTTTGGTATTATTTCAAGTATTTGCCTTTTTTGTCGACGAGAAATCACGTGGCTTAGTTCTTGTTTAGTATTCAAATGTTTCTCACACTTCGGAAGCTAGCATCCTATTTTGACACAGTGGAAAGTAGATGGGAGATTCAGCTAAGAGGAGAGAAGCACTTTTATGTAATAATAATGGACAAACACTGGTCACTTGGAACAAGGACAGATCTCCTTAGAAGTCTCAGTGAACACCGTCTCTGAATACTAGCCAGATAAATCCTGGTACTTCCAGCCCATGGATTGATGTTACCTACCCTGGAGACGTCAAGTGATATTTTGCGAAGCTTCACAGGTGGTTAAAACATACTTTACAGTTAGGAAGTTGAAAACAAATAACTCAAGCTTCCAGAGAACAAGAAATCGTGCCTGTAGCAATCTCAGCTGGCAACTTGGTGTTAATAGAAGGCCAGTAAGAAAGGGAGAGAGCAAATGATTCTAGGGGTTGGCAGAGCTCTTCCTGAATGGCAGTTTCATCATGTGTTGGACGATCTGATCTTTTTTTTTTTAAACAAAGGTAATTGCATTAAACCAATTGGTCTATTTATAGAAAGGGCAGGGACTCTTTGGCCCATGGGCCATTTTTGACTTGCTTTCAGCCAGACACTGAATATTATCTGCCTTCATTGAGCAAATGTCTTCAAGGACCTACTATGTTCAAGACTCGTGTTTGGTGCTGGAGAGTCAAAAATAAGTAAAATTCTGTACTTAGCCTGGAATTTCTCACCATCTCCTGGCAGAAAAATACATAAACAAAGAGACAAACAATTGCAATATAATGTGATCATAGAAATCTGTGCACAAGGCCATGGGACCTCTTGGAGTAATTCTAAATGTTTAAAAATAAAGAGTAATCATACTGCCAAAAAATTGTTGATCAGTTTGTAGATGTTTTTCCTACCTCAAAAGAGTTACTCTCCTAGAAGTTAACATAATGACTGTTATTACAGAACTCTTAGATGGTCCAAAGCATTTTCGCAGATACACAAGAAAATATTGAGTCAGCGGTCTGAAAAGACCCTAGAAATCATCTAGCACAGCCCTTCATTTGAGAAGCAAGGAACTGAGATCTTTAGAGGATCTGAGAAGGGACACATTCAAAGTTCCAAATGGCTGGATGACAGGGATAGCACTGTAACTCAGGACCTCTGTTTCCTGGTCCAATGGTCTTTCTTTTGCAGAATTGACAATATTTTGTACTGAGTTACCCTGCCCTCTTTTAGTACCCATTATTGTCATGACCTGCTAGATTAGGATGGGGACTAAAGTTAGAGGTGTCTACAAAGGTGGGACATTTGGACATCTCAGTAGTACCCATCTGAGTTTGTTGACCCCCCTCTCTCACAATAAAGTCCTTAAATGATATTTCTCAGGCTTTAATCATATATGCCCCAGGCCCACTCCCCCAAAATTCCTGCCAAATAGTTTCAAGAGTCTGAGAATCTCTCCTGTATCAGTATGCTAGTCATTGTAAGGACAAGGTAGCTGCCATTTTCTTCTTCACCAGCCATGACTCATTTGGGAGTCATGGGAGGGTCTCTGCTCATAGCCAATTGCAATTATTTTGTTTTTTTTTTTTAAAGATTTATTTTATTATTTCTCCCCCCCCCCCCCCAGTTGTCTGCTCTCTGTGTCCATTCACTGTGTGTTCTTCTGGGTCTGCTTGCATTATCAGGCAGCACCAGGAAACTGTGTCTCTTTTTGTTGCATCAGCTCTCCATGTGTGCAATGCTACTCCTGGGCAGGCTGCACTTTTTTCATGCGGGGCGGCTCTCCTTGAGGGGTGCAATCCTTTGCATGTGGGGCTCCCCTGCGTGGCATGGCACTCCTTGTGCGCATCAGCACTACATGTGGTCAGCTCATCACATGGGTCAGGAGGGCCTGGGTTTGAACCCTGGACCCTCCCATATGGTAGGCGGATGCTCTATCAGTTGAGCCACGTCCGCTTCCCGCTAATTGCAATTAAAGACACAGCTGCTACTGACTTCTACCAAGGAGACGAAGGCGTGTGGTTCACTTTCCAGTTTGTGGGTGCTGGGGATGCTGGTATTTTGGCTAAAGGGAACCATCTCCAATTATTGCTTGCCCCAAAATTGCTGTATTCTGGGCTTTCAGTGTTCCATCAAGATTTGGCTGAATCTGGTGAAAAAACCTCAATATTAACCTTCCCACTGTGCTCTGACCTGGCTTGTGATCATTGATTCTTTCTTCCAGTAGGAAGCTCTAGGTCCCACATGCAAATAGACTTGAGGACACTTGCCAAGCAGGCTTTCAAGGCATGACAAAATCCTAGGATGAACACAGCTTAGGCTCTAGGCACAAATTCAGTGCTTAACTACTTAAAAGAGTCTATAGTCCATGGGCATTAACAAAGTTTCCAAGGGAAAAAAGGGACTAATAATCATGTGGAAACACTGATTTCAACAAGTTAAGTGTATATTTTGAAGAGGAACTTTATTAAGGTTTAATTTAAATGCCATAATATCTGCTCATTTTAAATATACAGTTCAATGATTTTTAGTAAATTTATAGAGTTGGGTAACAATCACTGCAATCTAGTTTTAGAATATTGCTGTCACTTCCCAAAATCCCTTAAATTCATTTACTATCCCCACTCTCACTCCTGGCCCCATACAACCACTGATTGATTTCTTATTATTTAAATAACTAATTAGTTAATTTTTAATATTGGTAAAATAACATAAAAATCATTTTAACAATTTTAAGTGGACAATTTTTTGATACTAAGTGCACCAACAATACTGTGTAAATTTTACCACTATTTCCAGACTATTTTCATCATCCTAAACTGAAACTCATACTTATTTAGTGATAATTCCCCATTACCCTCTCCTCCTACCCTTTTAAACCACCATTCTGCTTTCTGTGTCTATGAATTTGCTTATTCTAAATATTTCATATAAGAGATGCCATGTAATATTGTCCTCTCATTTTATTCAGCCTGATGTTTCCAAGATTTATCCATGTTGTAGCATGTACTAGCACTTCAGTTCTTTTTGTGGCTGATTAATATTGTAAGAACTCTAAGGATATACCATATTTTGTTCATCAATCTGTTGATGGATATTTGGGTTGCTTCTATCTTTTGGCTATTGTGAATAATGCTGTGATAAACATTGTGTACAAATATCTGTCCAAGTCCCTTCTTTCAGTCCTTTGGCATATATACCTAGGAGTGGAGTTGCTGTGTCTTATGGTAATTATGTACTTAACTTTCTGAGGAATCTCCAAATTGTTTTCTACAGTGGTGCAGTGGCTACACCATTTTACATTCCCACCAACAATGTACAAAGATTCCTATTTCTCTACATCCTCACTAATGTGTTATTTTCAGTTAAAAAAATTTAGCTGTTCTAGTGGGTATCTCATTGTAGCTTTAGTTTACATTTCTTTAATGGCTAATGATGTTGAACATCTTTTCATATGCTTTTTGGCCATTTGAAGATCTTCTTTAGAGAAATGTCTGTTCAAATCCTTGACCCATTTTTAAATTGGATTGTTTGTCTTTTGTACAAATTCTTTGTATATTCTGGATATTCAACCCTTATCAGATTTATTGTTTCCACACATTTTCTTGCATTTTGTGGGTTGTCTTTTCACTTTCTTGATAATGTCCTTTGATATACAAAAGTTTTTAATTTTGATGAAGTTCGTTTTATCTATTCTTTTGGTCTTTGTGCTTTTGGTGTGAAATCTAAAAATCCATTGTAATTACTCAATTTTTTCCTTTTTTTGGTATTTAGTTACTTTTTTGAGTGTGCCATAGTGATTTTCTTCTTCTTTCCTTTTCTCTGTATTTTTTATTCATTTTTTTAGTGGTTACTTTCAGAATAGCAATGAACATCTTAAACTAATAACAACCTAGTTCTACTAGTGCCAACCTAGTTTCAGTAGTATACAAACTCTCTATTCCTATATTTCTCCTTCCCTCCCCCTTTAAGTTACTATCTCAGATTACATCTTTATGTATTATATGCCCAATAACATAGATTTAAAATGTTATCTTACACATTTGCCAGGTAAGTCATAGGGAGGGGGCAGGGAAAAATTACAAACCAAGAGCACAATAATACAGGATTTTATATTTACCCAAGTAGTTACCTTTGCCAATGTTCTTTACTTCTTATGGCTTCAAGTTATTATCTAGAGTCCTTTTATTTCAGTCTGAAGGACTCCCTACAGGACAGGTCTCTTGGTAATTAATACTTTCAGCTTTTGTTTTTCTCTAAATGTCTTAATTTCTCCTTTAGTTTTGAAAGATAATTTTGCCAGATATAGATTTCTTGGTTGACAGTTTTTTTCCTTCAAGGACTTTAAATATGTCATCCCACTGTCTTTGGACTTTCATGGTTTCTGATGAGAAATCTGCTGTTAATTTTTATTGGTGATCCCTTTTATGTGTCAAGTCACTTCTCTTGCTGCTTTCAAAAAACCTTTTTTTCTTTAGTGTTTGACAATTTTATCTTGGTGAGGCTCTAATAAAGTTTCTCCTGCTTGGAGTTCATTGAGCTTCATGGGTGTATATATTCATGTCTTTCATCATTTTTGGGGAGTTTTCAGGTAACACTTCTTCAAATACTTTTTCTGCCCCTTTCTCTCACTTGTCCTCCTGGGATTCCAGTGTTGCCTATGTTGGTACTTGATGGTGTCCCATAGGTCCTGCAAGCTCAGCTCATTTTTCTATATGATTTTTTCTTTCTGTTCTTCATACTGGGTAATTTCAATGGTCTTACCTTCAGGTTCACTGATCCTTTCTTCTGCCTGTTCACGTTTGCTGTTGTATCCATCTAATGAGTTTTCATTTCAATTACTGTACTTTGCAGTTCCAAATTTTCTGTTTGGTTCCTTTTCATAATTTCTATATCTTTATTTTTTTCAGACAGTTTTTCCTGATTTCTTTTGGTTCTTTGTATATGGATTCCTTTAGTTCATTGAACATATTCAAGACTGTTGATTTAAAGTCTTTGGGGGGAAGCAGATTTGGCTCAATAGATAAAGTGTCCACCTACCACATGGGAGGTCCAAGGTTCAAACCCCATCCCCACTGCTGCCTGCCATGTTTCCCAAACTTACTTCCATTTGGGGGTCGGGGGTGAGAGCTATAGCATAGAGGATGAAATTCACTGATAATTACTACAATTTACCACCGCTTCTTCCAGCTCTTCCCTGCATGCTGCACAGTGGTCCACTGGACTACAGCATTTCAAAATAGTTGATTCAGACAGTTCCTACCAGCGCAATAGTTGTGTCAGTGGAGGGACTAACTCCTGGAACTTCTGACTCTGCCATGTTCCCCCAGTTTGCTTTCTGTCTCCATAAATAGAATCATGTACCATGTGGCCTTTTACATCTGGCTTCTTTCCTTGCCATAATGCTTTTGGGGCTCACCCATGTTACTGTTTTCCAAAGTGATTACAACATTTTATATTCCCACCAGCCATGTATGAAGTTTCCAGTTTCCTCACATCCTTACCAACACTTTCTATTGTCTGTCTGTTCTTTTGGGTGTGTTGTGGTATCTTGTAGTGTTAAATAGGTTTTTACTCAGATCTCACAGCTTTTAATATATCCATGTGCATTTTGAATTGCCAAAAGAGAGTGGTGGTTAGAGTAGCAATGTTTCCCAAACTTATTTGCTCTTGAAATTCTTTTTCCCCCTAAATGAGCATGTTAAGAGACTGGCGTTCTACAGAACACATTTTGGGAAGTATTGCATCATTTGACTATAATATTTTTTTTATTTTGTTCTCTGTGAGATTTAATCATTAGAGCAAGTATTTATTGCCCAAGAAATGGGAATTGAATAGCATAGACTCAAAGGTTAATAGAATGCAAAAGATGAAGGTGGGTGGCTAAGAGGTTATCACTGGTTTATTTTTGAGAGGCAGTAGTTTTTATGAGAGACTAAATGTCTGTTTTTCTGTGTACTTGGTTCCCCAGCCCAGCCCAGTTGGGCCCCAGAGCCTATCCTGTCTAAATTTTAATTGTCAGGACCCAGTCAGCTAATAATTATAATGACAACAGTATTAATAATGAGTTCAAATTTACACTGATCACATCTGTGCCAGGCAATGTGTTAAGCCCTCTTCATGGATTATCTTACTGATCCTCACAATGACTCTATGACCAAGATACTATTATTATCACCATTTTATAGGTGAAGAAATTGAGACTCCGAGTGGTTAGTAGCTTGCACACACACGGGTAGTAGGAAAAGGCAGACAGGATTGGAACCCTGAAAGAAAACAACATGGCACTTCTTAATGAAACAGAGGAAGATGGGGGCAGTGCTCAACAGCGATTCCCCTTTGCTCCACTGCTCTTGACATTCACAGTGGTTCATTTCACCGGATCATGTGCAGGAAATTAGTTTTGATGAAGATGTGTTTCTTTCTGCAATGCAAGCCCTGAGGGATATTTCCCACATTTCTTTTTGAAATTGCAAATCTATCATTTCTAATTCATGACTTTTTTTTTTTGCTAATCCCCCAGGATAAAAATAACACACCAGGTATCAGGCAGTTGGCATTCTTTCTCCTTTTTTTTATGGTACTCTGCAAACTCTTGTGCCGTTTATATGTGATTTATATTCCTTGTGTGGTCCCTAAATGGATATAATCAAAACAGATTTAGAATATTAATCTGACATGGTTCGGGCCAGCATATGGTGTAATATAAATTTGTGTACTGGGGAGGGTGAAATATGAAAGGATAAAGTGAGTATCAGTTTTTAAGTAAGGAATTCTTGCTAGTTCCTATGGCACTGCCTCTCAAAGTGTAGTCCCTTGGATTACTTGCAGTGTTTATTGAACATGCAGACTCCCAGACCCCACCCCTACGCCGCAGGTTCAGAATCTGTGGAGGTGATGTCCTGGGATTTGCATTTCTAATGTGAGCTCCAGTCATTCTGGCACACCCTGCAGTTTGAGAACCACTGGTCTCTGGCATCCCCATCAAAAGAAAAAGTATTGTGTTGTCTGAATCAAGGAAGTCCTAGAGCCAGAGTCTGTCCAGAGCTAAGAAGTAGGAAAGCCAGCAGGCAGGTGTGGGGCAGAAGGCTGGGACACACTCTGGGGAAGGGAAGGTGTCCAGCAGCCATGGGGAGGGCAGTGTGCCCAGTGGGTTGTGAGGCCACAGCTGCTGAGCTTGGTGCAAGGACAGTGCAGATTTCAGTGGTGACAGGGAGCTTGGCGGCAGGGGTGCTTGTCTTGTCAGCAGCTGGGCTGAGCTGGGCAGTGGGTTTCTGGCAGCCCCAATGTGAAGCGATCTGAGCAGCCATCCGTGTCAGAGGGTCTGGCAACCGGGGGAAGTGGAGAGTGGGGTGGGGAGAGTAGGAAGGGCTGGGACAGGTCTCCACCACTGGGGCTGCTCAGTGAGATCCTGGACCTCAGGCCCCTTGGGAAGCTGGGTGGAAGACTCAGCCCTTCTGCCTGCTCTGGAACTTGTCTCTCTAAAGCTCCCAAGGTGATCTAACATGCCAGCCTAGGAAGAGCTGGCTTTAGGATTGGTGGACCTGGGGTTAGTCTTAACTATTGTGAGCTCCATCGTGTTACTAAACCCATCTAAACTATAGCTTCCTTACCTGTAAAATGCTGTTCTTTTTTCTTTCCCAGGCTGTTGTGGGAATTAGGGGTTAGGAGTGCAACACAGTCAGCCCCGTTTCTGGTATACAATAGGCATCATTAAATGGTGGTTCTGGATCCCAGGAGAACTGAGATTCTAGGAGGGCCTCAGGGTGGCAGCCAGTTGAGGAGTCAGGGGAGGGTGTCATGATTGGGGTTGGGATGTAGGACAGGGTCTTGGCCTTAGACAATCCTGGGTCCTTGGTTCCAGAAGGACAAAAAGGTAGGAATAACATCAAGGCTTAAATAGTGTTTATGATGCATATCGGGCCTTGTTCTAAGCACTTTGCACACAATCTTATGAGATGAGTACTACTGTTATCCCCATTTCGCACATGAGAAAATCGAGGTTCAGAAAGATTCACAAATATATCACACAGCTCCCACATGGCAGAATTGTGTTTTAGACCCAAGCTCTCTGGCTCTGGGTCTTCGACCCCCTGTTCATGCCTTTATCATTGCTTGGACATGTAAGCCAAGCACAAGGTCAGAGCCCTTGAGCCACAAGGCCGAGTGTCAAAAGCAAATTGGGCCACAGAAAAAATGGTCCCGGATTTTTCTTTATCATACATTTCCAGGTATAAAATCGTAAAGCCACTTCATAACAAAGTTAGAAAAGCTGGCATTTTCATAACAGAAGCTGAGCCATAATAAATCTCCACTGTTGCCAAGGAAATTGATAAATCCTGACAGAAAATCCATAGCACAAAATCCTCTGGTACTGAAAATCCTTGACCATTTTATATTTCATTCTCATGTAAGATTTGACCCCTTTCATGGGTTAATCAAAGCTTCAAAGGGCCTCCCTCTGACCACTTTCTCCCCTTCTCCTCCAGTCCCACTAACCTAATCCTTGTTGCTTTGATATGTATTCAAACGTCTGATCACGAGTTCTTCTGCTGACACAGGAAGCATCATCACTGATAAATATATATGTATTTAATTCTGAGAGTCTATTGTCAGAATTTCAGCATTTTGTAACATTTTTCTTTTTGGCTTCTCTCTTCTTCCAGGGCATGACCTTCAGTAGCAGAACAAATCAGGCCAGCAATCAAGCTGCCCAGCCCTGCTCAGCGCCTTGTCAAAGAAAACAGCTGGACCCATTTCTAATCAACACCTCCCAAACAATACCTCTCAGTCACTGAAGGAGACCAGACCAGAGTTTGACACTTTCTAAAGACTTCTACTAGATACTGAATGCAAAAAGATATTTAGGTTGCCTTTGCACAAATCTAGTCTATTTGGGAGACAAAGGGGGGAGAATATTTTCACCCAAGAAGTCACATGAACATATTCCACATCTAAGCTCCAGCACATATAATGGATGATGGTTATCGAAACAGTCCAAGCCTCTACCACGGTGCGAGGGATATAGCGCGAGAGGTGACCAGGCAGTCCCGGAACGAAGGAATGGATGACTACAAGTATCAGGACAACTACGGGGGCTATGCCCCCAGTGATGGCTATTACCGTGGCAATGAGTCCAACCCAGAGGAGGACGCACAGAGTGATGTTACAGAAGGTCACGATGAGGAGGACGAGATCTATGAAGGCGAGTACCAGGGCATCCCTCACCCAGATGATGTCAAGACCAAGCAGACCAAGATGGCACCCTCCAGGGCAGACGGCCTTCGGGGCCAGGCAGACCTTATGGCTGAGAGGATGGAGGATGAGGAGCAGTTGGCCCACCAGTATGAGACCATCATCGATGAGTGTGGCCACGGACGCTTCCAGTGGACTCTCTTTTTTGTCTTGGGTTTGGCACTAATGGCCGATGGGGTGGAGGTGTTTGTGGTGGGTTTTGCCCTGCCCAGTGCAGAGAAGGACATGTGTCTGTCCAGTTCCAAGAAAGGAATGCTGGGTAAGTGGAAATTTCCAAAGATAATTCTCTTCTGGGCAATGAAAACCTTAAGAGAGAGGAGAAATGTTTGCCACTGTTATCTACCTTATATATATCATGATGTCCCTGTAGAATTAACATTTTATACCTATTTTGCACTTATGGAATGTTTATCTCAGAGAAATTAATTAATTGGCTCAAATTTATATTCGTAAATGGTGTACGTAAATAGCTAGGTAAGTCTAACCCAGAGCTCGTATGTTTCCATATCTTGGTGCCTTCTTGGGAGGTAGATTTCTTTCTTCTTTTTAAACCATCTTCCTTGTCCAAATAACATAGAAGTTTTGTGAGCAGATGGCTGGAGGTCTCTTCCGCTCAGTGCTTCCCTCTGTCTCCTTCTAGACTCCAATGGTATCTGCTCCTGGTCTCTTGTGTATATGTTAGTGGGCTGAGTGCCACATGCCTGGGGGATGAATGATGAGCTTGAGCTCACCAGTGGAGTCTCCGTGGGCTGTGGGAACCATGCTGTGAAGCACAGATGGATTCCTCGGGGTAGAGGAGCAGCTTTGCAAATGGATTATGAGACTAGCACCATCAGAGCCAAGCCAAATAGGACTTGTGGCCAGGAGAGTTTTGTGAAGTTAGAGAGAGGATGGGCAGAGATGGTGTGATATAGAAGAGATGCATCACAATATAGACAAGGCTTCATCTTGGTCACTAAATGTCTTGCGAAATATATCCATTTCCAAATTTAGAGAGTTCATGCAATCGACTGTTCAGCAAATAGGCAGCTGTTGAGAACTTACTCTGAGTCAGGTAAGACATACTTCTGGCCTCAAGTGCTCAAAATCTAGCTAGTAACTTAGTTCACTCATTTAACAAATATTTATTACTTGACTACCATTTGCTAATCTCTTTGCTTAGGCTGTGGGAAAACAGTTTGCACCACATAGACACAGCCCCTGCCCCTCAAAGAGCTTACATTAAGCAGGATAAGCAGGAATTAAAAAAAATAAAAATGAATTCTTTAATTACCATAGTGATAAGTACCATGACATACGTGGTGCAATTCTACCCCTTAATGCTTGTGTTAGAGCATGGGTTGGCAAATTTTTTTTTGTAAAGGCCCAGATGGCAAATATTTTGAGCTTTGTGGGCCCTGTCAATCTGTTAAAACCGCTCAACTCCACTGTCTAGCAAAAGCAGTCAATATGTAACGAATGGGTATGGCTGTATTCTAAGAAAACTATTTACAAATCAGGCAGTGGATTAGATTTGACCTGTGGGCTATAGTTTGTCAGTCCCTGATTTATTTTTTAATTTATTTTTAATTTTTAATTTTTATTTTAAAAGAAGCTTTAGATTACACAAATGTTACATAAAAAATATAGGGGATTCCTATATGTCCTACTCCCTTCCCCTCTCATACTTTCCCACCTTAACAATATCCTTCATTAGTGTCGTACATTTGTTACAATTGATGAACACATTGAAGCATTGCTACTGACTGTGGACTATAGTTAACTTTGTAGTTTGCTCTCTATCCAGCACAATTTTTAGGTTATAGCAAAATGTATAATGGCCTGTATCTGTTTATTTCAATGTCATGCAGGACAATTCCAATGTCCTGAAAATGCCCCCATGTGATATCTATTCTTCCTTCTCCCTCTCTTCAGAATCCTGGTGGCCACTGCCTTTATATCAATAATACAAATTCTTTCATTGCTAGAATAATAATGTCTATAATAGAATAAAACTAAGTCTGCTTTAGCCCATTGTTCATTCATTCCCCAATCTTGAGCATTTGGGGATGGTGATGGCCTTTCTATTTCTAATTGAGAAGGGGCTTAGGTCCCATGGAGCAGATGGATGGAACTATCTTGCTTGCAATTGCAGACACTTTCTTTTCCTTGAGATGGGCATTGTTCATCATTATCTCCTTGTTAGTTATCCTGGGTAAGTATAATGAACTGGAGAGTAGGTATTGCAACTTAGTTGAGATTCAGGACTCAACTGACACATAGATAGACCAAAGAGTTAAGTCTCTGGGACATATATTTAACAGGTATAGTGCTAAAGGTTCAAATAAAAGGGACAGAAGAGCCATGCGTAGGGAAACTATAAATAAGTCTAACTCTGTTACACTGGAGAGCATAAATTCCAGAATAAGGCCCACTGACAGACTGCTGAATTCCTCAGTTTGTCTGCTCTGCTTATAGAGTCTGGATGTCTCTAGAGCCCTCAGGAGCCCCACTTTTCGAGGCACTGTTTACTGTGGCGGTCAATGAGATCCTGCTGAGATGTGTATAAGTGTAACCTCTGGAATGACCTCCTGACACACTTTGAAATCTCTTAGCCTTAAAAATTCATCTGTATTTAATATTTACCCCTTTTGATCAAGGTCTTTTTCTGGATTCAGCCCTTGGTAGTAATCCCTCGGTGCCAGGGAGAGTAATCCCCTGGAGTCATGTCCCATCCCGGGAAGATGGTAGTGCATTTATATGCTGAGTTTGTCTTAGAGAGAGGCTGCATTTGAGCAAGAAGGAGGCTTTCAGGAGACAACTCTTGGCAACCTATAATACTAGACTAAGTTTCAATTTCACAAAAAAATATTCATCAGTACAATCATCAATATCAAGGACCTGGTGTAATGGTCTGATCCTTCCCTAGGCACTGCCCTTGTACTTGAGAGATTCTTGCCACTCTGTTAGAGAGTGTAGCAGGACTCCTCAGGATGGGACTTCAATATTCTTTCAGTTATTGTGTGTCTCCACACACTGAGACACCCCATGAACACTTGAACACATTCATATTCCTTGGAAGCATGCCCCAGGTACACCCCTCCCCACACATCCCTCCTTTACTGACAGCCTGTGCCATTGATCCTCCCTTGCCACAGCTGTGACCTTCCTGTGATCCAAAACCTCTCTAAAAATGAAGCCAACATAATAACCAAATAAAATTAGGAGGAAAGTGAAATACTAGTTTTTTAAAATAACAAATAAAATACAAATTTTTAAAAATTGAAATAATTTAAAAAAATTTTTAGACATTGTGTCTTTCCTCACTATATTAGCTGTTGTCTTACATGTACAGTGACAGTTTCTTCTGTATATTCCCCTAGTGTCTCATTTTTTTTTCCCCCATTTTATCTTCAAAGAAGCTTTAGGTTATAGGAAAGTCACATAGAAAATATTTGGGATTCCCAAATACCCAATGCCCTCCCCCTTTTCTGCTCCCCCCTAGTTATAGTATTTTCCATATGGATTGTACATTTGTTATAGTTGATGTACAAATGTTAAAGCATTGCTACTAACCATGGCCAATGTTTTACATTATAGTTTTCATTTAGGACTGTACACTTTTATAGGTTTCCATGAAATTTGAAATTAAGCCCCTGATTTAGAACCACCATAAATTCTTTTTGAATAAGATTGGGATATAAAATAAAGAAAATATTTGCCTGAAGAATTATCCCTGGGGGCTTCAAAAATGGTTTATTACCATTGGTGCTTCACTGAAAGGATATACGAAATGGCCAGATATGCCCATCAAGGAACTGAGAAGAGACTGAGTATATATATGAGCAGAAGAAATGACTTGAGAAGCAAGGATATCACCCAAAGTTATTAAATTTCAGTACGGTTATATATATATATATATATATATATATATATATATATATATATATATATATTCAAATATTCAAATATATATATATTTTAAAATTCTGCTATCTGCATTTAAGTCTGAATAATAGATTTTTTTAAAAAGGCAAGCACCCCCCCCCACCCCCAACTAAATCAAACCCATCTGCAGCTGATCTGAAAAATTTCCAAGACATTAATTTGTTGTGTGGCATTCCCAGCTGACATCCTGGGCCCTGTTAGTCCAAATTGGCAGTGTCGGTATCGATTTCATGCCCTGCTGGTTTCCCTGCCACCCCAATTCCCTGGCAACCTCATTAAAAGAGATGCAGGCGGCCACTGCTCCACTGGCTCCCAGGGCAAATGCCAGAAGTCGAGGGCTCACATTTGTGTACTTTTGCTTTCAGTGTTTTTGTTAAGAAGATGCTGCGACTCAGTCCAAAAGTGGCAGGCAGGCACCTGAGCAGGGATGGAGTTCTGGTGTACCTGTGCGCTCCTTCTGTGGTCCAGAATGAATGTATAAGTGGGTCAGGGGAGGTAGATGTCTTGAGGGTGTCCTGAGGGCCAGCACGTCCACAGGCTATCGCATGTAATCTTCATAGTAACCATGAAGGTTAGATGATTTTATGGACAGAAGAAATGGGCTTAGCAAGCTCTACCTACTTATACCAATAGTAAGTGCCGGAGCTGGGGCTTGAACCCAGTTATGTCTGATTTCCAAGTCTGTGCTCGTTCTGCTATATCATACTGGCCTTTTTCTCATGCACAGTCTTTGAAAAAGAGGTATGTCCTTGGGGCAGGCCTGCTCTTCACGTCATCAGATGCTGCATAGATTGCTTATATAGTGTAGATTGCTTCTAACAGAGAGCAGTATGGTGTGATGAAAAATGGTGTGGACGCTGGAGTCTGAGCCCAAGGATTTGGCAACAAGCTGTGCCATTTATCAGCCTGTGCCCTTGGCAAGTTATAACTCCTCTAATTCTCAGTTCTCTCCTTTGTGGGAAAAGGATAAGAACACATTTGTTGTGAGGACTAATGAGATTGTGCAGGTTAAACAACCAGCACTGGCACTGGGTGCCTGCGAAGCAACTGCTGGCTCTTATTACTTTGTATTATGACCTTCTCCCTTCTAGCATTGGCAGTGAATTAGTTGCAGAGAGATCATCCAACAACATGGGCTCTGGAGCCAGGCTGCCTGGGTTTGAATCCTCGTTCTGCCAATTACTAGCAGGGTGATCTTGGGAAAGTTACTTAACCTCTCTGTGCCTTGGTTTTCCATGTCTGCAAAGTGGAGATAATAATGGCATCTACCTCATAGAGTTTTTGTGAGGATTAAATGAAACTCTGAAGGTGATGCCTCTGAACTTGGCTTCGTGTTGATGGTGCTCATCTTCAGAGTCCAGGAAAAGGATTCAGTAAAAGAACACTCCACTCCTAAATTCAGGGTTCAAGTCATAGAAGATTTTGCTATTTTCTTCCTATAAATGTATGAGTCAAATCAGAAAATAAAAGCAATGTCCTTCAGCCAGGTAAAAATATTTGGGTGCCTCTGTGCTGCTTTTCTCAGCTTTCAGAAAGAGGAAAGTCTGCTTTTCTTGAGTGCTGTGTTTTTGTGGGTCACTTGCCTAAAACTGTCTCACTTGGAAAAGGAAAATTTCTGTGAAAATGTTTTTAGCGTTGAAACCTCAGTCTTGCTTAATATCAAGCAGTTGGTTTCCGTTCAAGACAGGGAGGATGCGTATATTGTTAATCAAACTGTCAATTCATTATTTTTAAAAAAACACAGCTAAAATTTACCACATGCTCAGTACTCTACTGGTCCAGGACAAAGCAGAGGAACTCTTGGCACCCAGGGGATTTTATTCTAATAGAGGAAATAGAGCCCACCCATAAAATATAAAATGCAATTGTGCAATGCAGTATTCAATATTATCACTTTATTCAGATATAAAGAAAGGCAGAGTGTTTCGAATCAGTTAAGTTGGATTTTACATTTGGGTCCAGGCGGAGGTCAAGTGCGACAATGGGAAACTGCGGTCATATTCATGAGAAAAGAGAGTTCGCTACTCAGAGGCCTCAGAGAAAGAGGGGTGCCAAGGGAAGTCCTCTCAGCTTGCGGGGCTCAACCAAGCTGGTGGGTAGCACGCAAACAGAGTGAACAGGACCATGGGCTCGTGCCTTTACTGTGGTTCAGAGGTGGGGGTTAGCAGAATTTCTGCAGGGTTCAGGGATTGGTTAGTTTAAAGCAACCCGGCCCGAAAAGGAGAAGGGACTGAGGGTCCAAGGGCAGTTGGGGGTGGTGAGCTTACTATTTGGGACCAACTCTGGGCTTTGGGTGAGGTGTGTGGGTGGTGTGGGTGGTGGCCACATAAGTGGTTTTGGAATTTAGGGAACTTTCTACCCCAGGGCTGGAAAGCTGCTTATTAACTAGGCCAAAGTGAAGTGTTGAGGCAAGGGGCTTTGTTGATAATTATAATTCAGAGTGAGGGGTTAAAGCATGGAAGGTTCTAGAGTTGAGCAGCTCACTTTTCACCTGCTCTACTATGTAATGGTTGTGCGGCCTTGGGCTAATCTGTAGGCTTCTTCTGTTAGAGGTTTGCAATAATTAACAAGCTGTAGCTCAGTTTCCCCTGATAAGCACTGGGGAAAGGCTAACCCCATCCCCTATAAGCCTACATGTCCAAGGGCCTGGCACTTCCCCACAGGTTAAATAAAAAACCACACAGAGACGGGAGTAAAGGGAAATGGAAACCTTCCCTACCTACATATCGGAGGGAGATAAAATTCCTACAGAACAAAGAAACATCTGCTCCTGCAGCATTACAAGAAACCTTAACTTCCTAACCCACTATCTTCTAGTCACTGTCAGGGAAAGTTTTCATCTCTAGGGCTTCCTATTGGTCCCTGCACTTCAATCGGACTCACAACCCCCTCCCACCAACTATCATTCCCCCACCTAGGAAAGCTCTGTATAAATCCAAATCCCCCCTTCTAGGGGTGGGCTGAAGTCTCTCTTCAGACCCCCCCATGCTGGTGGGGGGGCTGAAGTCTGCTCATCAGACCCCTCCATTGGGAGAGCGTCTCAATAAATCTTTCTTTGTCTATAGTCAATCAGCCTCTGTGTCCCAGTAAGCACCATATTTTCTTCAGCAGCTTCCTTCTGAGATTCCATGATTTTAGGTGGTTGGTGAATGAATCCACATCTCTATTTAATCCCCTTTCGGATAATATTTGTGTATTTTTTAGGTATATGTAGAAAGAAAAAACATCCAAAGAAGTGGCTTTAAAGGTAGGAAGTTCAGGGCTGCCTGGCATGTTAAGGCTTTTGGCTCTTCCAAATGACACCAAATGTGTGACATCTCAGAGATCTGTCTCCTTGCAGCTAGGATGACATTTAATATTGGTGACACGTCAGACAAACCAGCAGGATCCTCCCAGGCTTGCATTTGCTACATTGACACCAATGTTTTTCATTCCTCTAAGAATGTTCCTTGCTAGGAGCTGTAGTGTATGCCCATCTTCATACTGCCTAAAAGAGAGCCCCACTTTTAGGGAAGAGTGCTGCGTTTTGCCTGCAGAGTTTCGATTTCCTGGAAGGGTCTCCTGGCTGGATGTGTTCCTTGTTCTTGCCATCGGCCAAGTGCGGAACTCCCGAGTCCTGTGCTTCAGGCAGGGCTTTACCTCCGAATAGGAGCCCCCTGAGTTCAGTGTCAGCGCCATCTACAGGGAGCATCCAGCATCGTCGAGGGGCAGATTCATCAGAATACACTGCAAGTTGAATTTCCATAGCAGCTCGGAGGTGGATGTGCTACTCTGCTGTCGTGAAAGATTGTCCTTTGATTGTCTTGTATACAAATCCTAGACGAGCATCAGGGTATGATTTAGGAGCCACTTTTTCTTGAACAGTGTCAGTTCCTGGAAGGAGGGCCCACTCTGTGTCCTAGGGTTACATTAATGAGGTTGAAAGATTGATTTTCTCATGTACAGGTATCTTCATACAAAGCAAAAGAAACTCAGTTATTTCCCAACAATACAGGTACAAGCTCTGTTACCTTTCTTCCACTTTCAAAGCAAATTATAATTATTATACCACCACCATCACCAAAAGTTATAATTTGATAAATTTACCTTGCCTCCGTTTTGGATTAGGTATGTTGTATATGTCATTCTAATTTTTATAACAACCTGCAAGGTTAGCATTATTTTTACCATTTTACGAATGAGAAAACGTAGTCTCTGAGAGATTTAAGTAACTTGTAAAAACTAGTCAGTGGTAGATCTATGATTCGAAAGAAGCTGCTTCTTGACCTTGCTGCCCTATCCATGGAAAATTTTTGCAGGTGCCCATTGCATATATGACCTTAAACAGCCTTTAATGCAAAATGCATCACTCCAATAAGCTGCAGTAAGCCCCGGGCCCCCCATTGTTTGCTGGAGGCTCAGTTACAGCCCATTTTTGCAGTGGAGAGCACCGCATAGTCCCTGCCCCAGCCTGCCAGGGTAGAAGGCCAGGTGTCTGTTTCACTGCTCTGGTCCCTGAGACACAGGCTGGCAGCCCAGAATCGGCTGTCCGGAGAGCCGGAGAGCAGCGGGGCAGTGAAGAGGATCTCTGTTGTGATCTGTCACCTTGTATGAACAGAGCAGCCGAGGCACAGAGGACATCCCCTATGCCTTTTCTGTTGGGGACAGTGCACACAGTGACATGCAGGTCCTTGGAGGATCTCAAGCCTGCAGAGCTAAATGGCTCTTTGTAGGCCAGTGGGTGTGAAATCCCTCTTTATTTACTAATCCTACACAGCACAAGCCCAGAGCTGGCTTTCACTTTGCAAAGGGCTGGCTTGGTTTCCAGAGAAAGAAGTTTGAATGTCACAGATACGAGCAGGGCAGGGGAGGAGGGGAGAGGGTGTCAGATGGTCCTAGGAACGCACTGTCCTTTGACATGCCCCCTACGGTTGACAACAGGCTGTGCACACCCTCCTCTGCATGCGGCCAGCCTGGCTGCTCCGATGTGCAGAGCCAGCATTTTCCATTTCACTGCTGGAGATTTTGCTGACTCAGAGGTGCACATCAATCACTGCTGGTGATATACAGAAAGCAGCCCAAAGAAGTATTCTCCTTTCTCGGCCTCTCTGCTTCACTTGGGGTGTGTCCTAGAAAGGGCAGTCTTATCCTTGGAAAGGGGAGTGATAATGGATTATAAGGTATAAGACGTCGATTATAGCAGTATAGCGCCACCTACAATTAGAAATGAGAGGCACAGGACTTGGCCCAATGGATAGGGCATCCGCCTACCGCATGGGAGGTCCAAGGTTCAAACCCTGGGCCTCCTTGACCCGTGTGGGGCTAGCCCACGCCCAGTGCTGATATTGCCCAAGGAGTGCCGTGCCACGCAGGCGTGCCCCTGTGTAGGGGAGCCCCACACGCACGGAGTGCGCCCTGTAAGAAGAGCTGCCCAGCGTGAAAGAAAGTTCAGCCTGCCCAGGAGTGGCGGCCGCACACACGGAGAGCTGACGCAACAAGATGACGCAACAAGAATAGATACAGTGATGCTGCTGACAATACAACAATGGAAGTGGGCACGGAAGAACATGCAGCGAATAGGCACAGAGAGCAGACAACTGGGGTTGGGGGGGAAAGAAGGGGAGAGAAATAAATGAAAAATAAATCTTTAAAAAAAAAAAAAGAAATGAGAGGCATGAAGGAGGGTTCCTAGCATGACCTTCATTTGAGGAAACTGAGCCCCAAGGGAGGAAGTGACTTGACCAAGGTCACTTGGGAACTCCTGACTTCTGGTACAGAGCTCTTTACACCAAGTTGTCTTGCTTTTTGCTGTTAAGGACAGACCATATAAGTCAATCAGACAAGCTTCTATCTTTTTTAGGGGACAGAATAGGATGCATTTAATGGCTGGCAACACTGGATTTTAATTATAAAAACAGTTACTGTTTTTCAAGAATTCTGAAAATAAAGTGGTTCTGGAGTTGGTTCGGTGGCTCACCGATGTCAGGGAATTAGGTTGGCATCTCTCTGATTTTCTTTGCCTTTCTTTCTTGGCTACAAGATGACCACCAAAGCTCTAAGCTCTACATCCTCCCATAACAGCTTTCTAAGCAGGAAGGAAGATGGATGGTGGCAGGAAAATGTTTCTTCTGCTAGGTACCCTCCTTCATTAGGCATGAAAATATTGCCCAGAAACCTCTGGTAGAAGCCCCCATATCTTTTTTTTTTTTTGAAGATTTATTTTTTTAATTTATCCTTCCCCCCACCCCAGTTGTCTGCTCTCTGTGTGTTCTTCTATGTCCTCTTGTACTCTTGTCAGCGACACTGGGAATCTGTGTCTCTTTTTGTTGTGTCATCTCTCCATGTGTGTGGCACCACTCCTGGGCAGGCTGTACTTTCTTTCACACTGGACGGCTCTCCTTACGGGGTGCACTCCTTGCGTGTGGGGCTCCCCTATTTGGGGGACACCCCTGCGTGGCAGGGCACTCCTTGCGCACATCAGCACTGCATATGGGCCAGCTCCACGTGGGTCAAGGAGGCGCTGGGTTTGAACTGTGGACCTCCCATGTGGTAGGCAGATGCTCTATCCATTGAGCCAAATCCGCTTCCCGACCCCCCATATGTCTTATTGACCTCCTTGCACTAATTGCTGGCAAGAAGAAATGAATCACTGCTTCTGTGCTCCAGCTCTCTCTCTGGTCTCCCAGCTCCTACACTTCTTCAGCCTCGTGAACACCTACAGCCTTTTCATCTGTCTCTCACCAGTTTCTTGTCCTCAGCACATTCTTCACTGAACTTAAATTCCATGGTCCTTAATCATAATCACTTCCTGTACATACCATCAATTTCTATGTTTTTTTGTCATGCGCCCCAACCCTGGTTATATCCAACTCTTCATCCGTGGCTGGTGAGAAACACACAACCATTCCCATCTGCCTAACTTTAGATTCACAGCCATGAACCCCAAGGGGACCCTTCATGCTACCAGCCACCATCCTTCATTTCCAAGTCCACTCACTCTCCTACTCCTTTCAAAGCCTATTTTGTATCTTACCTACTTTTTCCCAATTCCCAATGTCTCCTGTCCATCTTCACTGTCAGGTTAATGAATTTGATTCCTCTCTGAGAAAACAAAAGCAATTAGAAAAGAGTTTCTGTGGCTCCTACACCACTTCCACCTTCCTGATTATCGCTGTGCTTATCCACCCTTATACCTCTCCCTGTGGAGGAGTTTGAGGTGTACCTGTCCACCTGCACACTTGGTTTCATCCCCTTTCCCTGGCTCAGGACATCAGTTTTGTAATGATCACATTTCTCCTTCACATCAGTTTTTCTCTCTACATGGAATCATTCCCATCAGAACACAAACATGAAACAATTTCTCCATTCTTGATACCACACACTTCTTTTCTATACCCTTTTCAATAAAACTCACCGAATCCAATTCCTCACTTCCCATTCTCACTTGAACGCACTTCCATCAGGATTTAGTCCTGACCACTTCAGAAACCTGTTGTCTAGAGACCAGCCATGTCTGCTTGCTCAGTCCAGCAGTATCAAAACTCAGTCCTCAGCCTGTTGAACTATTAGTGGCAACTGCCACAGTTGATCACTACTTCTTCCTTGATATACTTTCATTTTCTGACCTCTAGGCTATCACTGTCTCCTGGTTTTCCTGCTTCCCCACTGACCACTCTTTATCATTCTCCATTGTCTTTATTTTTTAAAAAGATTTATTTATTTATTTTTCTCCCCTCCCCGCCCCTGCCAGTTGTCTGTTCTCTGTGTCCATTCACTGGTTTTCTTCTGTGACTGCTTCCATCCTTATCAGTGGCACTGGGAATCTGTGTTTCTTTTTGTTGCATCATCTTGTTGTGTCAGCTCTCCGTGTGTGTGGTGCCATTCTTGGGCAGGCTGCACTTTCTTTCGCGCTAGGCGGCTCTCCTTATGGGGTACACTCCTTGCATGTGGGGCTCCCCTACATGGGGGGCACCCCTGCATGGCAGGGCACTCCTTGTGTGCATCAGCACTGTGCATGGGCCAGCCTCACATGGGTCAAGGAGGCCTGGGGTTTAAACCATGGACCTCCCATGTGGTAGGTGGATGCCCTATCTATTGGACCAAGTCTACTTCCCATTCTCCATTGTCTTTAAACATTGGTCTTAAAACATTGGAATGCTTTGATGCTCAGTCCTTGAATCTCTTCTCTATTACTGTCACTCTCTTGGAGATCTTTCCCAGCCTATGACTTTAAATGTCATCCATATGCCTTCCCCTTGACATTGATTTAAAATATCTAAAATTCAGCCACTTATTACCACTGCTACCTTCCAGTCTTGCCCAAGCTGGCAACATCACTCACTTGGAATGGTTGCAAAGGCCTTCGAATTGGTCTTTATGATTCCACCTGTTGGGGGAGAAGCTAGTGTGGATAGATGGTTGGGGAAGGCTTCTCTGAGTTTAGGCTTGAAGTATGAGAAAGAGCCAGCCAGGCAAAGATCTGAACAAAGAACATTCCAGGTAGAGCAATGAGAACTGTGAGGATGCTGAAGTGGAAAAGAGTATAGAACATCTATATGCAGGGGGTACTGATATCAATACCTGACAAGAAAGTAAATAAAAAGTTAAGAATAATTATCATAGGAATAGAAAATGTAAGGGATTTGACACTTGAGATGCATTTCACTTTAAAAAATATGAATAGACTCTTTCCTGACATTCTGTCACCAGCATGAAACTCTATCCAAGGTTCTCAAACAGTGGATGAAAATAACTGTTGGACTAGTACAGAGTTTTCAAAAGCAGATAATTTTATATAAAAATCCACACTTCTGGCTCTTTTTGAAAAGATGGGAATTGGCTCTGTATTCTACAATGTAGCAATTGGCTGAAGTTAGGTAGTGGCTGCTTCCATTAGATGAAGCATTTATTCTCCAGTTTTCTCTATCTTCACCGTTTTGTATTATACACCCGGCCTGCTTCCCTCACTTACATTACTTGCCTGGCCCCTGTAGGCATCTAATTTTGCCAGCTTTGGGTCAGGAAGTACAAAACTTTTACCAGTTTGCATATTTAAAAGGACTCACAAGGCTCCACTGTCCCTTTCTCCTTTACACATTTGTTTCCAAACCTCTATGTGACATTTAGGAAGAGTTTCACTTTTCAAAAGAATGAGAAAATTAACCTATTTCCCGAGATTCATTCACTTCTGTTTATTGAACACATAAAGGACCAGAAAGGTCTAACACAGTTATTGCCAGGTAGTTTCCACCAGACAAAGGATGTGAAAGCCAGATCTTCACTGTGCCAAATCCCTAGATCCCAAAAAAGTGTTTATTCATCTCAAAAGTTTCTAAGCATCCAAAGGTTGTATAAACAAATCACCTGCCATCTGAATTTATAGAGATTTCCAGATAAATACTCTGAGATTCTTCCATGATTTAATACCAAAGTGATACTTCTCTAGAGGAGTCCAATATGTATTAGTTTCTTGGCTGCTAACACTAATACCATACAATGAATTAACAATGAATTCATTGGGCTCACAGTTTCAGAGGCTAGAAGGCTTGCTTCCTCCTGGGGATCAGTTATCTTCAACCTGGCCAGCAATCTTCGGAGTTCCTGGCTTTTCTATCACATTGCCATGCACATGCCAATGTTTTTCTCCTTTGTCCTCTGGATGCCATTGACATCAGGCTTCTGTTTGCTCTCATGGCTTCTCTCTCCATCCAATTTCCATTGCTTCTAAGGACCTCTACCATATAGGATTAGAGCCCATCCTCATTTGGTTAACTATTAATATCTTCAAGGGTCCTATTTACAAATGGGTTCATACCCACAGAATCAGAGGTTGAGACCTGATTTTGTAGGGGCTATGATTCAATCCTCAAGACCAAATAAGTTAAGCCATGATCACATTTACTGCCTTGTGGAGCTGTGGATCCAAGTCCCTGCTCCAAGAGGATATCATTCTTCAAGAAAGTATATTTGGTTGAATAATAAAGAAATGGAATGGGGATGACAAAATTATCAATTAGAAATTTAGGGTGGAATGGAAATAGTTTAGTTGGGAGATGCTCTTTTTATCCCTGAAAAGCATATACACACAGAGAAAGATTTGTTTGATAGCAGGAGAGCGGCGCTCAGAATTCTTCCAGGATAATTAATGCATTTAATTTCCCGGTCTTCAACCAAAAAAAAGAAAAAAGCTAGTAATGGCTTCTTTGTCCTTGACTAATGGCTAAGTACAGAAGATCCTCTGTACAGGGGGCCTCTTCCTTTCACATTGCCACTATAAGCCAGTGCGATCTGACTGCACACCCACTGCTCTCTCATTCTGCTGCCTCTGGCACCGAGAAGGTATATTCTGTCTGTGTGAAAAGCATCTCTAGAGGTGGTGAGAGGTTTTCTGGTACCAGTTTTCTGGAACCAGTTTTCTGGAATGAAATTTGTCATTGTGTCTCAAATATCATAAACTTGTCCGCCCTTTCAACTCCATGATTCCATTTCTTGGTATCTGTATCTAACAAATAATCAGAAATGCAGGCAAGGACCTATGCCCGATGGTGTCCTTTGCTGATTTATCAAGGGAAAAAAATCCAGCTCTTAAATTTCTCATACAGAAGAGTCTCAACCATGTAAATACACATTGTAATTGTGTATATACGATACCCACAGAGAAGAATAAAACATACTTAACAACAGCTGTCATTGGTAATATGAAGAATACTTATTTTACCCTTTCTGCGTATTTTTTTGTATTTTCTAAAATATGGAAATGCATAGGAATGATGTTTATATTATTTGTTTCATTTATTGAACAAATATTAATGGAGTGATCCCCGTGCTAAGACACAAAGGAGAATTCTCCCAAATTGAACAGACATGGTCCCTTCCTCCAGGAGCCTATGGTCAAAGAGTCTGAAAATGCTAAACAAATAAATATATGGTAGCAAACAGAGATAGTTAATGGAACCTAATTTCATTTGGAGCAAGGGTCAGCAAATGGCAACTCATAGGCATACGGCCTATTTTTGGTTTTACGTTTTTAAAGGGTTATATAAAAAAGAAGGATGGGGAGGAGGAGAAAAAGGAGGGGGAGAAAGAGGAAGCAAAGAAGGAGAAAAGGAAGAAGATAGAAGAAATTACGACAGAGACCCTACAGTCTGCAAAACCTGATGTATTTTCAGTCTGGCCCTTGGCGGAAAGTTTGCTGACCCCTGATTTGGATTATCAGGGAAGCCTCTACAAGGAGAAGGGAACTTAAGACATATAAGGGTTAGCAAAACAACTAAGTGCCTCCTACCCCGAAAGTCTTGCTAGAGGAAACTTGAAAAATATTTTCTCCAGGTAAGGTATGAAGAAGGCACGCTACTATAAATAAGAGTTGCTTCTGCTCTTCTCTGTCCTCCTTCCTCAGATTCCATTGGTACATGGGCGGTTTGATTTTTAAATATCTCTAACTTATCGTTATTTTTTCTAATCCTGTGACTTTCTAAGACCACAGCCAATTCTAAGCTGTACTGCTAATAACAATAATAGCAACTTTAATTAATGTGCATTTAGTTTTGTGCCAGGCATCCTGCTGGTTACTTAAATCCACTCTCCTATTTCATCCTAATGACTCTTCGAGATGAGCATCATTATCTGAATGTTACAAAGAAGGAGCAACGATCAGAGAAGCTAAATGGCTTGCCCACAGGCTTGCCGCAATGGCACAGCCATTTTAGAGGCATCATTAAATTTAAATTCATAGGTCCTCCCTGGTGGATTAGGCTCATGGTTCCTCTATTCCTCTTTCTCCTAGCCTCCAAAGACAGCATTTTTAAAAGTTTACTTATTTATTTATTAGATAAGTTGTGAGCTTAGAAAACAATCATGCAAAATGTGCAGAATCCTCATACATCACCCCTCCACCAATACCTTACATTGTTGTGGAACATTTGTTACAGATTATTGAAAGAACATGATCAGACTATGGCCACTAACTATGGGCCATAGCATCACTTGGTATATTTTCTCTATATGCCCCCTGTTATTACCACCATGTATTAGTATTGTACATTTGTTATAGTTCATGAGAGAACACTCTCATATTTGTACTGTTAACCACTGCCCATCTTCCACCACATGGTTCACTGTGTTAGAGTCCCTTGACTAATACTTTCTATCCAAAGTGCACACTCAGTTGCTCTTACTTTCATCACAGAGTTGTGCAGTCATCGCCCCAGCAAACCTTTGAATGTTTTCCTTAGTCAAAAAATAAAAAGTCCTATGCCTCCCTATTACTGACCCTTAGCATTGATAGAGTAACTTCTCTGACACTGATGCAAGAATATTACAATATTGCTGTTAACTATAGTCCACAAGTTACATTAATTGTATTACTTTCCCCACCCATCACTGTATTCTTACCACCTTGTAATAGGGATGTACATTTGTCAAAGACAGCATTTTGAGGAGTTCCCCTTGTTCTTTCTAGAACCTCCTTTGACTTAGACTGTGAAATTTAGGAGCAAAAGAACTAGACTCAGAGCCAGGAGATTAGAAATGCAGTCCCAGCAGGTCCTATGGCCAGCAGCATGTGCTGACCTTCTCTGGGCCTTAGTCTCCTCATTGTGTAAAGCTCAGGGCTTGGATTCAATAATGAAATCTTGAGATTTTTTCAATTTGCTTATGTGTCTATGTCAGTCAGAATAGAAAAATCACACCAGTTATATGAACAAGAATAGTTTAATATGAAAATTATTAACTGGGTAAGTGCAAATTTTAAAAAAAGGTATCATGGGAGCAGCAAATGCAGGGAGCATCTGCCACCATTAAGGCTGGGGAAATAAAGGGGAGAGGTTGGAATTGTTGTAACTAAGAAGCATAGAGCAAGGGCCTCATGAAGCTGAAACTCAGACCTCTGGGAAGGGGGCACTGGCTGGTGCTGGTGTGGGAAAGGAGGGAGAAGGGCACAGGGCTTCTGCTTCACTGAGTGTTAGAAAAACTGCTCCCTGGATTTAGTTGCCACTGTGGAAGAGAACTGCTGCTGCTCTGGGGAAGAAGTATTGCTGGACTGAAGCTGATGGGCCCAAATCCTTTCTTGCTTCCCCAGCCTTATGGCCTCTTCTGGTGCCCTCTATTGGCAGAGCGTAGCAGGGAGCAGCTGGCAAAGTAGACATGTCCTTTGTGAGGACAGTAGGATCTAGAAGGCTGGCTTTGGAGCAGAGAGACAATAGTTTAATAACTGGCACAATGTTCCTTGCTGAGATTGCAGAGTGACGGCCTAGATGCAATTTCGGCCACTGGCCGCATGTGGGCCATAGACATGACTGTGTGGGCCTCACCTATTTGTATCTGGGCTGATGTTGTTAATCTGAATATCTTCTTCCTGGGAGAATCCACAGAACTACTTATTTCATGAATCACACTATTTTTTAAGAAATAAATGAATAGGAAGGCAACTTGGAGAATATCTAGCTCAGTAATCAGTTTACAAAGACCCTCACAGGTGGACAGGTTTTTAGGGTACCCGAGAAGGAATGCCCGAGGATAAACTGGTATCCCTGCTCTGTTCATGAGGTCAGTGAGAAAATGGAGACTTGTTAGTGGAGAGGTTAAGTCCAAAATGTAGGAGCTAAAAACATGAATGAGACTCCTCTGCACAAAAAGATTGAGTCAGCTCCCACCTTGTTCAGGCAACACTTTCTCAAATGCAAAATGAACTTGCCCTGCTGCCTGATCAATTTTTCTGCTTGCCCAGAGCCACCCAGGCACTTAAGTGTGTCTGGCTTTATCTGAACATCTTCCTGGGGAAATCCATAAAACTTCATATTTCATGGTATGCCCTATTTTTATTCTTTTTTTTTTAATGAATGGGAAGGCATCTTGGAGATGATCTAGTTCAGAAAATCAGCTTACAAATGAAGTGATAAGGTCCTGAGAGGGTGGGAGATTTTCCTCCCAGATCATACAACCAGTAAATGAGATCTTCAGGTTGCAAGGCCAGGATTCACACTTGTGTTACAGGAGGATGGCTGGGCCCAGGGAGACCCTTGCTACTCATGTGATCCGTGGGCCTGCAGCATGGGCCTAGCCTGGCAGCTTGTTAGGAATGCAGAATCTCAGGCCCTACCCCAGGCCAGCTGAATCAGAATCTGCTTTTAGCAAGGTCCCCAGGGGATTCAGGCACAGTAAAGTTTAAGAAGTGCTGAGGAGGGGGGTGGGGGAAATATGGGGACCTCATATTTTTTGAATGTAATATTAAAAAAATAAATAAAGACAAAAAAAAGATAAAGTGCTGAGGATAGCTCTGTTGAAGTCAAAGGAAAATCCATTTTATTGGGTGCCATCTTTATCTCTGGGGTGGCACCAGGGTATGGGTGGTAGAGACTGGTTCTCAGGCATTTCCTGGACCACTCCTCTAGCTCTGTCCTCCTCTCCCCCCAATTCATGGGCCCTAACACATGCATGCACCCCCATGCATACACAGCCTCTCGTATATGCTCCTATGCATGCACATACTCCCCCCCTCCCTCTCTCATACACACACACACACTCATGGGCACACACACATTATAAGCCATTTAAGATCTGCCCTCTGTCCTCCCCTCCCACCTGGATCCCTTGTCAGGTTCCCACACACACTCTGTTCTCTATTCACACTGGAATCCTTGCAGTTAGTTGTCCAAACATACCAGGCTTTCTTTTTGCACACGCCATCTGCCATGACCTTGAATGCACTCCCCTGACCACCAAGATAGGACCCTGGCTAACTTCTGCTTGTCCTTCCAGAACAGTTCAGTGTCCTTCCCTCGGAAGCCTTCCCCCATCGCGCAAGGGACCTCCCAGCTGTGCCTCCTCCCTGCTTTCATAATGCCTGATGTATACCTTTAATGGAGCACTTTTTCTCACCAGGAGATAATTATAGATTTTATTGTTTGTCTTCTTGAAAGGAAGGAAACCTGTCCCACTTAGCCCGCATCCTGGGGAGGAGCAAATGAAGAAAGAGCGAACTAATAAAATAACTTGGTCAGAAACCTGGCCAAAGCTTAGCTATAAAAAGCAGTCAAGTGTAATTGTGAAAGGTATTGATTCTGGAGTCAGAATTCCTGGATCCAAATCTTGGTACTTCTACTAGTTGGGAAGCTTCTTGACCTCTCTGTCAATCAATTTCCACCTCTGTACCTCACTGAGTTGTTGCAAGCGTTAAATGAGACCAACAATGTCTGTGATGGGCTCACCGTGGAATCTGGCTTGTTTGCTATTTTATGATATACTAGGCTCCTTAGGTTGACAGGCACACACTGTCCAATTATCTGTTGCTCCATAAATTTGTGGCTTAAAGCAACAACAGCAATTACTTTGCTCATGAACCTGCAATTTGGGCAGGGCTTGACAGTAACAGCTCCCTGGCTTCATTCAGTGTGTGCCCGTGTGCCGTGAGGCCTGGGCTGGCTCTTTTTCTTTTTAAAGATTTATTTTTATTTTTTGTTTATTTCTCTCCCTTCCCTCTCCCCCCACCCCCCCACCCGTTGTCTGCTCTCTGTGTCCATTCGCTGTGTGTTCTTCTTTGTCCACTTGCATTCTTGTCAGCAGCATGAGGAATCTGCGTCTCTTTTTTGTTGCATCATCCTGCTGCATCAGCTCTCCATGTGTGCAGTGCCACTCATGGGCAGGCTGCTCTTTTCTTGTGTGGGGCAACTCTCCTTGAGGAGTGCACTTCTTGCACTTGGGGCTCCCCTACTTGGGGGACACCCCTGCGTGGCAGGGCACTCCTTGCGTGCATCAGCACTGTGCGTGGGCCAGCTCACCACACGGGTCAGGAGGCCCTGGGTTTGACCCTGGACTTCCCACGTGGTAGGCGGATGCTCTATCAGTTGAGCCAAATCTGCTTCCCCTTGGGCTGGCTCTTAACTCCTGGGGATTCTGATGTTGTCCCACCTCAGAGAAGCCTTCCTGGAACACCTTATTTAAAATTGCAACACCCCACCCTGGCACTCTCTTTTCCCCTCCCTGGTTATTTTTCTCTATACCCATGGTAAAATGAACCATGTCCCTCTACAAAGACATGTGCAAGTCCTAGCCCCCAGTCCTGTAGCCACAAACTCATTTGTAAATAGGATCTCTGAAGATCCTCTTTGGATGAGCCAGCACCAGAGCACTACAGACTTCAGGGAAAGCATGGCCTGCTGGTACACTGAAGTTGGACTTTGAGCCTCCAAAACTGTCAGTACCTAAATTCCTGTTGTTTAAGCCATCCAGCTTGAGGTATTTGTCATAGCATCCCTAGCAAGCTAAGACAGTGTATTGGTCAGCCAAAGGGGTGCTGATGCAAAATACCATAAAGTGGTTGGTTTTTATAAAGGGTATTTATTTGGGGTAGGAGCTTACAGATATCAGGCCATAAGCATAAGTCACTTCCCTCACCAAAGTCTATTTTCACAGGTTGGAGCAAGATGGCTGCTGTCAGCTATGAGGGTTCAGGCTTCCTGGGTTCCTCCCATCCAGGGACTTGCTTCTCTCTGGATTCAAAGTTCCTTCCTTCCTGGGGGCTGGCTTCTCCTTCCTCTGTGAGCTTACTTCCCAGTGCTCCAGCTTAAGTCTTCAGCATCAAACTCCAACATCAAAACTCCCACATCAAAAACCCTCAACTCTGTCCTTTGCCATGCCTTTTATCTGTAAGTCCCCACCCCTTGGTGGCCTAATGACATGGCCCAATCAAAGCCCTAATTATAACTTAATCATGCCCAGGTACAGACCAGATTACAAACATAATCCAATATCTATTTGTGGAATTCATAACCATATCACACTGCTACAGACAGTAACTCTTATCAGTCAGTGGCTTACTATATATTTTTCACATTTATTGGTTTATTGTCTCTTCTCCCAATTAGAACGTAAGCTCCATGAAGGCAGGGGTTTTCTTGTGTTTGTGTCCTGCTGTGTCCTCAGTACCAACAACAGTTCCTGTTTGTTTTTTTTTTCAGTCCAAGGAACAACCAATGTCCATATTACTCACACCATTTTCTTCTTTCTCAATGTTTCCCATACCCCTTTGCCACACTTTTCTCCTAGAAATTCTCTCCTTAAACATGACTCCTCAGGTAAAGACTTTAGTAGTGCTTAGAAATAAATTTCCAGCATTTCCCTAGTTTGTGGATTGTGCATGAAAGTGTAGTCTCTGAGAAAGTTTGCACCCATCCCAGTTACACTGATCTACTTTAGTATGTGTAAATATGTATAAAAAAAGATACTGTTTGTAAAAAGTCACATTTACGCGGTATTTTTAATTTGCTCCATTTACCTTATCATGCTCTGCCTTTTATGACTGTTGTCTGGAATGTCTAGAAAGTCAAGATGGGAGTCGGATTTTCTGAAACATCACGTGGTCTCTAATGTCTTCTCTCTCCATTCTCCCCACTCCTCCCAGGGCTGATGGTCTACCTAGGAATGATGGCGGGCGCCTTCCTCCTGGGAGGCCTTGCCGATAAGCTGGGTAGGAAGAGAGTCCTCAGCATGTCTCTGGCCGTCAACGCCTCCTTCGCCTCCCTCTCCTCCTTCGTGCAGGGATACGGAGCCTTCCTCTTCTGTCGACTCATCTCTGGCATAGGGTAGGTAATCCGAGAGCCTGAGCTGGGTCTCATAGGCCAATGGCCCATCCATCCCAGTATGCCAGCTCTGAGTGGTAGCACCTTGGACTGAGTTTTCTCAGCTGACTTTCAACACTAAAGTAAAGTTAAACTTTAGGAAGGGGTTACGGTGGGAAGTCAGTTTACAAGGTCGAAACAAAACAAAAAGCAAAAGAGCCAGGGTGACTCCTCTCCATTGGTTTTGTAAAATTTTAATTATAAAATTAAAATTTGCATTTAAAAAAATGCCAAGTCAATACCTAATGTTGGACTGATGATTTTTAAAAATTTACTTTTATTTTTAGAATGTATTATTTATTAGTTTGCTGGTGTTATAAAAAATTCTCAAACCTGTGGTTAAATCCTGTGGTATATAATTTTTAATATGTAATGTTCATGTGAACAGATTTTGCTTACGAAGGAAAGGAATAAAAATTGTATATTCCTTGCAAAAAACAAACAACAACTCCACACTGCCTCCCTTGTGTCAGGAGGACTGGCAGTGACTGGTCTGTCTTTCCTTGGTGGTCTTGCTTGGCTGGGAAAAGAAGCATGGCTCTTCATGTAGGGCTCTGGCTTGCCACACCTCGAGTTCACGGGGTTATTTCACCAGAGTGTGAGGGTGGAGTTCAAGCAGCTCTCCTTTTGCTATGACCAATTTTAACATGTGGTAACAATTCTTTCTTTCTGGCATTTTCTCTCTGCAGAATCGGGGGTGCTCTGCCAATTGTTTTTGCCTATTTTTCTGAATTCTTGTCTCGGGAGAAGCGAGGAGAGCACCTCAGTTGGCTGGGCATCTTCTGGATGACTGGAGGCATCTATGCATCTGTGATGGCCTGGAGCATCATTCCACACTACGGTGAGTGTCCAGGGGACCTTTTCCATGGCATCTGCACCAAACAACTTCTCCTGTTCTCAACCTTTTCCCCCACACTCACATGTCTGAAAGAATTTCAGTCTTCATCTCCTCCATCGCCTCCTCCCCGCAGCAAGTTAGGTTTTGCTCACCCCACTTTATGCATGATGAACAGAAGTCAAGAGAAGTTGATGACTTGCCCAAGGCCCCACCCCTGGCATATGGTGCGGTAGGGACTAGAATCCTGATGCCCGCAGTACTCTTTCCACCCCAAGGCCTACCATCACTCTTGTTTGGCTGCAGAAGTGTAATAGCCCTTACAGGTTTCAGTTAGGACAACTTTATCCTGAGTAATTGTAAAACTGTATTCTCTGCACAGAGACCTGGCAACATTAGTCCTCCCTGTTGGTTTGGTCAAGGGCAAAACAGAGAGAAGAGGAGCTTTGAGTTAGATTTTGCCATCTCAGTGCAATAGGTGGTCACATCAGCCTCCTTCAAAAGCATTTTTGTGTGGGGACTGAGATCCAGGTTCACCACCAATTAAGGGTCTAGGTCTTGCCATCATTTAGAATCTTGCAGTCACAGATAATCCAGAAGGGGGTAGCAGAAAACTGCACCAATACTCTCTACTGGTTCAGTTCCTTCTTGTCCTTGTTTTAAATCTGACCCTCTCTGATACGTGTTCTGAGCTATTGGGGGCTCCATGTATAGCCTTTTAAAAAGAAGCTTTGGTCTAGACAATATCTACTGTATTACTTAAGGTGATGTTTAATACATTACCTTGACAAACTGATAAACACAATAAAAGTTTCCTTCTCATGTAAAGTCTTGATCAGCAGGCAGTTCTGTTCCAGGAGTAATTTAGGGACTAGACTCCATCATGTGCTCCACTATCTTCAAGATGTGGCTTACAAGGGGAAAAAGGATAGGCAGTTGTATGTGTATGGTTTTCAATGAGAAGGTCAGGAAGTGGAGCACATCATCTCTGCTCACATTCCATTGGCCCCAATTGTGTAATATAGTCATGCCACTGCAAAGGGTGTTGGGAATCTATCTAATTGTCTGCCCAGAAAGTAGAGGAAACGAGTTCGGGAACATCCGGTGGTCTGTCCCATAGTATTTGAGGACCCGCCAGATTTTGGATCTGAAACAGAGAAGAAATCAGAACAGGAATAGTAAAAAAAAGAGTTGAAGAGTTTACCAGATAATTTAAACACTAGTTAGTTATCTGTAATTTTAGATGCAAAAGTATATTACTCCTAATACCATGCAAAAATATATTATTCCTAATATCAAGCTCTGTACTCTCCCCTTTACCTAAACACACATTTTATTTATCCGTGTGTTATTCTGTTGCTTATATGGTTCTGAGGAATTTCTCCTCCTGCCTCTGATTCTTGACATAACATCACTTCCCCTGTTAATCGACCCAAATGTGCCCACAGGAAGGAACTATTTCCATGGGTAAATTAAGTGATTGCAAAAAAAAAAAAAAAAAAAAAAAAATATGGGGGGAATGGGCACACAAAAAAATCCGAATAAAAGCAGAGTCAAAACAGTATTGCTTTGTGACTTGGGACAAGCCAGTACATCTTGCTTAGTTTTAGCTTCTTCACCTGATTCATGCCAGCCCTATCATTCAATAATTCCTCAGATACAAAGGGGAGTGAATAGAAAATGTTCAAGGTGATTCTAGTACTTGGGCTAGCTTGCACCTGGATAGCAGTTCTAAGCCTCCTCTTGGTTCACAAGGGAGCGTGCACCTCACACACCCAATCATTGGGCAAAAGTCTTCGGCTTCTCTCTCATTGGGTCAGCTTAGGGCTTATGCCCACCTCAACCAATCACTATAGTTCGGAGCATTCCAGGTCCTGAATGGTTTATTATCTGCTTCCAGGCTCATCCCTGGGACTGGGGGTGGAGCCAGTCCATTCAAACCACATGATTGCAACACATCGGGGAAGGAAGGGTGGGAGAGACATTGTGAGGCAAAGACAACCTACAGTAGTCACTCTAAATGGCTTCACTTTTTCATTTCATTTTGTGCACGTCTGCATCAGCTCATGTGCACACACACACGCATCTATGTCTAGGTGTCTGCTTGCTCAAAAAACCAATAAAAGAAGTTGTGCAAAGAGGATGTTGACTGAGATGGAATGGGATGCCCTTGACAGAGGGTCCACATGGCTGCTTATTGACTGCTGCTGGGCTTGTGGTTATTTATTGCAAATGGACAGGGCATTTTCCTATTTGTATGCCTGTATGAAGTCTGTGAAGTTTAAATTAAATTTTAAATAGAATCCTCTTGGATGATCAGCCTTAATCAAAACAAGCTCTAGCTAGGGAGAGCCCACTCTAGAAACATAGTAGACTAGAATCACAGTATAACAAGAATGATTATTTTAAACCTCATTTTTACCAGGACCAGATGTTTTGTCCACAGTGAACCAGACATTTGATGCTATTTCTCAATATGCCTAAGACATCAATCCTTGAACACACCCTGCACTAAGCAGGGACAAGTACAAGGGGTTACTACAGAAAAGAAACTGATGTTTGTGTAGGGCTTATGCAACTCATTTAATTGGTTTTGCAGGAATGAAGTGACAAGAGGTCTTACCACCAAGAATTTGGGTGACTGATTCATTGAGAAAGAAAAATGACAAAACTCAGAAAAGCCAGATATATTATGGAAGATTAATTTCCATTGTCGTCAGCACCACCAGCTGTTTGTGAAATCCTGGAGGAGAAAAATAGGACAAGCTAAAAAGATCAGAGAACAGAACAAGTCCTGCCTCCAAATTAATATTGTTCCAAATGTTTGGAAACAGTTCACCATTTAATTTTTTATTATTAAGTCCCCGAAGATGTGCTTAGTAACTGGGAAAGTGCAGATTACTAAAATAACCAAAAAGACCATAAAGATATGAGGGGATAAAGGATTTTGGGTAATTTACATAAATTATTATAAGGAAAAAATCTTTCCAAAGCAGAATTTAGCTCTATACACATACATGTTTCTGCCTCCTGTCTTGAGTTTGATTGCTATGGGTTTTGGTCAACTTTACCTCTAATTACCCCCAGAACATTTTTGGACATGAATTAAAAATGTATAAATATTGCTATGGTTCTATCTTCCCCTTTCTAGTGTTCCTTCCAGGAGAAAGGAACAATTTTTAAATTTAAAATGAAAAGAACCAAATAAAAGTAACCTAATGAGAGGAGAAAGAGAAGAGAGCACCTGTATGGAAAAGAAAGAGATTTGATTCTGATTGAGTATGTTGGATCAAGTGTCTGTTCCGGTGATGTGGCTAAAATGTATCAAAGTGGTCATAGTCCCACTGATTTTTCCAACTAGATTTTCTCTAACTAATCCTTTAATTGTGCAAAGAGAGTAGGAAATATCTGTAAAAATAATAGATATTGGTTAGGAGTTCACTGCAAGTAGAACAATTAGAACCATATCAGGGAGTAATAGAAAACTCAAAACATAAACCATACCTACCACCAGTTTGCCATATTCCGTATATTAAAGTAAGTGGAATAGACATTGTATAGCCAAACAATTATTACCATCTAAATGTTTGAAAACAATTTATTTATCTATGTAGTTTGCTTTTTTTTTTTGGTCAAAATACTTTTGGCTTCAGAGACACTTTGAGTAGCACAAGAAAAACAGTTTATTTTATTAGCCGCAGCTTGGTTTTGTAAGAAATATTTTAAACAGTTCTTCTGCTGATCTTTATCTATATTATTCAACATCCTTGCCCTGAATATCACGCAGCTATTTCTAAAGAAATGAAATCTACACCAGTACAGATGAATCATTATTGGTTGCCTCAAGCTTTCATAAATAGCCCTGCTGTGGTGGTATTATGACCTGGAATCTACAGAATCAAAAGCCCAAAGCCACATTAACAATTTGAACTCTGATTTATGTGACTTCAAAAAGTCTAGGCTCCTTCCACTGTGTTCCATTCCTTAAAAGAGAGAAGAATGCTACCCATGAAGATAGTCAAAAGAATAATTTGTCAATCCTGAAGGCAATTTCTGAAAATGGTTTTAGAAATACTTTGTATAGTGACAGCTGATTGGGAGCTAGTTACCTCCTCATTTCAGTGATTGTGGCATTCATACGAATGTGAGAGTTCAATTTTGTTTAAAAAATTAATGTAGTCAAATGGTGGTTTACAGTGTTTTTTCCAAAGTGGGGTACTGAATGATTTGCATCAGAATCACTGGGAACTGGTATTACCCTTTAACCTGGGCAAGACGGGTCCTGGATGGAAGCCCCACACTTTATAAGGCCCTGCCTGGCCCTCTGCTGTTCTCCGCCTTCCCATGAGCAAGGAGTCCCTGAGGCCAGGGCCCACCTTCCACACCAAGCTCCGGGTACCAGGACCCTGAATTCCCACGTAAGCTCAGGATCAAGACAAGGACACCCCTTCTCACCACCATGATGTGTGCAGTGTCCCCACATGTCAGCATAAGGCCCCTCACTCTGCGGGAGGAGACAGAGAGGGGAAAGAAGGCAGGATGGCAGTGGTGGGTCCTGTGCAACCCTGGGTCTGCCTTCTGGCTTGTTGTCATGATAGGGGGTAGAACATATCCTACCTAACTTGAATATGTAGACATACGGGATGTGGCTTCCATTTGGACTCTTATCCAAGGTTCTACCAATGTCAGGGCAGACCTACCTGGAGCTTTGTCAAGACGCATATCCCCAGCTCCTAGCGTCGCCTTTTGGGGTCTAGCCTGGAGGATCTGCATTTTTAACCAGCCAGTCTCCCGCCTGTGGTTCTTATTGCCCTCACGTTGGAGAGCCAGAGTCACTCCTCTGTAGTGGAAGAGACGGTGTACCCGAAATTCTCTGTGGCTGCTTCTCCACAGGCTGGGGCTTCAGCATGGGGACCAGTTACCACTTCCACAGCTGGAGAGTGTTTGTCATTGTCTGCGCTCTGCCCTGCACCGTGTCCATGGTGGCCCTGAAGTTCATGCCAGAGAGCCCCAGGTTTCTGCTAGAGGTGAGCTGGCGCCTTCCCGCCTACGCGAGAGCCATTGAAACAGCAGCACCCTCCCGTTCCACGTGTTCCTTGGTTCCACGTCACAGCCTCCCCCATGTGAGCAGACACTGCTCATCGTTAAATCCAGGGCTGGTCCTGTTTGTCTGGTTGCATTTGTGGATTCAAGGGCTGTTGACCCCCAGGCTCTGGAGCTCCTTGGGCCCAGAGAGGTGGAGCCACAGTGAGGCTATGCAGTAGAGGGAGGGCTGCTCCTGGGCTTTTCATGTCCCCCACTATCCCCAGAGGACCTGATCTTGAGGCTTTTACAAAGCTGCATGACATTTGTCAGTGTTGCAGTGAGTCTATGGGTAAGCCCCGTTGCTCTGCCCAAATCTCCAGGACTCTTGCTCTGCAGGGCCCCTACCTGCCAGAAAGTTGCTTCCCATGTCCTGAGAGATAAATCCTGCCAGCTTTCCAACGTGGGGAGATCTCCTGCTTGTAGTGGCCAGACAGGGTAGAGGCTGGCAGAGGGCCAACCGGGCTTTGCAGCTCTTACAGCCCCAGTTCTCAAAGGCCATTTATATGCCTCCTTCCTGAGCTCTCTGCAGAGTGATTTGCCATGTCTAATTCCTTCTTTTGTCCCATTGACCAGGAGGCAGTTGCAGTAGGGAGTTTCCTAACCATGGTTATATCAAAATGCACCCGTTTTGCTTCTTTACCTTATTTCATCAGTAAGGGACATGGCTTCCACTTTCCCTCTGTTGAGTCCAGCAGTCCATTCAACCTTACATCTGTGAGGGGTTCACAGTGTACATTGATCATAACTATTACGTAGCATTCGCAACTTGTGAGGCACTAAGAAAAACAGCAACCTTCTTATCCTTCCAAGATATGCTGGGATAGAAACTTGTCCTGGTCTTTCACAAACCCTAGAAAGTAATGAATCCGTGTCAATCACTTCACACCCAGGTATTACCCCCTTGGGTTTGTGGGGTTTTCTGTCCCTAATGATAAGAGAGTGTATTCAGCAATGGATTTTCCTTGTTTCTTTCCTTCATTTTACCAGATGGGCAAACACGATGAAGCCTGGATGATTCTCAAGCAGGTCCATGACACCAACATGAGGGCTAAGGGGACCCCAGAGAAGGTGTTCACGGTGAGTGTGTGGTCAGTACACCAACAAGTGGGGCTTCTCCCTCTTTACTATTTTGTTTTATTAAAAAAAAAAACATTACATAAGCAATTTTGTCAAAAGGGAAATAAAGCCCTGACATTCCCCCACTGTAACATATAATTCTTTTTTGCATTTGGATGCATTTCCTTTCAGGGTTTTTCTTAGGTGACTAATTGTTAAAAGAGATGATAGCGAAAACCAGATACACTTATGTGGGAATAAATGTAAATATATAAATTTATGTGTGTATTATTTCACAATACTCAAAAGCATTTAAATGTCACCACATAGAATTCATAACCATCATTTGACTGACAATGTAATAATTAGGAATATTAACACAGGTTTTAAAAACATGTCACTAATGTTAGATATTTATTTTCCCTGTTTTCTTGCAATGTTTCTGTAAACATTGCTGCAATGTACCTTCTCATGCACATAATTCCTTCCCCTTAATGTTTTGGGTTTGCTTTTTAACAGCAGACTCCCAGAAATAAAACTGCTGACTCAGACAGCATGAATATTTTTATAGCTCTTGAGATATGTTGCTAAATTGCATTTCAATAGCCTTGTCTCACTTTACAATACCATCAGCAATAGGGTACCCATTACACCCCAACAGCACTGGCTATTAGCCTTGATTTTTCCCCCCAAATTTAACAAGTTAAAAAGTGGTAAAGGTAATCTCTGTAAAGATGTCCTGTTAGTTGCAGAGATGTTTGTTTCTCTACAAAGCCCTATGGCCAACCACTAATGTTTTCTGCAGGCATCTCTGTGCATCTGTTCCATAACTCCCTTTAAGACTGTTTCAGATTCATTTCCTCAAGGAAGCATCCGTGGATTAACTCCCGCCTAACTCCATTTCCTTGTTTTGGATTGTTTGGCATCCATAATTTCAGTCTAGATGAAAACATCTTGTTGCTGTTAACCTGTTGCTTAAATCCCACGATTCTCAGGCAGGATGATATGACAGCTAGAGCCTGCATCCTGGAATGGACCCTGGGGCCACATTCCAGTTTTGACACTCCCTCTTTTTAGTCTCTCCCTCTCCCTCCCCTTTCCTCCCTCTCCTCTTACCAGCCTTTTCTCTCTGAAAGAAAGCAAATTCTCCTTGGCTCATGCATAGTAGGTTAGTGGCCATCTTTGGAGTTTGAGAGTGTCTCTCTGGCATTGCCCTGTACCTCCAGCAGTTTATTAACATACCTATTCCAGACAAACTCAGAGCTCTCCTAAGGGGAGTCCTGATAGAGAAGTCATTCTCCACCTCATTTTGCTCGCCTATCCTGTCTTTCCAGGTAAACCGTGAACTCTACTGGAGAGTTGCCTTACCCCAGGTCACTCGGTGCCAGGTGCTCACCCAGGGTTTCCTAACTGTCGCTTTTGGAAGGACAGCTTCTAAACCACCCAATGGCCTTGCCTGGGAAACCTTTTTAAGGGATATGATCCCACACCCTCTCTTGACAATCAGTTCTAATGTAAGCAGCCTAATTTTGAGGAATGGATCTTAGCCTGGAAGTCAACAAAACCCCAATTTCCAAAGGCAAAACCAAGTCCTTTACTTCCGCACCAGAATTCCTTCTTTCCAGGATGGGAGTGTATCCAAGAGAAAAATGTTCAGGCAGAAATCAATGAGTAAGGGGCTACGGGACTTTGGAACCAGTTACCAGGTCCTTAAGTATAATCTCTGCTTTTAGTGGTTTCACCCAACAAAAAAAAAAGGGGGGGGATTAAAAATTGTGGGTTCAGTACTCCATATCAACTTGATTTTCCTAGAAGTGGATGACTGAATGGACCAAGGGAAAGAAGGAACAAACAAAGTGTTGACTGAACTTGGAGAGCGGGCCTATGAAACCAGAGCCCACCTTGATGGTGCTACCTGTTTCATTCCTGTGCATTCCACTTTAGTAAAGGTATTCAGCTATCTCAAAGAAGAGCCTGGGGCCAGGCTGGAATCTCAGTGTACACAGCCAGGGCTGGATGTCTCCCTCCTCCCTTTGTCCTTTGAGCCCTTGTTATACCAACTCTTTTCCATGCCTGACAAGCATCTGAACTACCATCTGGCAGGTGTCCACAGTAAAGTCTTTCAAAAGTGGAAAGAGTTGACATATTCTCCTGAGAGCCAATGTTCTGTAGGGCTGGGGTGAAAACCGGCCATATTATACTTTAGACTGAATCCAAGACAAGTATTCTAGCTAATTGTAAATTAGAGTAATTGTACATGAAGTTGTCAACACACCCACTCCCTAGGAGCAAAGAAAAGAAAAATTTGCATTTGAGTGGCTATTTTAAGGTGCTTCTTGATTTAGTGTCAACCTCCCTCCCTGACCTCTTTTGGCTGCAGCTGGGGTTCATGATATCTGTGGATGATATCTAATAACAGGAAGCCCAATTCCAGCCAGAAGGTTCTACTGCAGTTCCTGCTGTGTTATCTCTTGTGTTAACACATCCACCTGAGAAATCTCCCTCGGAGAGGCTACGTGCACATTTATTTAAGAATCACTGAACTAGAGGGTCTCACCAAGGAGCCCTCTAGCCCATAATAAAGTCAGTTACCTTAAACTAAGAATTGAAAAGAAAATTCATACAGTAAGTGGGGTTCAGAGTCTCTAGCTCATTTTGTTCTTCAGGTTTCCAACATCAAAACTCCCAAGCAAATGGATGAATTCATTGAGATCCAAAGTTCAACGGGAACTTGGTACCAGCGCTGGCTGGTCAGATTCAAGACCACCTTCAAGCAGGTATGTTTGGGGATGTATGTTGAGTGGGATCTGTTATCTCAGTGGATGAAGAATAAAAAGACCCTGAGCACCCCCAGCAGGCTAGGCAGTGTGATGTAGAGGATGCAACCCTGGATAGGGGTGCTTGGGTTCTAGCCCAAGTTGCCTCTAAGTTGCTGTGTGCCCTTGAGCTAGTCACCTCTGACTCTCGGGACTTCAGTTTCTTTTCTTTGCTCTTCCTGCATAAGACAGGTATTTTGAATGCTGGGAAAATGTCCAGTCTGGCAAAGCCATTCTCTGGAGAAATTGGCGACCTACAGTCAACTGCTGAGCACTAGTGCAGCCTGCTGGCCAGAATCTATTGAGACTGGATGGTGTCTTCATTGTATGGCCATTAAATGGTTATCACCCCTGCCCACAGGCAGGCAGCAGAACTCACTGCTCAAGATTATTGGGGGTCTCTGGTTGTGTCTTTTGAAATCCTAACTCAGTGTGCTTTGGTCATACTCATGGAATATTGCTCTGTTCTTAACGAAAATTCTGTAGAATTGTTAATATTTGAGACCAACCAGTAGGAAGCGAAAAGCTCTTCCTTGTTATTTGAAGAGAATTGATTCCCTCCATGGTCCCTAGGCAACTTACTAGAAAATCTTGGAAATGAACTCTTCTAAGTCTCAGAGTTCCTGCGTTTAATCAACCTTCTCTGGTATGGGCTATAGGTCTGGGATAATGCGCTGTATTGTGTGATGGGCCCCTACAGAATGAACACACTGATTCTGGCCGTGGTCTGGTTCGCCATGGCTTTAAGGTAGGTTCTGTCTTACCTAAATTCCTTGATTTCCCCACTCTCAGTTTCCCCATTAATAAATTGAGGATTACAACTGTTTCTAACTCATTGGGTTTGTATAAAATTAAATGCTTTTGGCTGCAAATAACAGGCAACAAACTCTAGGAGGTTATACAATGAGTACTTGTATTATCCTGCAAAACAAGAATTCTGTAGGGAGAGTTTCAGCCTCAGGATAGCCCCCCTTGTGAGTGCAAGGTGGCTGCCCTCTTCTAGGCATTGTGTCCACACGGGAAACTGTCCCAAGGGAAAAGAAGCTGCCTCTCTCAGAGCCTCTGTAATAGCAAGGAAATCTTCTTCAGAAGTGTCCCAGCAAAACTTCCCTCCCTTCACATTAGCCAGATTTGTGTCACAGGCCTGCACCTAATCACTGATGAAAGGGATGTGATATCCCAATTCCTTTAGACTCTGAGCTGAAGGTACAGTTACCTCTCCTGAGGGTTGATATCTGAGGAAAATCAAGTTTCCATGAACAAGGAAGAAGCATGGAATAAAGGCTGTGTAGGAAACCATCAGTGTTGCCATGGATATATTAAATAGATTAAACAGTGAAACTCTGCAGTAATGTGCCCTTTGATAATGAAAATTGATACGTAATATGACTGGTGATTAGTTGGCTCCTCTCTTCCCCATCAGGCCAATGCTAATCCTTTCATCAGCCTCAAGATAATGTGACTTCTTTCTATACAAGTTTTGGGGCCTACTTACAGCATGATGGGATTGTTTTACTCTGCGTGTAAAATACTTAGAATAGTTTCTGGCACATAGTAAATGCTCAATAAATTGCTAACTGTTATCACCTAGGAAACTTTAGCAAGATTTTCAAAACTCCAACTCCCATCTATGAAATTGATCCCCATTGCCTATGCCCAAATATACTTCCTCAACCCAGGAAACTGAATTGGTTCTAATGACTTCTTTGACTTAGGCTTCCCTGGGGAACCCTTTACCAACTTTCTTCCAAATACCTATTCATGGAGGCTGGATTCTAGACCAAAACAGGTAAAGATAGAGAGGAAGTCAGGGCCTGCTCTCTTCCACATGTTCAATCTGGGAACATTTCAGAAGCCACATCTGGTAGCTACAAGTGTCAATTCACTGATAGCTTGTTATATGTTTTACTTATTCATGTTTATGTTTAATTTAATTTTTTGGGATAAACACTGCTTTTCAAATATTGAAACCACAGAGATGTCTTGCATCCATCCCCTCCTCCTCTACCCATTCCCTTCTGCCTCCTCTACATAATCACTTTTTAAACTTTTCTTATCATTCCCGTGTTTCTTTTTTCAAATATAAGCAAATACTTATATAATTTATTTCCTCCTTCTTATTCAAAAGAACACAGTGTTCTGCATCTTATTTTTGCACCCAGCATTATATCCATATCAGAATATCCGTATCCATGATAGTAAATTGAGGTTTTCCTCATTCTTCTTTACAGTGGTATAGTACATCTATATAGCATACCACAGTATGGTGCCAAACAAGACTTTTGCTGGTGGAAACAGTGCCTCAATGAATAAAAATGTCTGTAGGTCACTTTGTACTTGGGCAGGTTTATCAGTGGAATAGGTTCCTTGAAAAGGGATTGCAGGCTCAAAGGGGTAAATATTTTAGGCCTTGACCAATTCTCCTCCATATGGCATTGTACAGTTTAGTCCTTCTAGCAATGTGTGAGCATGCCTGTTTACCTACAGCTTCACCAACAGAGCGTTGGCCAGCCTTGGGGTTTCTGGCAATCTGGTAGGCAAGAATGATAACACAGGGTGGTTTTAATTTACATTTTTCTTATTATGCATGGGATTGAGCATCTTTTTATATGTTTATGGGTCATTTTCTTTTTTTTAGTAGTTTTCCAGGTATAAAATAGTATAACATACAAATAGAGATAGTTTTACCTCTTCCTTTCCAATTTCATAGTCCTATGTTCTTTCTTTTGTCTAACTGAGTTGGTTAGAGTGTCAAATAGTACCAGTGATATGGTTGCCTTGTTTTGTTCCTGACTTTGGTGAGAATGCCTTTAGTTGTTCCCCATAAAGTAAGATTCTGGCTTTTGAGTTGAGATATGTATTTTCTTACATGTTAAGGAGGGATCTATCAATTCCTAGTTTATTGGTGTTTTATCAGGAATGCATGTTGATTTTTATCCAATGCCTTATCGTCATCTATGGACAGGGTCATGATTTTTCTCCTTGGATTTATTAATATGATGAATTATATTATTATATTTTCTAATAATGAATCATATTACTGTTCTAAATGAGCTTAATCTATATCAAGTCAGAAATGCAGGATCTGCTAATGAAAGAATTAAGCATGCTTCTGCTCAAACATCTGTCTTTTCTATTATAGTTACTATGGGCTGACAGTTTGGTTCCCTGATATGATTCGGTATTTTCAAGATGAAGAATACAAGTCTAAAATGAAGGTATTTTTTGGTGAACACGTGTATGGTGCTACAATCAACTTCACGATGGAAAATCAGCTTCACCAACATGGGAAACTTGTGAATGATAAGTAAGTGGGTGACCTCAGGCTTTCTTCAGATCAGGGTGACAGAATAATAATACCCTCTTGGGGACTATCCCAGGGAAAAAGCCATCGGAAAGACAAGAATTGAATATGGCAGGGGAATAAGTGCCAAGGGTGTTGTAGTAATTACTACTTATCATGGTTGCTGGAGACGTGAGAATTTCCTGGTGGTTGTGCCTGTATTAAACTGGCTCCCAGCTACCCCTAATCTGCTGGCTGTGGCTGATTAATCTAAGGTTGGAGACATTGGACATAGGAGGCTAAATCAGGTGATCTTTCTTGAGAACGTGCGCCTTTAATGGAGATGCTCAGAGAGCTGTGTCCCATTAATAGTGGCTGCCTAGAGAAAGGATCAAAGATTATCACTGCTGAGGTCCCTAAGCCATCCATGACCTCGCTGCTCAGCATTTTCTTTGATTCTGGAAACTTCTCCATGATCCTTTTTACTATATTCCTTTTGGTAAAGATCAGCCCTAGAGCTGATATCTGTTTCTTGCAATAAGGAAACTCTTCACTAATATAAGTGTGGTTCTGGATCATTCAACTCTTACTAGGAGGACAATTATTTACCTAAATTAAGCATCACATGGAGTCTGATATAAAACTCTTAAGTGCATGAGATGATTGACATATAGGTTTTTAGGTAGAATATAATATATTATTATCCCTCAGTTTGGAATAAACAGGATGCTTTCAGTTTAAAATATAAGCAGATGAAAAGGTATCTTTAAAAGTCACATTGCAGTTATATAAAATTGCTTATCTTGCAAAAAACCAACAGTCAGGTTGAAAACCAGCAAGGCTCCTGTGGATCCAAAGTTGGCATCTCAGAGTTCATAGAGTAACATTTGTATATTTTACTTATGGAGATCCACTTCAATATTCTAATTCCATTTTCTCTGATTTTATATGTTTAACTTGTAACAAACTTTACTATCTGGCACACAGTAGATTAGAAAGAGCAAATTGGAGGTGGGGAGATAGTCTGCCTTCAGCACATGAACTGAGAAAAGGGACAGTTAACAGACTGAGACCAAAGGAGGAGTCATGAGACCAAAATGTAGAAGGGAAATCATAAAAAGACCAGGGACTGGGGGCCATTTTGAATGAGAGCAAAGAGCCCTCTGCATCACCACAGGGACTGAGGCAGATCTAAAGTAGCTGATGTTTACAGTAATTACTCCACATCATTAAAAATGGGGTAAATGAACATCTAGTGTTGGAGCTCTCTCTGGTGGAGAGACTGAGAAGTTTCAGGAACCCTGGTTGCCAAATACCTGAATCCTATCTTGCCACAGTCAACCTACTTGAGATTCCTGAGGGAGATATATGCATGGAGGACAAAGCCAGAGAAACACTCATTCTTCTGTAATAAGGGTTTTCTTTAAACCCCAGTGGAGCCTCTGAGCTGAGCCAGGCTGGACTGTAGAACTCACTTTTTTTTCAGTCTGGCAGGCCTCGGTGACCCTTAGCAATAAGAGCACATGTTCGGCCCCTTTCTCCTAAGGCCACCCTTGAGCACAGCTCTTTTTTTTCCTTGTCTGAAGGTAAGTACAGAGCACAGCTTTCAAGCAAAAGGTGTTTTTCTCTAAAGCAAGGCCTAGGACAGGGCTAGTCTAACCCACTTAAGCTCCAGCGGGTGTCCAGGCAGGAGAGGTGGCCCCAACAACACAGATCCAGAATCTTATCCCTCTCTGGGTCATGGTAAAGCCCCACCCTCTTGTCAAGGTACCAGTGAAGCATCCTTGCCTTAGCTTTCCCAGACATAGGAAAAGAGCAAGTGCATCATTGGAGCATGGTCAGGTGTATCAGGGAGGAGAGGGGCCGAAGCTAATATGGCTATACCTTTTGTTCTTCTTCTACCTATTATGACCTCCTTGGGTTGATCAGCACGGCCTGTGGTCAGCCAGAAGTGGTCCTGTCCTTTGGGGGAAAAATTGGTGGCGTAATAGAAAAGTTCTGCACATATCATTATGGGAATGCTTCCCCAAACCTTGTTACTCATCTTCTTTCTACTCGTGTGACAAATGAGATGGACAGTCCAGTCCATTTGGCTTTACAACTGCCTCCCCCAGGCTGCCGCCTGAAACCCCCAAGATGGGTCAGGGCAGGACATTAACTTTACCCCAGGCCACAATATTCAGCAAGCTCAGCCTTTACCCCTCTTCTGTTGGCCTTCTTGAATTGTCCTTAGCAGGCTCCTTAGGTCCAGCTAGGCAGTGGGTGCCAGAAGTAGCGTGGCCCAGATAGTTCAGTGTCAATGATATAAACTGTCCTGTATTTATTTATTTCCTCTGTACAAAAATTAACACCATGAATTCTCACCTCCAGTGACTGTTACCCCTCCGCCACCCTCGCCAACCTATGAGCTGACTGAGGTAGTTCCTTTGGGAAAGGAGTGTACGACTCTAGAGAGGATGTCTTCCCCAACCTAGTGCCATACTGCTCTTACAGGCTAGGCCTTAGCCAAGGTTCTCTGCTCTTCGGGGCAAGAAGGTGTGAAATAAAAGAGGGAGTATTATTTCTACAAAGCCGAGCCTTTTGAAGAAGGTTTTGGACCAAGTTTCAGTGGACATGGAATTCTAATTTTCAGATGAGTTTTTAAAAATTCTGAAGCTCAGCCACAAATGTCTATGCATTTATGTACCCATGCCTATGCATATCCACTGCATGAACAGTCCAGAATCTATAATCTGTGGAGAGTGGCCATTCCCCAGATGGCAGTGGCAGTGGGAGTGATGGTGGAAAGGATTTCCCCCAAGGTATTTCACTCTCAGGCCTATTTACTCTAAATCAGGAAATCTTCTGTTGATATTCCCAAGGAAGAAATGTTGCCCTGGTTTTATCAGAACATTTTGGAAATGCTGAAAATGATGGCTCTTATTGGTGATAATGACTTAATTCCCTGCAGAGACAAGTTCATTAAAAGGGACCTCAATAATGATACTTCCAGTATGTTCAGTGATGGGCTATTGTGAAGAGATTACTAATAATATTAATGATAATGATGATACAGTCAATAATAATAACTATGTTTATCAGTCAGCGGTCTCCAAAGACACAGAACCAACAGGATGTGTGTGTGTGTGTGTGTGTGTGTGTGTGTGTGTGTGTGTGTGTGGTGTATATAGAGATTTTTTATAAGGATTTGACTCACATAACTGTCAGGGTTGGCAAGTCCAAATTCCATAGGGCACATGGCAGGTGGCAGGCTGGAAATTCCAGTAAAGGTGATTTTGAAGTCTTGACAGAAATTCTTCGGACTTATGGACCCCTGGCTGTTAAGACCTCCAATGATTGGATGAGACCCACCCACATTATGAAGAATAATCTCCTTTACTTAAAGCCAACTCACTGTAGATGCTAATCCCAACTATGAGGTATCAACTCAGTAACAACTAGGCCAGTATTTAACCAAACAACTGGACGCCATAACCTAGCCAAGTCCTTTACATCTTTATTAATCTGCCAAAGTGGTGCTGATGCAAAGTGCCTGAAATCTGTTGGCTTTTATAAAGGGTATTTATTGGAGTAAAAGCTTACAGTCCCAAGCCAGGGAAAGTCCAATTCAAGGTACCATAAGAGGTACTTTCCCACCAAAGTCAACTGCCATGTGTTGAAGCAAGATGGCAGGTGATCTCTGCTGGATTTCAACCTTCCCCTCTGTCCTTCTTCTTCCTCTTGAGGCTCTGTGGGCCCAGTTTCTTCCCTATCCCAGCTGTAGGTTGGCATAGGGCTGGTCTCCTGGGCTTCCTATATCATTCTTGACTCTTCCCAAGGTCAGCTGTAAGCCCTCAGGCAAATAGCTCATCTGTTGAGATCTATTTTTTCTTACATCATTATAGGCAATTTGTGTGTTTTTAGGAATTTGGCCATTTCGTCTAGGTTATCTAATTTGTTGGTATAAAGTTGTTCACAGTATACTCTTATAATTCTTTTAATTTATGTGAGATTGGTAATAATGTCCCCCCTTTCATTTCAGATTTTAGTTATTTTTCTCTCTACTATATTTTATTTTCTATTTTGTTTATTGCCTCTGTAATCTTTGTTATTTCCTTCTACTTGCTTTGGGCTTAGTTTGCTCTTCTTTTCCTGAGCCTCCGGTTGTGAGGTTGAGTTTCTGATTTAAGATCTTTCTTCTTTTTTAATGTAAGCATCTAGAATTATAAATTTCCCTCTCAGCACTGCCTTTGTTACATTTCATACATTTTAGTATGTTGTGCTTTTATTCTCATTCATCTCAAGATATTTCCTAATTTCCCTTGTGATTTCTTGTTTGAACCATTGGTTGTTTGAGTGTATTAATTTCTACATGTTTATGAATTTTCCATTTCTCCTGCTGATACTGATTTTTAGCTTCATTCCATTGTGGCTGGAGAAGATATATAGTATGATTTCAATATTTTAAAATTTTTTGAGATTTATTTTGTGGTGTAACATATGGTCTATCCTGGTGAATTACCCAGGTGCACTAGAGAAGAGTGTATCTTACGTTGCTGTTGGTTGAAGTGCTATATATTTTGGTTTTTAGTATTACTGAAGTCCTTTATTTACTTACTGATTATCTAGATGGTCAATCCATTATTGAAAGTGATATATTGAATTCTCCTACTATTAAAGTAGAATTAGCTCTGTCTCCTTTCAAACCTGTTAATATTTGCTTTACATATTTTGGGCTTTGCCTGTGACTTTCTTTTGCCCTGGTGATAGTTTTTACTTAAAATCTATTTTATTAGTATATTAGGATAGCTATGCTAGCTCGCTTTTGGTTACTGTTTGCATGGTATATTTTTTTCCTATACTTTCACTTTCAACCTGTTTATATCTTTGAAATTAAGATGAGTGTCTTGTAAACAGTATATTTTGGATCATGCTTTTTAATCCATTTTGCCAATCTCTACCTTTTTTTTTAATTTATTTAATCCCCCCTGCCCCCCGGTTGTCTATTCTCTGTGTCTGTTTGCTGCGTCTCGTTTCTTTGTCTGCTTCTGTTGTCGTCAGCGGCATGGGAAGTGTGGGCGGCGGGCGCCATTCCTGGGCAGACTGCGCTTTCTTTCGCGCTGGGTGGCTCTCCTTACAGGTGCACTCCTTGCGCGTGGGGCTCCCCTACGCGGGGGACACCCCTGCATGGCGTGGCACTCCTTGCGCACATCAGCACTGTGCATGGGCCAGCTCCACACGGGTCAAGGAGGCCCGGGGTTTGAACCATGGACCTCCCATGTGGTAGACGGACGCCCTAACCACTGGGCCAAGTCAGTTTTCCTCTACCTTTTAACTAGAGAGTTTAATCGGTTTATATTTAAAGTAACTACTGATAATGCAGTAGGTTTTCCCCATCATTTCACTGTTTGTTTTTCGTAAATCTTATACTTTCTTGGTCCCTCAATTCTTCCATTAATACCAACTTTTATATTTATTTGATTTTTTATAATTCATCCTTTTGAGTCCCTTCTCATTTTTTTTCCTGTGGGATGTCTAAAATCTGGTCTTCCTAGATTGATTGTTTCTAAAATTTATTTTGTTTCTATGGATGGACCATCATTTCCTGTTTCTTGTAATCTTTTGTTGCATCCTGTGCATTTTATTATTTTAATATGCTAATTCTGGGATTTGATCCCAGAGAGTTTTGTTCCTTAAGGTTGTATCCAGCTAGTATTCTGAACAAAGATTTCCTCAAATGCCAAGAACTAACAAAGTCAAATAAACTAATGCAAAAAATTTACTTTCACAGTCTTTGCAAATCACTTCTGTGTTGGCAGGTGCTCTTTTAGAGTTTAGCCCTTCTATCAAGAAGATCAACTGAAGAGAAAGTGGAGTATAATTTCCTCTCTGTCTTTTCTGAGTCTGTGCTTTGATCCTGGGATTGTGCTTACAGTGGCTTTAGGAATTCCCCCATTTAAAGGCATCTGTTGTTCCCTCTACTCCCTACAAAATATTCTTTCCTCCCTCTTAAGTGCTCAAATGAATGTCCTAAGGCCAGTAACCTTTGCCCCAGTCTACTTTGAATTGTTTCTTACACTGCTGTAGAGATCTGCAAGCTACTTCTGGTGTGAGGCAAGTTCTGGGAGGGCATGTCAGAGATGAGTTCCCTGGTTCAGTTTTTGAGTGCTGCCCAATAGTTTGGCACTGACGTACTGGCACTTCAACATGGTCATTGGGATTACTCCTCTCTCTCTGGAACAGGGCCAGGGACTCGCAGTGGGAACACAGGCTGGCTCTGAACTGCACGGGGGAGGAGAATGGAGGAGGGAGTAGCAAGGGCTCCAAGAGCTTCTCCTACCACTTTTAAAGCTGCATTTTCTTGATCCAGAACTCACACAGTTGTTGCAACCCTTTAATTGTTCTCTGGAGTTTTGAGGAAAATGGTTCTCCCTGTTTTGCTAGTTCAAAGTTTCTGTGGAGGAAGGGCACCATAGGGCATCTTTCACCACTACCTTTGTCAACCAGAATTCTCTATATAGTGTTTGTTTTTTTAAATTTATCTTTATTTTATCCCCACCTCGGCTTTTTGCATGCTGTCTGTTCTCTGTGTCCATTCACTGTACGTTCTTCTGTGTTTGTGTTTATTTTTTTAATTTCCCCTCCCCCCTTGCGGCTTCCTTGCTGTCTGCTTTCTGTTTCCATTCACTGTAGGCTCTTCTGTGTTCCGCTCGTCTCCCTTCTTTTTTGTTGTGTCACCTTGCTGAGTCGGTTCTCCATGGCACCTGCGGGCCGGGTGGTGCTCTGAAGCGTGAGGGCGAGCCTGCCTTTACAAGGAGGCCCTGGGACGTGAAACGAGGACCTCCCATGTGGTAGATGGGAGCTCATCTGATTGAACCACAGTCGCTTCCCTATATAGTATTTTTGACATTAACCAGTTCATTTTAGTGCCAGAGTCTTTGTGATTTACAGCATGCAGGTTTTGGAGTTCTAAGAGTGATGCAGAACGTGCTCTTTGCTCTCAACTTTTTTCAGCTCTTCCAAGCTCTCAGCAATCTGCTGGTGGAATTGTAGAGGGAACAAAGGTTGATGAAATCAGTGGTTCCATTTTGTGGCTCCAGGATCACTGGGGATCATAGAGCCAAGGGCCTGAGAATGCACAGGCATGCCACGGATTGTCGGGAATGGATGTCAATATTCCACACACCCAGATGTTTCACCACATTTCTCTGGTTCAAATAAGTGTGGATATTTTTGTGTGATTATTAAAATATAAATTTCTTTTAAAATTTTAATGAATTAATTGTAACTTTTTTCTCTGGTTTTTTTTTTTTTAGTTAGTGGATAGTAATACAGCCACTACCTTGAAAAAAATTTTTAAGCAAAATTTTGGATTAAAAGAGGTTTTTATCAAAATTGTTAGGAACCTTTGAAACGATCTAAGGAGTGATTTAACCTGAATTCTTTTCTTGCCTTATCCTGACATCTGCTGGTCATGAGCTAGAAAATACTTTAACTTTGAAAGCTGAACCTCTGGCGAATTAATTGTGGATGTACTGTTCTTTTTTGGTTCCTCGAGGGCATTTTCCCCACATACAGTATTCCCCCTAAGATTACTGTTGTCCACACGTAGCTGATCTAAAATTTAGATTAAAGTTATTTATTTTATTGACTGTCACACATGGGGAAAGACACCTTTTGCATAAAGAAGGCTTCAGACTTCACTCATGGACTTTGTCAATAAAGGAGATCCTACTGAAAAACTAATTCCGGCTGCAAGAACAATCCCTGTGCCCCTGAGAAGAAACAGAAGTGCACAGATGAGTTCTGGCCTGTTTCCAAAGCAACTTCTTTAGCCTCCTTTTCTGGGGTCTGGTTGCTTTGGGGCCTCGTACTGCTTTTATCTGTGAGCCTTGGAAGGGCAAAACATTAAGTTCACATCTTAAATCCTGAGAAAAGATGTTGGGCCAGGGTTTTTATTGTTAATTGAAAACAGGATAGCTTCTCATCTTAGATAATATGTTAATTAATTGATCAATGAATTACTTACTCTCTCCTTCTGGGAAGAAAGCTCTTTGGCATGGTTTGTTCATATGAAAGTTAGAACCGGGGAAAGGGGGTAATCATACTTAAACCTCTGGAGTTTTATCCCTGGACATCAGGGAGATGGTTCCTGCTTGTGAAAGGTCGTGGCCCAGGACGTAATATCATAAGCCTGGCTTTTCCTGGCAGCTGAAAGGGAAGTTGATGTTGGGTCCTCAGATGGGAATGTGTCACCCCAGTCAATGGTTTCCACAAACACAAGCCAATTTGCCAGTTAGAATAGGAGAAAAGCTTCTTGGGTACTTTCTGAAGGTGAGGGGTGAATAGCTCAGAATGAAAATGAAGTTTACAGGATTTAGTAAACTGAATAGGGGGCAGTGGGAGCAGAGAGAAAGAAAGCAAACACACGCTCTGAAAAGAGAAGAAGGAAGCATCCATGAATCACGCGGAAATGTTAGGCACACTGCTAAGACTCCTTTTAGTGTGGCCTGAAAAAGAATATTCTCCAACTATTTAAACAAAAGCTCCTTGAAAATGCCAGGCTTGAGAGATGGGTAACTGCATCTTCTGGCTCCTGGGTCTGAGGACTTGAGGACTGGGTTCCAGCTTGATTGGTCACTAACTCATGAAGCCGTACTGCCAAACCTCTCATCACTCTAAACCTCCCATTCTACCTCTGAAAATGATAGTATTGACAGACAATGCATATAATGCTCCAAAGTTAATAAAATCTCACAGTAAAGTTTGTCCTTTATTATAGAGCCTGCATAATTTTCATTAAGACTCTTTCTGGATCTTTATATTTTTGTTAGCTACAAGATTGCTTTGTCCCCATCAAACATTTGCACAGGTTATTACAGATAATATAGAAATCTTATAGTTTTGGATATTTAATTAGTATCTAAGTCCTCTTATTAGTTCTAACAATTTTCCCCTTGTTAGTATATCATCCCCTTGTTAGTATATCATCCAACAATGACAATTGTTTTGACTCCCCTTTTCTCTTTTTTCCTCTGTGAAATGAAAATATGCAGAGAATAAAGTATAATACAAACATCCCTTTCAGAGCACCTAGCTTTACATCATATTATATCATGCTATATTTGCTTCAGTTTTTAAAATAAATTAAATGTCACTCACCATTCCTGCTTCTATTCCTTTCTCTCCCCAAGACTAATTGATCACCATTGTCATGAGTTTGATTTTTTCACATTTGCATGCATATTTTTATATTTTCCCATATATTTATATATTTGTAAACATGTTATAGTATTGTTTCTCATGTTTTAAATTTTAGATGAATACTATACCGTATTATTTATATAGAATGATGTGTATTATTATAAATTCTGCAACTTGTTAATTGAATAAAATTATGATTTGAAGAATTCTGTTGGTCAACGTAATTCAGTTTCATTAATTTTGATTCCACTATATGAATATTCCATAATATGTTCATCTGTTCCTCCTTTGATGGACATTTAAATAGTAAACTTTTTTTGCTATTACCAATAATGTTGAAATAATCATAATGCAAGATTTTTTCCAGTGTGTGTGCCTAGAAGTGGAATTGTTGGGTGGAAGAGTATGGACGCCTTCAACCTCAGTATGCTTTGCCAAGTTGATCTCCTAAGAGGTTGTACTAATTTACCTTCCCTCCAGCAGCATGTGAGTGCTCCTGCTTCTCTTCAGCTTGGCCATCTTGGTACTGTCGGCCTGATGGGTGTGAAATGCTATCTCATTGTGGTTTAATTGGCATTCACCTGGTTCTTCCCTACCTTTTCATCTGTTCATTATTTATTCAGGTTTCCTCTTCTATCAGTTACCTGTTCGTAGGCTTCGTCCACTTTATTTAGTGGGTGGTTTTTCATTTCCATGTTGATTTGCAGAAATACTGTGTAAATTCTGGTATAAGGTAGCTGTCAATTATGTGTTTGCAAACTTTCTGTCTGTAGGTTTTTTCACGTTGCTTCTGGAGTCTGTCTTAGTTTCCTAAGGCTGCTATAACAAAGGACCACAGACAAGGGCGCTCAAAATGACAGAAATGTGTTGTTCTACACTTCTGGAGGCTGGAGGTCAGAAGCCAAGGTGTCAGCAGGGCAGTCCTCCATCTCAAACATGTAGGAAGAATCCGAATTCTTCCTTGCCTCCTCTAGCTTCTGGCATTTGCTGGCAATCCTTGGTGTTCCCTGGCTCGTAGATGCATCTGCCTCCATCGTCACGTGGCCTTCTCTCCAGAGTCTGTCTACATCTCCTCTCCCCGTCTTATAAAGACAACAGTCACATTGAAATAAGGGCCCACCCTTCTCCAGTATGACCCTACTTTAACTTAATTAATTCCATATGAAATGACCCTATTTACAATAAGGTCATATTCTGAGGTACTAGAGGTTAGGATTTCAACATGGCTTTTTTGGGGGTACACAGTTAAACCCATAACAGAGTCTTGTGCAGATATTTTATATTTTAAAACCAAATTTGTCAACTTTGTCTTTAAAATACATGCCTTTTGGCTCCTATTTAAGGAATCCTCCAAGAATGAAGTTTATAAAGTTATTTTCCTATTTTTTCCCCTAAGCCTTAATGTTGATTTTTCACATTTAGGTCCTTAAGTTATCTGGACATAGTCTTTGTGTAATTGAGGGGAATTATTTTGATTTTTTTCCATATTAATAGACAATTATCTCAACAACATTTGTTCGATTGTCTATCTTTTCCCTGTTTTTTTGGAATACCGTTTTTATCATATATCAATTTTCCAAACATGCCTTGGTCTGTTTCTGATCTCTCCATTTTGTTCCATTTGTTCATTTGTCGTCCCCTCACAAAAGCTGCACTGGCTTAATTACCATAGCTTTTTGGTATAGTAATATTTCCAGAGTTGGATCTGTTCACTTCTACATGAATTTTAGGGTCAAGTTCTAAAATTTCATTAAAAATAAAAGGATAGAAAAAGTTACCCTATGCAAACACTGATCAGCGAAAAGCTGGAGTGCTATATTCTATCAGTTAAAGTGAACTTGGAACAAGGAATATCATGGATTAAGAAGGACATTATATTTTATTTTGAATTTTCATTAATATTTTCTCTATCTTCCAAGTTATTTAAAAATGTATTAGAAGTGTCAAAATACTATTACTTCCTGGTTGTCTTTGTATTATGTCTTTGTATTATGTTTAGATCTGAATTCTTAAAAATATGTTGAGACTTCTCGTTTCGTGCTATGTTGTTGGTGCATATATGTTTATAATGTCTTATTGGTGAATTGATCCCTTTATCGTATTTCTTCATATGGCTTTGAGCTACTGTCTAGTGTCTCCTTCCTTTCTGCCTTTAGCATGTAGGGTAGGTCTAGTGGTGATGAACTCACTCAGCTTTTGTTTATCTGGGAATGTCTTAATTTCTCCCTCATTTTTTGAAGGACAGTTTTGCCAGATATAGAATTCTTGGCTGGCAGTTTTATCCTTTTAGCAATTTAATATATTGTCTCATTGCCATGTTGTTTCTGACGAGAAGTCAGCACTTATTCTTACTGAGGCTATGTGATGAGTCACTTCTCTCGCTGCTTTGAGATCCTCTCTTTGTCTCTGACTCTTAACAGTTTAGTTATGTGTCTGAGTGTGGATATCTTTGAATGTATCCTATTTGAAGTCATAGGGCTTGAATGTGTATGTTCATGTTGTTTCTCATATTTGGGAAGTTTTCAGTCATTATCTCTTCAAATATTCTTTCTGCCTCTTCTTATTTCTCTTCTCTTTCTGGGACTTCCATTATGCATATGTTAATATGTTTCACGTTGTCCAAGAAGTTACCTAGATGCTTCTCACTTTTTTTTTTCTTTTTCATCCTTTCTTCTTTCTGCTCTCAAACTGAATAATTTTATTATCCTATCTTCAAGTTTGCTGATTCTTTCAGATATATTGTTGACCTCCCCTAGTATGCTTTATTTCTGTTATTTTGCTTTTCATCTCAAGAATTTCCGATTAGGGAAGCATACTTGGCCCAGTGGATAGTGCATCTGTCTACCACATGGGAGGTCCACGGTTCAAACTCTGGGCCTCCTTGACCCATGTGGAGCTGGCCCATGCACAGTGCTGATGCACGTAAGGAGTGCTGTGGCATGCTGGGGTGTCCACAGCATAGGGGAGCCCCACGCACAAGGGGTGCACCCTGGAAGGAGAGCCGCCCAGCATGAAAGAAAGTGCAGCTTGCCTAGGAAGGGCGCTGCACACACGAAGAGTTGATGCAGCAAGGTGACACAACAAAAAGAAACACAGAGTCCCATGCCGCTGACAACAACAGAAGCAGACAAAAAGAACACACAGCAAAATAGACACAGAGAACAGACAACTGGGGCGGGGGGAAGGGGAGAGAAATAAATAAAATAAATCTTTAAAAAAAAAAGAATTTCTGATTGGTTCCCTTTTAAATTTAATATTCTTCCTTTTCTTCATGCACTGTCTTCCTGATTTTTTTAGTTCTATGTCCGTGTTTTCCTTTTGCTCTTTGAACTTACTTAGGAGCATTGATTTAACTTCATTGATTAATGAAAGAATCAATGTCCTGGGATTCCTCTTTTGTTTTATGTTATTCCTTCAAATGGGATGTCTCTTCCTGTTTCTTTGTATGCCTATGATCTTTTGTTGAAGTCTGGGCATTTGAATATTTTGATGTGCTAACTCTGGAATTCAGATTCTTCCTCTTCCCCAGGGTTTTTAATTTTTAAATTTTTTTTAAAAAATTGTCTTTTTAAAAAAGATAAATAGATCACGCAAAATGTTACATTAAAAACATGAGGTTCCATATACCCCACTCCCCACCCCACCCCCCTGTTCCTCCCACATCAACATCCCCTTTCATCAGTAAGGCTCGTTGGTGAATACATCCTGGAGCACTGCCATACTGCATGGATCATAGTTTACATTGTAATTCACACTCTCTCCCAGTCCAACCAGTGGGTTATGGCAGGATATACAATGTCCTGCATCTGTCCCTGCAGTATCATTCAGGACAACTCCAAGTTCTGAAAATGCCCCATATCACACCTCTTCCTCCCTCTCTCTGCCCTCAGCAACTCCTGTGGCCACAGTCTCCACATTGACAATACAATTTCTTCCGTTGCTAGAGTCACAACTGTTCTATTGTAGAATATCAGCAAGTCCACTCCAATCCATATTATATTCCTCCATTCTGTGGACCCTGGGCTGGCGATGTCCACTCCACCTCTAAATTGAGAGGGTGCTTAGATCCTACATGACTTATGGATGTGATTCTAACTGCTTGCAGTTGTAGACACTCTCGGTTCCCTGGTGTGGTGGTTGACCATTTGACTATTCTCACCTTCCCATCTGCTGACCTGGATAAGTCCAACGACCTGGAGAGTAGGTGCTGCAACTCTGCTGAGGCTCAGGGCCCAACTTACACATGGACAGTCCAGAGATTCAAGTCTCCTGAGCATACACAAACCCCAGTGCCAATCACAAGTTCAGAAAAAGTGACAGAAGAGGCATGTGTAGAGAGGTCACACCTGAGTCCAACTCCATCGCAATCAGGAGCACAAATTCCAAAGTAGGGCCCACTGGCAAGGCAATGAACTCCAGAGCCATCTGTCATGGTTGTAGAACCTGTGTGTCTCTGTAGCCCTCAGGAGCACCAGTACCTGGGGTTGTATCTACTTTGGCTGTCTCTGGGGTCCTGCTGAGATGAGTGTAAGTGAGACCCCTCTGGTGACCTCCTGACTCATTTTGAAGTCTCTTAGCCATGTATATTCATTTGTCTTTACCATTTCCCCCTTTTAGTCAAGATCTTTTTCTAGTTGCATCACCAGCTGGTGATGGTAGTTATCCTTCAGTGCCAGGGAGGCTCATCCCCAGGAGTCATGTCCCTCTCTGGGAGGAAGGTAATGCATTTACGTGCTGAGTTTGGTTTAGAGAGTGGCCACATGGAGGCTCTCAGGAGGTAACTCTTAGGCACCCTGCAACTTTAGTTCTAGTTGATTCTTTCAAGCACACTGGCTCATAAGCATAGTCATCAGTATCAATGGCCCATCACTGGAACATCCTTCTTCACTGGTGATTGCCCTTGCACTTGGGTGATTGTTGCTGTTCCATTGGGGAATGTGACAGGGCTCCCCAGAATGGGAACTCAGCACTCCCTCAGGTGTCATGTATAGCTCTATCCACTATGAAAATACCCAACAAACATCTGAACAAATCTATATACCCTATATGCATGCCCTGGAGAACTCCCTCCCACCCATGCATTCCCCATCAATGACACCCCACATCCCTTGCCATAGATGAACCCCTCTGTGATCCAAAACTTCTAAAAAAATGAAGCCTAATATATTGCCAAATTCAATTAGTAGGAAAATGAAATAGTAGTGACAGGTTTAAAGATTAGAAATAGAATACATAATAATTTAGAAAAACTAAAATAAGGTAAAAAATAAACTGGGGCATTAAAAAATGAAAAATTTCATAAAACTTTATTTTTGACATTTTGTCTTTCATCACAGTAACAGATGTTCCTTCCTCAGTGTCTACATCCTTTTTTTTAATTTTTAATTTTGTCTTCTAAAAAGTTTTAGACCACAGTAAAATCACATATACAATATAGGCTACTCCCATATACCCAACATCAACCCTTTTCCCCCTTCCCCAGCAATATTAGTCAAATTCTCCCTCTTCCCCAGGGTTTTAGTGTAGATTGGTTCTGCGTTGAGGCTTTTTTTTTTTTTAATTAAAACATTTTTTTAATATACTTTTAAAAATTTTTAATTTTTAAAGAAACTTAGATTGCATAAATATTACACACAAAAATGTAGGGGATTGAGGCTCTTCTTAATGCCTAACCCAGTTTATATTGAACCTATAGATTAGCTCATTGTGAATAGTTAGGTTCTTCTCAGATCTTCTTGAGCATGCATTTTCCCCTTGGCATGCATGGTAACTTTCAAGAATTCACAGTTTGTGTGACTGTTTTCTTCCTGGAACACTGAACTGTGCTTTTTGTCCCAATCACAGCTATGGTCAGCTCACCTCTGCTCCACCATCCACTCCACCTTTTTGTGCCACTTCTCCACCCTGGGTAAATTTCAGGTGAGGAGACCCAAACACATATATTTAGTCATTCTTCCAAGGAATAGGTTGAGGTTTATGTACAAAGACATCCAATTTGTTAATATAGGTAAACTAATAACCAGGCACCAGGGACCTGCATGTCAATGCATATGGAATGCCAAACCACCAATCCTCCTTGGGTCATTCAAACTGCTGCATTGAGCCAAGGGAAGGGAAATGGTCCAGAGAAGTACATGTGTCCCTGCAGCTTTTCCACTGTTTTTAGGTTTTCTTTCCTCTGATTTAGCATTCACTGAGTTTTTGTCTAGTCTCAGTTGTTTTCTAGAATTCTGAGAAAGTTGACAGATTATGCATGTTTTTCACTATTTCTAAGGGGGTAGTTTGCCAGGGGCACCTTACTCTGCCACCCCCTCTCCTTCATTTTTGAAATATATTTTTTGCTCAGTATACAATTCTAGGTTGAGAAGGTTGCTGTAATCTTATCTTTGTTTTTCTATATAAATTGTATCTTTTTTCCTCTGGCTTTCTTCAAGATTTTGATTATCTTTGTTATGCAGCTGTTTGAATATCATGTGTGTGTTTATGTATATTTTGTGGTATTTACTCTGCTTGAGAGTCTATGAATTTCTTGGTTTTGTGGTTTGATGTGTGTGTCATTATTTTTTTAGAGTTTTTGGCCATTATTTCCTCTCCCCAATACTCTCCCTCTTTAATTTCAATTATACCTGCTCTATTAGTCAGCCAAAGGGGTGCTGATGCAAAATACCAGAAATTGGTTGGTTTTTTTAAAGGGTATTTGTTTGGGGTAGGAGCTTACAGATACCAAGCCATAAAGCATAAGTTACTTCCCTCACCAAAGTCTATTTTCATGTGTTGGAGCAAGATGGCTGCTGATGTCTGTGAGGGTTCAGACTTTCAGCGTTCCTATCTTCCCAGGGCTTGCTTCTTTCTAGGCTTAGGGTTCCTCTCTTCCTGGCACTCCAGCTTAAGGTTTCAGCATCAGACTCCAACATCAAAACTCCAACATCAAAAATCCCTTAATTCTGTCCTTTGCCATGCCTTTTATCTTGAGTCCCCACACACTTAGGTAATTATGTAAACATAATTCTGCTACTGGCAGAAGAGGTTTACATAATTACTTAATGAAGTAAACCTATGACTCCCATATAATTTAATATGCCCAGAGGAAAAGATCAGTTTACAAACATAATCCAGTATTTCTTTTTGGAATTCATCAATAATATCAAACTGCTACACCTGTGTTGTATTGTTTGCTATTGTCCCATTGCAATTGGATGATCTTTGTTGCTTTTTTCCCCTCCATTCAATTTTTCCTCTTCATGTTTCAGTTTTGGTAATCTTGACTTAGCTATAAATTCAGTAATTGTTTCTTCAGCTATGAGTTTCGTGATGAGCCCTTCAAAGGTGTTATTCATCATTGTTACTGCATTTGTTTTTATTTTTAGCATTTCTATTTGACACTTTCTTATAGATTTCATCTATCTGCTGGAATTAGCCATCTGTTCATGCATGTTATCCACTTTTTCCACCAGAGCATTTAATATTAATAAATAGCCGTTTTAAATTCCTTGTTAGAGAGTTCCGACATCAATACCATATCTGAATCTGGTTCTTTTGATTACTTTGCCTCTTTATATTGTATTGTTTTTTTTCTTGCTTCTTTGTGTGTCTTGTGTTTTTTGGTTGAAAGATGGATATTTTATGTAGCAGTAGAGACAGAGATAAATAGTAGTATGTTTGGAAATGAGCACACCTCCCCTTTTGCTAGAATTTTAGTGCTTTGAATCAATTTACTCAACAGTTGAGCTGGGTTTGGATTTTGTTGTTATTATGGATACCTTAGGAATTTGTTGGGAATTCGTTTTTAATTGAGGTATATTTTACATGTCATAAATTTCCCCCTTTTTAGTATATAGTTCCACTACTTCCTCAACAAATGCATAGTCATGTCACCACCAGTACAGTCAAGATACAGACTATTGTCCTGCAAATTTCCTGGGTCTACTTTGTGGTTAGCCCTCCCTCTACCCCAGCCCTTAGCAACCAAAGTTCTGCTTTCTGTAATATAAATGGAATAATACAATCTTTAAAGATTTATTTATTTATTTAATCCCCCCCCCCCCCCCGGTTGTCTGTTCTCTGTGTCTATTTGCTGCGTCTTGTTTCTTTGTCCGCTGCTGTTGTCGTCAGCAGCACGGGAAGTGTGGGCGGTGCCATTCCTGGGCAGGCTGCACTTTCTTTCGTGCTGGGCAGCTCTCCTTACGGGCGCACTCCTTGCGCGTGGGGCTCCCCTACGCGGGGGACACCCCTGCGTGGCAGGGCACTCCTTGCGCGCATCAGCGCTGCGCATGGGCCAACTCCACACGGGTCAAGGAGGCCCGGGGTTTGAACCGCGGACCTCCCATGTGGTAGATGGACGCCCTAACCACTGGGCCAAGTCCGCTTCCCGAATAATACAATCTTTAGCCTTTCAAATCTGGCTTCTTTCACTTAGCATAATGCATTTGCTGTTTATCCATGTTGTTGCATGTTCAGGAGTATGTTCATTTTTATTCCTGAGTAGTATTCCATAATTTCAAAATACAACTATACTTTGCTTATCAACATTTACTACTAGAAGGAATTTTGGGTTGTTTCTAGATTTTGGCATTTTATTTAGTTTGTTTACAACTATATTTATATGTGAATGTGTTCTACAATTTTTTCTTTTACCAGTTTAATAATGGCTTACTCTGTATTTATTATTCCCACTTTTCTTTTGAGTTCTACTTTTAAAATTCTGCTTCAGGTATTATTCCTAAAGGTTATAAATGTGCTAGGATCTCTGTAGAGGAGACAAAATGAAATGCTGTGATTTTAGCACTTGGGTAGCTTTGAGGATAAGAGAAGAAAGAGGATGGTGAATTTACTGGTAGATTCACCGAGGCAGAAGAGTGTATGTCCTTAGAAAGACTTATTTGGTTGATGTTGGCACCTGGATTAACCATTGTAAACATTTCTTGATTCTCCATGAAATAAATGTGTCCCTGAATTTTGCATTTCAATGATTTGGGGAAGCAAGATGGCCATCTCCTAAGTCCACTCTTTTATCTTCCTCAGCATTACGTATAGCAAAGGTACTAGTTATTTATAGAACCATATAGTAGAGCTGGAAAAGCCATCTCCCCAACACTTCTATTTTATGTCTTTTTAAATGTGGTCTAGAGAAGAGAAGAGACTTTCCTGAGATATCCTAGTGGCTAAGTTCTGAAAGTTGGACTCCACTTTTAATTTATTTTTTCTCTGCATACAAAATTATTTATTTCACCCAGAAATCAATCCAATTGGATTCAGTGTCCCTGAACACCTTATGAAAGTTTATCAATTCTAAACAACCTTTTTTTAAAAAAATTAAAAAATTTTTCCCTCTTTTTTTTTTAAAATGTTACATTGAAAAAATATGAGGTCCCCATATACCCCCTACCCCCCTCACCCCACCCTCCCACATCAACAACCTCTTTCATTATCGTGGGACATTCATTACATTTGGTGACTACATTTTGGAGCACTGCTGCACCACATGGATAATGGTTTACATTGTAGTTTACAATCTCCCCCAGTCCACCCAGTGGGCCTTAGCAAGACATACAATGTCAAGCATCTGTCCCTGCAGCACCACCCAGGACAACTCCAAGTCCTGAAAATGCCCCCACATCATATCTCTTCTTCCCTCTCCCTATCCTCAGCAGCTACCGTGGCCACTTTCTCCACATCAATGCTACATTTTCTTCCAATACTGATCACAATAGTTCTATAGTAGAATATCAGTAAGTCCACTCTAGTCCATACCCTGTTCTTCCATCCTGTGGACGCTGGGATGATTATGTCCACTCCACCCCTATATTGAGAGGGGGCTTAGATTTCACATGGATGATGGATGCAATTCTGCTTGCACTTGTAGGCATTCTTGGCTCCCTGTGCATCCTATCCATTAAATAAAGATTGGAAGAAAGTCAGTCCACTCTTTATTTAATGGATAAGATAAAGGGTTTGAACTCTACAAGTGTTACTCTATATCCTTACTCTGTATAACTTAAGAAGTTGTATAGAGCATTCAGACAATACTTTGTTTCCTCTATTCTTTAGCAATTTAGGCCCAACCACAATTTCTCTGAAGTCAACTATCCTTTGATAGTGCTTTTCTGTACCTTTGGTAATGTATGAGAGAACAGGGTTCTAGTTCTTTTCTGAAGAAACTCTATCTTATTTCACTCTCCTTGGAGGGCTTTGGTAGTAGGGTGTGGGAGGGGATTTTGAGAAACCATGCTCTTTATTTGTTTACTTTTGAGATATAATTCATGTAAAAGAGAATTCTCTATAGCTTTTTAATTAAGACAATGGACATGTATAACATGCCTCCAGGTCTTTGCGTGTGCTTTTCCTTCTGCCTGGAATATGCTTCCTCTACTTCTTTGCTTGGGTAGGTTTCACTTTTCCTTCTTGATAAGTCATCTTATGTGTCACTTCTTCAAGGAAGATGATCCTTCACCCTATCTCTTTACTGACCTAGGTTAACTGCCCCCTTTAAATAAATTGTAGCATACCTCTATCTTGGTAATTATCACACTAATTTTTTTAAAGGTTTATTTTCTGTTTTTGTTTTCTTCTGTTTTTAATTTTTTACACTATATTTTAATTGTCAGTTTTCTTGCCTATCTCTTTTATTAGACTGAATTTCTTGAGGGTGGTTTCAAATCTAAAACATCTATGATGGCTAAATAAATGTGACTTTTGGCATAGTTATATAAACTATATCACTTGGACTGAGCATTGGGACCAAGAGGGTAATTTAAAAAAAATGTTTGTAATAGTAATTCTGCTATAGACCCCAGATCACAATGGCTTCTGTTTTCTTTATTTTTATTTTATTTTCTTTATTTATTTCTCCCCACCCCCTTGTTGTTTTTCACTTGCTGTGTCTGTTTGTCTTCCTTGTTTCTTTAGGAAGTACCGGGAGCCGAACCTGGGATCTTTGATGTGGGAGGAAGGTGTCTAATCACTTGAGCCACCTCCACTCCCTGGCTTCTGTTTTCTTAAGTGAAAAGTTCCACAAGATACTTTTGCTCACTTTTCTTTTCTGCCTTTGAACTCTACTGAATGAAGAATCTTGTACCAGTTCAGCGTATAAATAAGAGATTGAAGTAGATAATTTATATAAAGAGTCATAAAATATGACTTGGCCCTTTCTCCTTTTATCTCTTCCCTTATAATGCTGGCTTTTTATAATTCATTTGCAGATTCATTTTAAGGTCTGCCTGTATCAAACGCACTTATGATTTATGGCTCTATTTTCTTACCCACCCTTGGCAGAACATTAAAATTCCACTAAAGGCCACATCACCAGCCTATTACTATATTAAAGAGAGAGATGTATTAAGAAAGGCAAAGACCAGAGACAATGTCCAGGAATAGCTTTCCTGTGCAAACACATCTAGCATACAAATTACAGTAATTTTGAAATCAGAAGCATCAGGCATTGTCCTGTAACAAAAGGCTCACCAATTAGTTTTTCAATGGAACCCTGAAGAGTTCAATGACAGTTTTTAGAGCTCCCTGTTTAGTAGTCTAGTAAATTTGACCTTAAGAAAAAGTACTCAAAATAATTCTTAAATCTTTGCAAGTATAATAATTCTCTGGACATTTGCTTAAAGGACAGAGACTGGTCTCTGCCTCTGGTGATTATGGTTCACTAGGTCTAGGATGGAACCTAGGAACCTGTGCTTTTAATGCTAATTTCCCATTTTGTTCTGATGCAGGTAGTCTGGTGGACTCTCTGCCAGAAACACTTGCTGAGGCTTTCTTATAGTAGAGGGTGGGGAAAGGTCTTTTTTTTTTTTTTTCAATTTATTTCTCTCCCCTTCCCCCCACCCCCAGTTGTCTGCTCTCTGTGTCCATTTGCTGTGTGTTCTTCTGTAACCGTTTCTATCCTTATCAGCAGCACCGGGAATCTATGTTTCTTTTTGTTGCATCATCTTGTGTCAGCTCTCATGTGGGCAGCGCCATTCCTGGGCAGGCTGTACTTTCTTTTGCGCCGGGCGGCTCTCCTTATAGGGCGCACTCCTTGGCATAGAGCTCCCCTATGTGGGGGACAACCCTGCGTGGCACGGCACTCCTTGCGTGCACCAGCACTGTGCATGGGCCAGCCCCACATGGGTCAAGGAGGCCCGGGGTTTGAACTGTGGTAGGCGAATGCCCTATCCATTGGGCCAAGTCTGCTTCCTATGGGGGAAGGTCTTTAGCAGAAGCTAATGATAGGTGTCTGGGTTAGGGTTCTGAGCAGAACCCAATATGGCATTAGAGGTCATGGAGTGAATTATTTGGTAACCACGAAGGGAAATGAAGTCCCTCAGCACCCTGTAATACCTCTATCACCGTGATTCCTACTGTACTGTATTTGTCTAATAGCTCGTCAATATTTCCCATTAAAATTGAGGACAGGAATCATGTCTTTCCTGTCTGTACTATTTGCACTAGAATGATGCCACATAAATGTTTGCTGAAGACTGAATATGTGAATGAATGAGTAAATGAATGAATGAATGGGTTGGACATTTTGACCAATGAAGATTTACCCAGCCTAAAAGTTTGACCAAGCTTGGTAAATATAACCAAAGAGAATGCTGTTAATATATGGGGGGCATGTGTTTTTAAAGGTAATATACTTCACCATTAAGTTTATGCAAATTTGGAGTAATTAGGTGGCTCCCAAATATGGCTGCACCTCATAATAATCTAGGTGCTCCCTCATTATCAAGTTTTTTTTAATGAAAAACGAAGTTGTATACGTAGTATAAAGTAAAATTTAAGTTTACCTCATTTCCAACTCTGATTGTCCCTCTCTAGAGCCAACCACGTCTACAGTTTCTTGTGTTACTTTCTAGATATATTCTATGCATTTGGAAGCATGTGCATCATACCCTTTCTATATGAATGGTCACCTGCTATAAATAATATACTACATATTGATTTTTTCAATTAACAATATATTTTGGAAACTTTTGTATTAGAACATTGAGCTCTACCTCATTTGCTATAATGGCCACATATTATATTGTATGGAATCTAACTGTCTGTTTATCTATCTAACCTTTCTGTCTAGGAATTATGTCATTGCTTTTATAAGTGATGTTGCAATGAATGTTAGTGATAGTACTTCATTGCATATGAGCAAGTGTATAGGTAGGATACATTCTTAGAGGTGGTATTTAGAGGTCAAAGGAAATGTACACTTGAATATTTTACAAACTTGCCCAGTTATATTCTACCAACAGTGTATGTAAAAATGTCTATTTTCCCACATCTTTGTTGGGGAGGCTTTAAAAAATGAAGATTCCCTTATCTTCTGCAAATCTGTTGCTTCCAAACTTCCCTGCACCAGCCCAAGAATGTGCATGCCTTTAAAGCTCCCCATAAAGTAAGAGGTTTTTAATATTTTCATCTCACACTGTTTCACATTTCTATTTTTCTGATGCAGAAGGTTTGTGGGCCTGCATTTGAGAGCCACAAACCTGATGCATAGTACCTTTATGTATACCTGAACTAAAGCCTGCCTTCCACAGTCCTGAAGGCTTTTGCAATAATTAGCAGCTAAGAAATGGGGAAATAGTTGTGTTGAAAGTCATGTCCCTGTACCTTTTGGTTCGCCATTCTCCTCTCCTTGGCTTTCTTTGCTTTCCATTTTGCTCTCAAGTCTCCTCTCTCTGTGAATGAGTCACTCAAAGGCTAACATGTTTTCTACAGGTTCACAAAGATGTATTTTAAACACGTGCTCTTTGAGGACACATTCTTCGATGAGTGCTATTTTGAAGATGTTACATCTACTGATACCTATTTCAAAAATTGCACCATTGAATCAACCATCTTTTATAACACAGGTAAGAACATGGACAGATTAGAGCTGGATCAATTTAACAAGGGTTTACTAGTCTTGTCTAAGAAACTAAATGCTGAGTCATGAGCTTCAGGACTAGGTAAGTATTCATAGATACTACTACCAAACCCTAGTATGGAAAAATAATTTCTAGTCCCCAAAATGACACAGATTAATTGCAAAGATTTTACATTTTAATTTATTTGTGTCTCAGTTTCATCATGTGTAAAGTGGAAAAAAATTCTGAGCAAAATATCCTGACCTGAATGAGTCTTACACTATACTCTAAGAGTCTTTAGTAGGAATAAAGTATGGCACAGATGAAAAACAATATAGTAGGAGGGTTTCATTTTATACATGGAGTACATTCTTGAAGACCTGAAATAATTTGAAACTTAAATAAATTTTAAGTCTTGTGCTCCCTTTCATAAATGAAAAGGGAGAAAAACCCCATATCATTTCAAATTTTGTACATAAAGCGAGAAGAAATGAATATTTTAAAATCACACCATTTAAAATTTCTGTGATTCAAAAATCACACAGATTCTACCACCCCTTGTTACTTTTGATATTTTTATCATGGATTTAATAATACAGTAAATGGAGTTGGTACTTAGAGAAACTAAGTGGGGTTTGATTCGTATCTAGTGAGATATATGCTGTTATTATCCACATTCAGAGGAGGAAACCAAGGCTTAAGCAATTTGCCCAAGGCCACAGCGGGCAAATGGGGGAGCTTGAGTTAATTCCTCAGGTGATTCGCTCTAAAGACTGTGACATTTCCACTAAAGTACTTGCATTTATGTCCAAATCTGTGCTTTCTCACTGGCATTGGCCCTGAGGGATGCTCTATGCAAGAGCATCTTTTTTCTTGATGATGTCTTCCTTAAAAGATTCAATATCTGGTCTCCAAATAGCTCTCAGTCTCTGAATAATCCACTATGGGATTTACCTTTCTGAATTTCTTTTTAGCCTGGATTTAATAATAATGTGTTCTATAAATTTACTAATTGTCATTATAAACTGGTATTACACTTCATTTCCTTTTTCCAAGTTTTAATGGTGACTCTTTATTTCCATACTCTTTACATGGGGATTTTTACAAAACACTTGCCATCATGAAATGTCAGAGCTGGGAGAAGAAATAGAGAAATAGAGATAATCAGGTCCAATCTGTAAATTTTACAGGTGGAGGCTCAAGGAGGTCATAGAGGGTCAGGGGCAGAGCCAGCTCTCCAAACCCAGGTTTCCTGAGAGCCTACTTAGTGCTCTCTTTGCTAGAACAGCTGGTCTTAGAAGGCACCAGAATTCATGGGAACCAGCTCCTAAGCAAAAAGTTTTTATTTTAAGAATGTGACATTTCTGATTGGACTATAGCATGGATTCTGGAGTGGCTAGCTAAGTCTGGACCCAACTCTTTTCTTTCTGCTGGTTGGAAAGAGCCTTGGAGGAGCAGCCCAGCATCTGTAACCCTTGGTGTCAGCCTCATTGGTACAAAAAGGGCTGATATCAGGCTTGAGAAAGGATGCATTTGAAAGTAATGTTAGTTCTAATTCCCTTTACTTACGGGAACTTGAACAGTTCATTTCATTTCTAGAAGTTTCTCTCTATATTCATAGCTGGTCAAAAGTTGATGTGGGAGAAGTGTGGCAGGGGTAGGGTGGTAGGGTGTGGGGTATGTGAGAACCTCTTATGTTTTTTAATGTAACAATTTTTTGTGATCTATGTATCTTCAAAAAAATACAATAAAAAAAAAAATGCTCAAAAAAAAAGTCACCTTGATTTTGATTGCTAAAAGCTGGTGCAGCTTCCCATGGAAGGGGACCCCATTTCATCCCTGCCTCTGCTCCTCATCTTTCCAGCCATCCTCTACTTCATATGAATCAAAGGTTTATTTTTCTCCTCAGACCTCTATGAGCATAAGTTCATCAATTGTCGGTTTATCAACTCCACCTTTCTGGAGCAGAAGGAGGGCTGCCACATGGACTTTGAGCAAGATAATGACTTCCTGATTTACCTCGTCAGCTTCCTTGGCAGCTTGTCTGTCTTGCCTGGGAACATCATTTCTGCCCTGCTCATGGATAGAATTGGAAGGCTCAAGATGATCGGTGAGTTGTTAGGAGTCACCATATTTGTGTTCCAGTGGGCTAGCACAGTGGCTTTCAAATGTATTGCAGCAGTAGAATTTGTTTTTTCTTAAATAAATTCTTCATAATTGGGTGTATTCTTGTTAAGGATGAGGGCTCTAGAGCCTATTACCTTGGATCCCATCAGTAGAGCCAAGGAGGCTGTCTACAGAGCCCCAGGGCTCCGTGGAAATAGTCTTGGACCCCTAGTCCATGGAATGGACTCTTTCATTTCATGACTAAGCAACTCTGTGGCAGTTGCTTATTCTATTAATTTCAGTGTCTCATCTGGGAAATAGGGTGTATTAGTCAGCCAAAGGGGTGCTGATGCAAAATAGCAGAAATCTGTTGGCTTTTATAAAGGGTATTTATTTGGGGTAGAAGCTTACAGTTACCAGGCCATAAAGCATAAGTTACTTCCCTCACCAAAGTCTGTTGCCACGTGTTGGAGCAAGATAGCTGTTAACATCTGCAAGGGTTCAGACTTCTTTCTCATAAGGCTCTGTGTTCCCAGCTTCTTCCAATATCAGCTGTAGGCTGGGATAAGTCTTGTCTCTCTCCTGGGGCTCCTTTCTGTCTGGGTTCAGCTGCTCTGCTCTTTCCACAAGGTCAGCTGTAAACTGTCAGGCAAATGGCTCGTCTCTTTCTTCCCAGGACCTGTGCCTTCACGTATCTGCTTCTCTGTGTTCTTCTCCTGTGTGTTTACTTCCCAGGGCTCCAGCATCAAAACTCCACAACTGTTACCTCTGCCATGTTATTTTCTCTTGGTGGGTGGGGACTCAACATCCTACTGTTGTGGCCCAATCAAAGCCTTAATCATAATTTAATCAAGTAAAAGTGACACCTCTGAATTCAATACAATTTAATATTCCCAGAAGGACAGACCTGTTTACAAACATAATCCAATATCTATTTTTAGAATTCATAAATAATATCAAACTGCTACATAGGATTCTTAAAAATACTTACAAAGAATGATGTCCACAACATGGCAACATAAGACATCCCTGAAAAAACCTGCCCAGAGATTCAGTGAATAAAAGGACAAATCCCTCTTGCTTAGGTTTCTGGGGGACAGTAGAGACTGCAAAGTACTCAACAAATGCTGAATTGAAGACAAAGAAAAATATCAAGTAGAAAACTTCTGCCCTGGACCCACTGGTCCACTCCCTCTCCCTCACTTGGTCCCACACAACTTATGAGTTGCTTAGAGACAGTGGCCTGGATCCCTCCACCCACTGGAAACATAGATTATAGAGCCTGCATCAACAAGTTAGAGCCCCACACATGAACAAGCACAAAGACACAAGCCCACAGAGACCCAGGGTGGAAAACAAGCCATTGAGGAGTGCTGCATGCAAAAGGGCCTGCAGGAGAGAAAGACAGAGAGACAGAGACAGAGAGAGAGTGGCTGGAGTAAAACAATGGCTGGAAATTGCTGTGTCCACTCAATCCAGTTTCTGTTGACTGGACGCCTAAATGCAAAATAGACTTTTCTGGAGTGACCTACCTTTCTGGATTGAGACCATCAGTCTCCCTGAGGGCAGGATATCCTAACAGGGAAGGAACCGCAGATAGAAAAGCCTCAGAGAGAGAGAAAAAGAAGCATTAAACAGAATTGCTGTAAGACAGGAGGGTTCCAGAACTGAAAAGAGTAAGGAAGACAGGACACTAAGTGAGGAAGAGAATCTAAACAAATCATAGCTTCTGGGGAGCAAATTCTGCACAAATACAAACAGAACAGCTGAAGATTACCAGAGAAGGAACAGAGGAAAGGAAGCTTTTTTCCTGGAGGTAAAACAATTGCAATCTTAAAAATTGTACCACATATTTAGGGCAAGAATCAGATGAAGAAGAGCTTAGAAAATCTCATCAGTTAAACATGAGCTATTCTAAAGGTCTAGGATAAGTTGGACTTGGCACAAAGCCAATTGACAATAAAACCTTAGACAAGAGGGAGAAATTGACCTTCAGCGTAAACTCATCAAAATAATCAAATCCCTAGACATCAGCAAAAAATTACAAGCCATACTAACAAACAGGAAGATATGGCTCAATCAAGAGAATAAATTAAAACTTCAGGGAGCAGATGTGGCTCAAGCAGTTGAGTGCCTGCCTTCCACATGGGAGGTTCCAGATTTGGTTCCTGGTGCCTCCTAAAGAAAGAACAAATAGACAAGGAGCATACAATAAGCAGACAATGAACAAAAACAATGAGCAGACAATGAGCAAAAACAACAACAACAAAAAACAAAACAGAGGAGACACAGAATTAGGAACAGCTAATCAGAGAAATTTAAACAGATCTAAAATCAATTCAAGGAGATTAAGGAAAATATGCATAGGGAGATAAAAGATATTAAGAAGACAATGTGACAGCATATAGAAAAATGTGAAAGTATAAAAAGAAAATAAATAGAGATAAAAAAATTCGCTAGAGCCATGCAATAGCAGATCTGAACAGGCAGAAGAAATAATTACTGAACTAGAGGACAAGACAATCAAAATCATAGTCAGAAGAACAGACAGAGAAAAGAATAGAAAAAATTGAGCAGTATCCAGGGATTTGAGTGACAGCAGAAAGTACACAGACATATGTCACTGGTCCCAGAAGGAGAAGAGAAAAAAGGAGCAGAAAGAATATTTGAGGAAATAATGGTAAAAAATTTCCCAACTCTTGTGAAAGATATAAATATATGTGCAAGAAGTACAATGTACTCCAAACAGGTAAGTCCTAATAGCCTAATCTGAGACACTAATCAGGATGTCAAATGCCAAAGAAAAAGAGAGAATTCTGAAAGCATAAAGAGAAAAGTGATTCCTCCAATACAAGGGATCATCAAGAAGACTAAGTGCCAATTTATCATCAGAAACCATGGAAGCAAGAAGGCAGTGGTATAACATATTTAAGGTGCTGAAAGAGAAAAACGGCCACCAAGGATTCTTTATCTGGCAAAACTGTCCTTTAAAAATGAGAGAGTTTAAACATTCACAGATAAACAGTAGCTGAGAAAGTTCATCAACAAGAGACCTGACCTATAAGAATTACTAAAAGGAATTCTGCAGGCTGAAAGTAAAAGACAGGAAAGAGTGGCTTGGAGTAGAGAAAATATGAAGATTATTAGTAAAGGTAACTAAAAGGTAAATGAAAAATCCAAATGTATGTATCTTCAATATACAAATCTACTCTTTAATTCCTATAAGAGTCAGAATACAATTGAACAAGAAAAAGGCACATTTCCTGATAATGGACATGCAAAATATAAAGTGGTTGAAGTGGGATGAAAACAACATAAAGAGGGGAAACAGGGATATAGGAGAAGAAAATATGCATGCTCTTGAAGCTAAATTGGTATCTTTTAAAATTAGTAGGTTGTATAATATAAATCCCAGGGTAAACACAAAGAAAGTACTTAAAAAATATACAGAATCAGAAATGAGGAAGGGATCATCCAGATACATCACAAAAGACCTACTATATAGAAAAAGAAGTTGCAATAAAGGAAAAAAGAGATAAAAAATATGATAAATAAGAAACAAAGGATAAAATGGCTGAAATAAGTAATGATTTTATAGTAATAACACTGAATGTTAATGGATTAAACTGCCCAATCAAAAGACACAGGTTGGCAGAATGGATAAAAAAAGCATGATCCAATTATATGTCATTTATGAGAGACTTGCCTTAGACCCAAAGACACAAATAGGTTTAAAGTGAAAGGTTGGAGAAAGATATTATGTACAAATAGTAACCAAAAAAGATCTGGGGTTAGCTATATTTATATCAGACAAAATAGACTTTAAGTTGGAAGCTGCTATAAAAGACAAAGAAAGACACTATATGTTAATAAAAGGGACAATCCATCAAGAGGAAATATAATCATAAATATTTATACACCTAACCAAAGCACATGAAGAAAACACTGGCAAAAGAGAAGGGAGAAATAGACCCCTCTACCATAATAGTTGGATACTTCAATACACCACTCTTATCAATAGATAGAACATTTAAACAGAAGATCAATAAGGAAACAGAGCACTTGAATAATGTTATAAGTAAACTAGACCTAACAGACATATACAGAACTTTGCACCCTAAAGCAGCAGGATATACATTCCTCTAAAGTGCACATGGGGGCAGTTTTGGGAACATACAAAGCAGGAGGTGTCTGGGAGTTGATCTGGAGAGATTGAGATGAAGGTAGTTCTTGCTCAAGTTGCTGCAGGCAGTGTTTCTTATTTGCTGTGCTTCCTCATCCTTGCTTTCCTCTTTTCTTTGTATACTGATTTTGGCTACCAATGCATTCTACTTCCCTTTTCATCTGTCTATTCTCCATCAGCTATTGTTTCTCCTACACTCCACCTCTCTTTAATCCCTAATTTTCCTGACTTTTTATTTCTAACGTGTCTAGTCTGTTTTCTTTTATTTGCTCTTTATGTTATTGTCCTTTCTTTTCTCTTTCCCTCTCTCCTGACCACACTGGCCTTTTAATTAATACTACATTCTTCCCCAGTTTACCATCTCACTGTAGGTACTCCACTTTTTTACTGTTATAACTCTACACAGCTTACATGAGTTTAATATCCATTCTCCTAGATCTCAAAGGGTTCTTCTGCTAACACTTACTATCAATACTACTTTTATACTTTTTCTTTTCTTACCCCTTTTGCTTTCCCTGTCCCTAATATTTTCATTCAAAGGAACTTAGAAAACAACAAGGAAATAGAATAAGAAGAACAAAGTGTCAAAGAGAAGACTTAAAATGCACACAAAAACAATACCTAAATAAACCCAAGACTAGACAGAGAAGCTAAGCAACTGAATAAACCCATCAAGATAAAATGATGACCAGACAGCAACAAAAAAAAATTACAAGCCATACCAATAATCAGGGAAACATGGACCAATCCAATGAACAAACTAAAAACCAGGAAGAGGACCAGAACATCGAACAACTAATCAAAGCTCTCAAAACATATATCATAGACCAATTTAAGGAAGTGAAGGAAGAGATTAAGGATATTAAGAAAACACTTGGGAAGCATACAGAAGAAATTGTAAACATACACAAAAAGATAACATATGATGGTGATGAACAGCATAATCCAAGAAATCAAAAATATATTCTCAGCAAATAACAGCAGATTTGAAGAGGCAGAGGAAAGAATTAGTGATGTGGAAGACAGTATTTCTGAAATCAAACAGACAGTAGAATTGATAGATAAAAAGATAGAAAAAATCCAGCAGGGACTTAGGGACCTGAATGACAACAAAAAAACCACATAAACATATGCATTATAGGCATTCCAGAGGGAGAAGAGAAGGGAAAGGGGATAGAAGGGTTGTTGGAGGAAATAATTGCTGAAAACTTCCCAAACCTATTGAGGGAGAGGGATGTACATGTCCAGGAAGCACAACACACCCCAAACAGCATAAATCCCAACAGGCCAACCCCAAGACATTACTTGTTAAATTATCCAATGATCAAGAAAAGAGAAAATACTGAAAGCAGCAAGAGAAAAAAGAACTATCACATATACGGGCAGCTCAATAATATTAAGTGCTGATCTCTCATCTGAAACCATGGAGGCAAGAAGACAGTGGTATGACATAGTCAAGGTACTAAAAGAAAAAAATTTCCAAGCAAAAATATTCTATCCAGCAAAGCTAGCATTCAAAAGTGATTGAGAGTTTAAAATATTCACAGATAAACAGAATCTAAGAGAGTATACCAACAAGAAACCTGTCCTTCAAGAAATACTAAAGGGAGTTCTGCAGGAGGAAAGAAAAAAACAGGATAGACAGAGTTGGAGGAGAGTGTAAGAACAACTAAAAAGACAAAAAGAAAGAAAAAAAATATGACAAACACAAATCCAAAGAAAACATGGCTAATATAAATAATTCCTTAAAAGTAATAATAATATTGAATATCAGTGGATTAAACTCACCAGTTAAGAGACACAGATTGGAAGAATGGATTAGGAAATATGACCCATCTGTATGCTGTCTACAAGAAGCACACCTTAGACCCAGGGATTCAAGGAGGTTAAAAATGAATGGCTGGAAAACAATCTTACAGGCAAACAATAACCAAAAAAGGGCAGGAGTAGCTATTAATATCAGACAAAATAGACTTTAAATGCAAAACAATTGTGAGAGACAAAGATGGACACTACATATTAGTGAAAGGGATAATCTTTCAAGAAGAATGAACAATCATGAACATTTATGCTCCTAACAAGGGTGCCTCCAAATATGTGAGGCAGACACTGAAAAAACTAAGTGAAAGAATAGATGCCTATACAATTGTAGTGGGGGACTTTAATACACCACTATCACCATTGGGTAGAACATCTTAAAATAGAATTAATAAAGAAATAAAGACTTTGAACATTATATTAGAGGACTTGGACCTAATAGACATTTACAGAAAATTACACCCAAATACAGCAGGATATACATTCTTCTCAAGTGCACATGGATCATTTTCCAAGATAGACCACATGCCAGGCCACAGAGAAAGTCTCAATGAATTCAGACAGATTGAAATTATAAAAAACAATTTCTCTGACCACAGTGGAATGAAGCTGGAAATCTGCAAGGGCCAGAGACCCAGATTAGGCACCAAGATATGGAAGGTAAACAACACACTCTTAGACAAACAGTGGGTCAAGGAGGAAATCTCAAAATAAATCAGTAACTACCTTGAAACTAATGAAAATGATAATACAACATATCAAAACTTATGGGATGCAGAATAAGCTGTACTGAGAGGGAAATTCATAGCCATAAATTTATACATCAAAAAAGAAGAGCTAAAATTGAAGAACTAAGTGCATACTTGGAGGTATTAGTAAAAAAACAACAAACTAACCCCAAAGGAAGAGGAAAGAAAGAAATAACAAAGATCAGAGCAGAACTAAATGAAATGGAAAATAAGAAAGTGTTAGAAAAAATAAACAAAACCAAGAGCTGGTTCTTGAGAAGATCAACAAAATTGACAAACCCTTAGCTAGAATGACAAAGAAAATAAGAGAGAAGATGCAAATACACAAAATAAGAAATGAGAAAGGGGATATCACCATTGACCCCACAGAAATAAAGACTGGCATTAAGAGGATACTTTGAAAAACTATGTTCCAACAAGAAGGACAATTTATAGGAATTGGACAAATTCCTAGAAACAAATAAGCAGCCTATATTGACAAAAGAAGAAGTTATAATCTCAACAAACCAATCACAAGGAAAGAGATAGGATCAGTCATTAGAAACCTCCCAACTAAGAAGAGCCCTGGGCCACACGGCTTCATAGGTGAATTCTACCAAACATTCTGGAAAGAACTAACACCAATCTTGCTTAACTCTTCCAAAAAATTGAAATGGAAGGAACATTGCCTAACTCATTCTATGATTCCAACATTACCCTAATTCCAAAGCCAACCAAAGACACCACAAGAAAGGAAAATTACAGACCAATCTCTCTAATGAGCCTAGATGTGAAAATCTGCAACAAAATACTTGCTAATTATATTCAGCAACACATTAAATGAATGATGCACCATGACCAAGTGGGTTTAATTTCTGGTATGCAAGGATTGTTCAACATAAGAAAATCAGTTAATGTAATACACCACATAAACAGATTGGAGGAAAAAAAATCACATAATCATATCTACAGATGCAGAAAAAGCATTTGACAAAATACAGCACCCTTTTTTGATAAAAACACTGGAAAAGATAGCAATAGAAGGAAACTTTCTGAACATGATAAAGGGTGTGTATGAAAAACCTACAGCTAATATCATTTACAATGGCGAAATCCTAAAATCTTTCCCTCTAAGATCAGGAACAGGACAAGGATGCCCACTATCACCCCTTCTATTTAACATTGTGTTAGAAGTACTTGTTCGAGCACTGAGGCAAGAACCAGATATAAAAGGCATCCAAATTGGAAAGGAAGAAGTCAAAATTTCACTATTTGCAAATGACATGATCCTATACATAGAAATCCCTGAGATGTCTACAGCAAAGCTTCTAGAACTTATAAATGAGTTCAGTAAAGTCGCAGGGTGTAAGGTCAGTGTGCAAAAATCAGTAGCATTTCTGGACACCAATAATGAGCAATCTGACAAGGAAATCAAGAAACAAATACCATTTACAATAATAAATTAAAAAATCAAATACCTAGGGATAAATTCAACTAAAGCTATAAAAGACTTATACACAGAAAACTACATAGTGCTGTTCAAGGAAATCAAATAAGACTTAAATAAATGAAAGAATATTCCCTGTTCATGGATAAGAAGACTAAATATCATTAATGTGTCTACTGTACAAAAACTGATCTACAGATTCAATGCAATCCCAATAAAAATCAACACAGTATTTTTTAATGAACTAGAGAAACTAACTATGAAACTTATTTGGAAAGGAAAGTGGCCCCGAATAGCCAAAGACATATTGAAAAAGAAAAATTAAATTAGAGGAGTCATAGTACCGAACTTATATCATACTACAAAGCCACAGTAGTGAAAACGGCATGGTATTGGCACAAGGATAGACACAATGACCAATGGAACTGAATTGAGAGTTCTGACATAGATCCTCATATATACATTCATCTGATATTCAACAAGGCCACCAAGCCCACTCAACTGGGAGAGAATGACCTCTTCAACAAATGGCGCCTGGAGAATTAGATATCCATATGAAAAAGAATGAAAGAGGATTATCAACTCACACCTTACATAAAAATCAACTCAAGATGGATCTAAGACCTAAATATAAGAGCCAAGACCATAAAGACCTTGGAAAACAATGTAGAGAAGCATCTATAGAACCTTGTAATAGGAAATGGCTTCATGAACTTCACACCCAAAGCACAAGCAGCAAGAGAACAAATAGATAAATGAGACCTCCTCAAAGTTAAAGCCTTTTGCACCTCAAAGGAGTTTGTCAAGAAAGTGAAAAGAGAGCCTACCCAATAGGAGAAAATATTTGGTAACCATATATCTGATAGGAGACTAATATCCTGCATGTATAAAAAACTCCTATATCTCGAAAATAAAAAGACAAACAACCCATTTTAAAAATGGGCAAGAGATTTGAACAGATGCTTCTCCAAAGAAGAAATAAAAATGTCTAAAAAGCACATGGAAAGATGCTTGAAATCACTAGCTATTAGGGAAATGCAAATCAAAACTACAATGAGATACCATCTTACTCCCATAAGACTGGCTGCTATCAAGAAAACAGAAGACTTCAAGTGTTGGAGAAGATGTGGGAGAATGGGATCACTCATCCACTACTGGTGGGAATGCAGAATGATCCAGTCATTCTGGAGGACAGTTTAGCAGTTTCTCAAAAAAAAAAAAAAAACTAGCTATGGATCTGCCATATGACCCAGCAATTCCACTGCTGGGTATATCCCCAGAAGAACTGAAAACAAGGACACAAACTGATATATGCATAGCAATGTTCATAGCGGCATTATTCACTCCTGCCAGAAATTGGAATTAACCAGATGCCCATCAACAGATGAATGAATAAACAAAATGTGGTATATACATACGATGGACTACTACTCAGCTATAAGAAGGAATATAGTACAAATACATGGGATAACATGGATGAATCTTGAGGACCTTATGTTGAGTGAAGCAAGACAGGCATTGGAGGACAAATACTACATGACCTCTCTGATAAGAAGTATGCAAACCAAGCTGTCTCTGAGAGCTAGAGATTGGATGATAGGCTTATAGGAAATTGAGGGGGAGAGGAGGGTTGTGAGCTGATGCCTAGGTTGGTGAGATCTATGATAAAGTGGAGATTGGCTAACAGAGGTGAAGATGGTTAATCACCACAACTGGGAACCAAGAGTTCTTACAACTCCAAGCAAGAGAATCGCATCCATCAACCACATGAGATCTAAGCCCCCTCTTGATACAGAGGTAGAGTGGACATCACCAACCCAAGGTCCACAGGATGGAGGAATAAAATATGGATTAGAGTAAGCTTACTGGTATTCTACTATAGAACTATTGTGACTAGTTATGGAAGAAACTGTTGCATTGATGTGGAGAAAGTGGCAATGGTAGTTGCTGAGGGCAGGGAGAGGGAAGAAGAGATGAGATGTGGGGGCATTTTGGGGACTTGGATTTGTCCTAAATGATATTGCAGGGACTGAGGCTGGACATTATAAATCCTGTCATAACCCACTGAATGTACTGGGGGAGAGTGTAAACTACAATGTAAACTATAATTCATGTGGTGCAACAGCGCTCCAAAATGTATTCACCAAATGCAGTGAATGTGCCACAATGATGAAAGAGGTTGATGTGGGAGGAGTGGGGTGGGATGTGGGGTATGTAGGAGCCTCTTATTTTTTAAATGTAATTTTTGTGATCCGTGTACCTTAAATTTTTAAAATAATAGTAATAAAAAAGTACACATGGCACATTCTCCAGGATAGACTACATGTTTGGTTATAATACAAGTCTTTATAAATTTTAAAAGATTTAACATTTTAAAAAATTGAAATGATCATAATGGTGTGAAGCTGGAAATCAAGAACATGTGGAGAATTGTAAAACCACAAATATATGGAAGTTAACATCTATTCAAATATTCAAGCAATCAGTGGCTCAAACAGGAAATTGTAAGGGAAATCAGTAAATATCTTGAGACAAATGAAAAGAACACAACATATCAAAACTTATGGGATACAGTGAAGGCAGTGCTGAGATGAAAACCTATAGCTTTAAATGCTTACATTAAAAAAGAAAAAATAGCTAACATCATCAAAGACCTACCTGCATACCTGGAGAAACTAGGAAAGGAACAGAAAAGTAACCCCAAAACAAGCAGAAGGAAAGAAATAACAAAGATTAGAGAAGAAATAAATGAAATTGGGAATAAAAAAATAGAATTAACAAAACCAAAAATTGGTTCTTTAAAAAGATCAATAAAATTGACAAACCCTTGGGAAACAGATGTGGCTCAACCAATTGGGTTCCCATCTATCATATAGGAGGTCCAGGGTTTGATCCCCAGGGCCTCTTGGTGAGGGCAAACTCACCCACGCAGTGAGCTGGCCCTCACAGAGTGCTGGCCCATGCTGGAATGCAGCACTGTGCAGGAGTGCTCCCCTGCGTGGGAATGCTGCCCAAGCATGGGAAAGCCACCCCATGCAGGAGTGCCAGCCAATGCTGAAAGCTGGCTAAGCAAGATGACACAACAAGAGACACAGAGGAGAGAAAATAAGAAGATGTAGCAGAACAGGGAGTTGAGGTGGTACAAGAGAGTAATCACCTCTCTCCCACTCCAGAAGGTCCCAGGATTGATTCCTGGAGCTGCCTAATGAGAATACAAGTAGACACAGAAGAACACACATTGAGTGGACACAGAGAGCTGACGACAGGGGGAAATGGCCAGAAGAGCAGGGGGCAAGAAATAAGTAAAATAAATGTTTTTTAAAAAATTGACAAACCTTTAGCTAGACTGACAGGAAAAAAAGAGAAAAGATGCAAATAAAATCAGATCTCACAGAAATAAAAGAACATAAGAGGATACTATGAAGAGCTGTATGCCATCAAATTAGACAACCTAGATAGAATGCACAAATTCCTAGAAACAATGTTTTAGTTTACCAAATGGTAAATGATGCAAAGTACCAGAATTTTTTTTTTTTGTAAAGCGTATTTATTTGGGGTAAGATCTTATAATTCTGAGGCTGTGAAATATCCAAAGCAAGGCACCATCAGAGGTGCTTTCTAACCAAAGTCAGATACTCTTGATCCAGTTGTCCAGCTACATGGCAAATCAAGACGACTACTAATCTTTGCCTTCTCCTGCAGGCTCACCCTCTCTCAGAGCCCAGCTCCTGGAGTTCCACTGTGAGCAGCCAGGCATGGGGCTTGTCTCTTTCCAAGTCTCCTCTACCAGTCTCTGCTGCTCCACTTTCTTCCTGAGTTCGCTGCAAGCTATCAGACATATGGCTTATCTCTCCCTTTGAATCTCTCAGGAGCTTCTCTCCTTGCAGCTTAGCTGTTGCAAAACTGGAGTCCTTTCTCTCACATGGCAGAATCAAATATTGTGGCTCCCTTTTCCTGTGTCTCCATTTTTATCAGACCCAGCAAGAGGGTGGAGACTCAACCTGAGTCACGCCTCACTGATGTAGTCCAGTTGAAAGGGCCTCACACCCACAGGAATGGATTAATTCACAAACATAATCTTTCTCTTTTTGGGATTCATAAAATAATTTCACACTGCCACATATATGAACTATCTGTACTGACTCTAGAATAAATAGAAGACTTCAACAAACCAATCACAAGTAAAGAGATTGACTCAGTCATCAAAAACCTCCCAACAAAGAAAAGCCCAGGACCAGATGGGTTCACAGGTAAATCCTACTAATCATTCCAGGAAGAATTAATACCAACCCTACTCAACGTCTTCCAAAGAATTGAAGAGGAGGAAACACTACCTAACTGATTCTATGAGGCCAACATCACCCTAATACCAAACCCAGATAAAGATACTACAAGAGGAGAAAATTATAGCCCAGTTTTTCTTATGAATTTAGAGATAAAAATCATCAACAAAATACCTTCAAATCAAATCCAGCAACACACTGAAAGAATTATGCACTATGATCATGTGGCTTTTATCCCAGGTATGAAAGAGTGATTCAACATAAGAAAATCAATTAATGTAATACACCACATTAACAAAACGAAGGGGAAAGTTACATGATCATTGTGATTGACACAAAAGGGGCATTTGACAAAATCCAGCTTTGTTTTTTGGTAGAAACACTTAGAAAACTTGGAATAGAAGGAAACTTCTTCAACATAATGAAGGGCATGTATGAAAAACCCACAACTAACATCATACTCAGTGAAAGACTGAAAAGCTTTTCCTCTAAAATCTTAAACAAGACAAGACGGCCCACTGTCACCACTGTTATTCAACATTGGACCGGAAGGTCTAGCCAGAAAAGTTAGGCAAGAAAAAGAAACAAAATGCATCCAGATTGGAAAGGAAGAAGGAAAACTTTCCCTCTCTGCAGATGACATAATTCTATATATAGAAAGTTTCCAAAAATCTACAACAAAGCTCCTTGAGCTAATAAATAAATTCAGCAGAGTGGCAGGGTACAAGATCAACTTGCAAAAATCAGTATTGTTTGTATAGACTAGTAATGAGAAATCTGAGGAGGATATCAAGAAAAAGAAATTCCATTTTCAATAGCCACTAAAAGAATCAAATATCCAGGAATAAATTTAACCAAGAATATAAAGGACTTGTACACAGAAAACTTCAAAACATTGTAAAAGAAATCAAAGGAAACCTAAATAAATGGAAGGACATTCCAGGTTCATGGATTGAAAGACTGAATATTAAGATGACAATTCTACCCAAAATGATTTACAATTGCAATGAAGCTCTGATAAAAATTCCAATAGCCATTTTTATTTTTTCCTAAAATGGAAAGGCCAATTGTCAAATTTATTTGGAAAGGTAAGGGGCCCAAAATAGCCAAAAACATCTTGAAAAAGAAGAATTAGTTGGAGAACTAACGCTTTCTGACTTTAATGCACATTACAAAGCTATAGTGGTCAAACAGCATGGTATTGGTACAAGAGTAGCTATATTGACCAATGGAATAGAATTGAGAGTTCAGAAATAGACTGTCACATTTATGGCCAATTTGAGTTTGACAAGGCTACCAAGTCCACTCAAATGGGAAAGAATAGTCTCTTCAACAAATAGTGCTGAGAGAACTGGATATCAATTAGCAAAAGAATGAAAGAGGACCCCTATCTCATATCATATATAAAATTTAACTCAAAATGGACTAAAAACCTAAATATAAGAACCAGAAATATAAAACTCCTAGAAGACCATGTGGGGAAACATCTTCAGAATATTTTGCTGGGCAATGGTTTCTTGGACTTTATACCTAGAGCTCAAGCAATAAAAGAAAAAAAAAATAGATAAATAGGGACTTCTCAAAATTAAAAACTTTTATCCATCAAATAACTTTGTCATGAAACCAAAAGGACAACTTGCTCAATGGGAGAAAATATTTGGAAACTGTATTTCTGATAAGGGTTTAATATCCAGAATATATAATGAAATCCTACAACCCAACAATAAAAAGACAACCTAATTTAAAAATGGGCAAAAGACTCAAATAGACATTTCTCCAGAGAAGATATACAAATAGCTAAAAAGCACATGAAAAAATGCTCAACATCACTAGCTGTTAGGGAAATGCAAATCAAAACCACAATGAGATATTATTTCACACCACTAGAATGACTACTATTTAAAAAAAGCAGAAAACTACAAGCGTGGAAGAGGATGAGGAAAAATAGTCATGCTCATTCACTGCTGGCAGAATGTAAAATGGCAGTAACTCAGGAAGCTAAATATAGAACTACCCTATGACCTGGCAACCCTGCTACTAGGTATGAACCCAAAATAACTGAAAGCAGGGACTAGAACACATATTTGCACACCAATGTTCATAGCAGTATTATGAACAATTGCCAAAAGAGGGAAGCAACCCAAATGTCCATCAGTAAATGAATGAATAAACAAGATGTGATGTAAACATATAATGGAATAATATTCATCCATAGAAAGGAATGAAGTCCTGAGACAATGTGGCCACATGGATGAAACTCGAGGACATTATGCTGAATGAAATAAGCACAAAAGGACACATGTTGTGTGAGTGCACTCGTGTAAACTAATTATAATAAGCAAACCCATAGAGTTAGAATCTAGAATAAAGGTTACCAGGGCATTGATTGGGGTTAGAGAATGAGTAGTCGATGCTTAATTTGTATAGGATTTCTACTTAGGTTGATTGTAAAGGTTTGGAAATGGATGGTGGTGATGATAGCACATTATTGTGAGTATATTTAACAACAGTGAATATATAGGTAATTGTGATTAAAAGCGGGAACTTCAGGTCATATATGTAGCTAGAATGAAAGTTAAAAGATAAAACATAGGACTGTATAATACAGTGAACTGTATTATGGACAATGGACTATAGTTAAGAGTAAAAGTGTAAGAATATTCTTTCATGAATTATAACAAAAATATAACACTAATACAGGGTATTAGTAATAGCGTGGTATATGGGAAAATATACCTAATGTAACCTCTGGACAATAATTAATAGTACTATCTTAATAATTTTTCATAATTGTAACAAAGGTAATTACTACTTTTTAAAAAAAATTAGTACATTTACAAAAACGTGTTATCATCTATTGTAACAAATGTTCCACACCAATGCAAGGTGTTTGTGATGTGGAGGTGTGTGGGAATCCTGCATTTTATGCATGATTATGGTCTGTAAACCCCACAGCTTATCCAATAATTTTTTTGAAAAAAGGTAATTGGAAAAGGGAGAAGAACAGAGGAAGAAATTGAAAGACAAATATGAAGAATTAGAAGAAAAGATGAAGAGACAGTGAAACTATACCCACAGAGAGGCATGTACCACAAAGTCGTATTGTATTAGGGTTCTCTAGGGAAACAGAACCAACAGGAGGTATCTATAAATATCATTAGATTTTATAAAAGCATCTCACAGGACTGTGGGGATGTATGAGTTCCAAATTCTATGGGGCAGGCCGCAAACTGGGAATTCCGATGAAGATTTTTGATGAATTCTTCAGGGGAGGCTGGCAGAAGTAGAGATGGAAATCATCACTTCTCCTTTTAAGGCCTTCAACTGATTGGATGAGAAGTCTCTCATTGCTGAAGGCAATCTCTTCAGTAGATTGTAGATGTAATCAGCCATAGATGCAATCAGCTTACTAATGATTTAAGTCTATGAAATGTCCTCACAGTAACAATTTAGGCCAGTGCTTGATTGACCAAACAACCAGGTACCAATACCTGACCAAGATGGCACATGAGCCTAACCATCACACATATATACAGGAAAATGGGAGACTCGAGAGGGAGAGAGACCCTTGAAAACACAATTTTGTTTTCATTTTCATTTTCTTTCTTTTTTTTTTTTACAATTCCTGACTACCCAGGAATCTCTCTTCTCAGCTTTACCACAATGAATAGAAGTAATACAGAGATTTTAACTAGTTCCCAATAAGCCTCTCTGCTCTGCTGAGAAAACCTTTTCATCGTAGGCCATTTTGAAATATTAAAACAAAGTTAAAAAAAACAACAACTCTACCTGCTTCATAAGATTATTGTCAGAAAAACATATAAAATACTCTTAAGTAATAGTTTGAAGGGTTTAAAGAAATCTTATTACTTATTTAATAGCAGAAATATAAGTAGTAATAATATAATAACATAGTAACTGTAATAGCAATAACACAATGATACAGTTATAATAGCACAATAATACAATTTTTACAATTGTAATGAAAAAGAGTTTGGGCTTTGGAATTGGACACACCCAAGTTGGAATCCTGTCACCTGAAGGCTGTTTGACTTTGAACATGTCTTTACTTCTCTGGGCCTCAGTTTCCTTATCTGTAGATGAGGATACCCCTCTTCAACTGGTAGGGTTTTGTACACAGATCACCTTGTAGTGCTTGGTGCATTGTGGGTTCTCAAAAATGGTAGCTATATTCATGTATGTTAGTGCCACATACCACTGATTTGCAGCAGCTTATAGCAGAAACACATGCCATGCATGGTAAACCAGAGGCAAAATATATACCTTTAGGGCCAGGGAAAATGTATATGAAAATATGAGTCAAGGCCAGGGCTGGGGTCAGACAACACAGTAATAAATGTGCCATTGAGCATTTGCCCTAGGGATGTAGTTGACCAGTAAAATTAATACCAAACTTCCTAACAACAAAGCATAAAGGGAAACAAAATAAATCACATAGTCATTTTGTCAGAGGAGAGAAAACTGATCAAGTCTTTACGGGAAGGAAGTCTTTTCCTAGTGTTTGGCTGATATTGAATTTATTTTATTATATTTTGAAAGAAACTGTAGATTACATAAATGTTACATTGAAAATATAGGGGGATTCCCATATTCCCACCTCCAACACACACACACTTTTCCCCATTAACAACATCTTTCATTAGTATGGCACATTTGTTAACAATTGATAAACATATATTGAAGCATTGCTACTAACCATTGTCTATAGTTTACATTATAGTTTACACTTTGTACCACACAATTTTAAGGTTTTGATAAAATGTATAATGGCCTGTATCTGTCATTGCAATGCCATTGCAATGCCATGCACAATAATTCCAATGTTCCAAAATTGCCCCATATTATACCTATTCTTCCCTCTCCCTCCCCTCAGAACCTCTGGTGACCACTGTCTTTATATCAATGTTACAAGTTCTTCCATTGCTAGAATAATCATGTCTACTTTCATCCATAGTTGCATTTGCATTTCCCTGTTATGTTTGTTTATTCCTGTCTTGAGGATTGTGGGATGGTGATGCTCACTCTCTTTCTGAGAGGGAGCTTAGATCCTGTGGGGCAGATGATGAAACTGTCTTGCTTGCAGTTGTAGATACTCTATTTCGAGGGGATAGGTGTTGTCCATCATCATCCTCTTGTCCTGGGTGAGTCCAATGAACTGGAGAGTAGGTATTGCAACTCTGCTGAGATTCAGGACTCAACTGGCATCATATTGAATATTATTATATTAAATGGTAGTCTTACTATTCAGAATTGGCGAACACAGGAAAGGCCTGTGATTTGGGCTTTTTAATCTTGTGGGGAGGAAGGAGTTGTTTGTTAGGTCTGGCAGACTCACTGCCTTCTCCGCTAGAGGCAGAACCTGCATGAGGGAAGAAAACGGTGTCTTACTCATTTCTCTAACCCCGTGCCTGCACACTGCCTGACTTAGAATGGACCCTTAGGAAGCCTGCTAAACTGTCCAGAACCATTTAAGATGGGTGCTTTCCTAAATTAGCTGGAAGCTACAGGCTCTTCAACAGGATGGAATCATGGGAGACCCTGTGGCTGGGAGTCAGGGCGCCTTCTCTGCCAAAGTTAGCTTTATGCGTTGACACAAATTCCTTGACTTCTCTGAGCTTCTGCTTCATAATTGTGAAAGTATTAGCTCCCCAGGCTCAACTGAGAAAAAGGGTGTGAGAGTAAATGCAAGACCCCTCTGCTTTTTTGTCACCAACCCTTGAGGCCCAGGGTCTAACAGTGAACAATTTGGTCAGGTCCTGGGGTGCCTGGGGATGTTCTTGGGAAAGCAGGGTCTGTGGGTGGCGGGGTGGGCACACATGGAAATGAGAATGGCCTGCTCTCCCATGGCCAGCCACACGGGGCCAGAGGACAGGCTGGGCACAGCTGACTGGCAGGGCGGGGTGGGAAGAGCCAACCTTGTCCTCCCTTTGACATCCTCGTCATCATGAGTGCAGCACAGATCAAAGCTGACTTCTATAATACTAAAGAAAGGGATGGTTGCCCCAAATTAGAGATCTAGAAATATTTAAAAATTTCTTCATATTCTAGTTTTTTATTAATGTCTGCATTTTGTTTTTGAGCTAGTTTGCAAGCTCCTTGAGTACTCAGCCAGTGTCTTATTACCTCTGTAGCCCCAGTCTTTAATAAAGGGTCTGGCATCCAGTGGTTCAACCGTGATGTCCTCAGTCAATAAGTACTCATTGAAGAGCTAGTCTATATCTTCTCCATGGGGCCTGGGTGACCTGCTTCGCATTAGTCCTATCCGTGGGTCCCAGATAAAACCACCTATGGCATCTGCTGGAGCATCATTTTCCCATTTCCTGGGCTGTGATCTTTTCTGGGTAGAAATGGTTTCTTATTAACAGTGGAATAGAAGTCTTCCTGATGAGGCTGTTACCCGCTTGTATATCTATTTAATAAACATTTATTTATGCAGCACTGATTCTCTGCCAGGCGCTGCAGTAGGCATCAGGAGTACAACAGTAATTGAGACAGACAGTACCCCTGTGCCTAAGGAGCAAATGGTCTACAGGCAGAGACAGACATCAACTAGGCATTTCATTTAACAGACATTTACAATGAGCTTATTATAGGCCAGGCTTTGTTCCAAGCACTTTATCAATATTAACACATATAACCCTCATAACGACCAAAGGAAGTAGGTACTATTTCTGTGTCAGCTACATAACAGTGGGGGTTTGGACCTAAACTGACGTATCTCAAGCACCCACAAGAGGCCTCTGACACAGGATCAATTCTCAGAATCCACCCTCCTCTGCCCCATCTCCATCACTCTGGGCTGGAACATGGCACTCACATAGTGCCAATTCCAGAATCCTTCTTGGAGACTGGCTCTGGTGACCTGACCCATGTGGAGGGCTCCTGTGGCCCGGGCGCCATATTGGAGGGTAAAGCTGATGGCCTCTCCATGGAGTTCAGACAGGCTGCTTCCTGTGAGGAAGCAAGACCTGTGGGGGAGAGTCTTGTCCAGGGCCCAGGTGTCATGCTTCCATCTGCCCTTGGTCTCCTTTGTAGGGGGCTCTATGCTCATCTCGGCAGTCTGCTGCTTCTTCCTGTTTTTCGGCAACAGTGAGTCAGCGATGATAGGCTGGCAGTGCCTGTTCTGTGGGACCAGCATTGCCGCCTGGAATGCCCTGGATGTGATCACTGTGGAGTTGTATCCCACCAACCAGAGGTCAGTTCTTCCCTGGTCCTCTCCCCAGACCTGTTTGGACTCCTAGAAACAATGAAGTAATTTGATAAGGTGGTCAGTAGTAAAAGTAACCTAATAAGGGGTGGTTTTTGCATAAAAGTTAAAAATACAATTAAAATCCACTTAATAATCAGCAAACATCATAAAAATACCTAGGAGTCAAGTTAATGAGAAAGGTAAGACACGTGGAGAAAACAATAAAGGTTTATTGAGAGAGAGAAAAGAAGACTGAAATCCAGGTCAAGAAAGACCTCATTCTTGGGTAAGAAGTTTCAGTCTTACAAAAATGTTGAGTGTTCTTCGTTTTTCTCTAACTTTAATAAATGGCATTTCCCCTCCCCCCTGGGAACCTGAAACATTTATTCTAAATTTATCTATGAAAATACACATGTGAAAATATCCAGGAAAATTCTGGGGGAAAAAAAGAGACACATAATAGGGTCTAGTGATTAGAACGCTACATTGTGGTACAGTTATAAACAAAAATATAAAAAGAATTTTAAGTACAGAAATATACTCACATTCATAATAAACTGCTGGTGTGAAAAAGAAACATTTTACTTAAGTTAGGGAGAGATAGTGTTGGGAATATTGTCTCTGTATATAGATGGGGTCAAGGAAGGTAGATGGTTAATAAGGGTTATCATGGGAAGTGGGATCAAGGGGCAATAGGATTAGTTTCTGCCATGGGCAACAAACAGAAACCCCAAATATCTGCTGTTTCAAGAAAGTAGACATTATATTTTCCTTTCCTGTAAAAATCTGCGTCATGCAGTCTAAGAGGAAAAGGCTCATTCCTGACATTTGTTAAGGAAGATTTTCTGGAACTGCCACTTACACTTATGTTCCATTGGTGGAAAAGTTTTCACTTGTGTATACTCAGCAGCAAGGGTGTCTGGGAAATGTAGTCTTACATTTGGAGAAACGCTAGTTAAGGACACTTAGCAGTCAGTCTCTGCTACAAGAGGGTCGAGGGTATTATTGGAAGGGGGTCATTTAAACTTTGTGCTTTGCAAAATTTTTCCTTTCAGTGTTTCATAATAGCATGTACTATCTACACAAATTTTAAAAAGAGCTATATTTTAAAGGAAAAAAAAATCTTGAAGGAAGTACCCCAAATATTAATATCCCCAAATGCAGTTGCCTTTCAGTGGTAAGGTTACACATCGTCTTTCCCCTGACTCTTTATATTGTTCTGTACGTCCAAATTTGAATAAAACGAGCATGTGTGAATGCTATAGTTAGGGGAAAAAATTCCTCCCACACCCTCACTATTTTGCCCCCCCCCCCCAAAGGATTAAGGAGAACCCAGTCCCATTTATCATCTGGGGTCCAGTCCATGTTTTTCAGGATTGCTTACTTTCCTCTTCTTTTGCAGGGCAACAGCATTTGGCATCCTCAATGGATTATGCAAATTTGGAGCCATCCTTGGAAACACCATCTTCGCTTCCTTTGTTGGGATAACCAAAGTGGTCCCCATCCTTCTGGCCGCGTCCTCTCTGGTTGGTGGTGGCCTGATTGCCCTTCGACTGCCAGAGACACGAGAACAGGTCCTGATGTGAACAACCCCTGGGGAAAGGAAAGATCTGAAGAACCTTGTCTGGGACCCCTGCAATGCCCCACACCTGTCTATTGCTGTCCAGAGCAGAAGGAGAAGTTGATTTTATGACCCCTAGTTTAGGACCCATTTCCCTGTTAATATATCTGTTACTCAGGTGACTGGTTTGGGGGGGGCTGCCCTGAGCCACCCTGAGACCACGGAGCTGTGTGCTTGGCTTCAAGTCTCCACTGCTCAAGGCACTGAAAAGAAAGATACCCTCCAGGGAGGGCACACACCAGGCAAGGTGTGTGCATCTCTCCACGTGAGGGGCATGGACTTATTTGCATTTCAAAATGATTTTGAGGGTGGGAAACACTCTAACTTCTCCCTAAAACTCCTTGGAACCCAATGACCTGACAAACTGACTTAACTGGAAGTTGGATTCTTCATACGAATATTGTGGTTGAAATGCAGGATAACATAGGTTTTTGCATTTAGAAGAGTCACCTGCCACATTGTCCGTTTGAAGACTGGCGCATTAGCATTGAAGATACTCTGATATAGAAAACCAAAAATTTGAGCAATCCCCATAGAGACCAACTTTCTCCCCCAAATGTCCCAAGCTTTCCATGATGTTTGGATGGTAAATTTAAGAATGATATTTATTCATGTTTTACTCTAGTCAAAGAAAATTATTGGGTAGGTATTCTGTGAATTAAGTTTGTGTACAACTGCATATTGGGTTTCATTTCCAGAAATGGTATCTGCAAATATTTTCCAGCATGTTAGCCATATTTTGGCAGGACTTGGTGTTTGAGGTCCCAGGCAACGCAGCGTGATTGAAGGAAATGCCGGCACAGCTTCGTACAGCCTTTTAACTTGCTGTCGGGAGGAGGCCTTACAAGCTTGCATTGTACAGTTCATTTAATCCAGGCACTTTCCTTCCTGTAGGTGGAGTAGTTACTTCTCTCTCGTACACGCGGATCACTTGTCAAACCCAGACTCCCTGTCTTCAATACTGGCATTTGACTTTGCTGCTCAGAAACAACACAAGCAGTGTACGGTGGCCTCCAGCGTTCTCTTTGTTGGCGAGAACAAAACACTGTGGACAACAAGGGGGATGAAGGAGGTGCAGGGAAGCACAGCCATGGCTCTTCAATGTGCGCATTCTTTCAGCTTGTTTTTAAACACGATCCACATCTGTTACAGCTGGTCAGGTCCTATGGGAAAGCTATCTCAGGTGTCCCAGGTTTAGGGGACACAGAGGTCATTGGTGTGGGAGTGCAGGGGATGTCAGCTACGCTTTCCTTCAGTGCTCCAACAGAACTCTTTCCTGAGCACCCAGCTTGGAGTGTGAATGGGGCTGGGGGTGGGAGGAGGAATCGAGGACAAACTGCCCTGACAGGGGCAGGCAATAGATTGAAATCTTGACTGCGCAGAACTGCCTAGCAATGGAAGGGACAGCGACGGATGAGCTCCTGCCCCTGCAAGTGAGCTAGCGGAGGCCAGGTGAACCCGCTTCTGCAACAACCAGTCCTCAGAGTCCGTTTGCAGTGCCCTCCATGGCTGTAAAGTGCGGTACCTTCCCTACCAGAAATCTCCAACATTTAAAACAAAATGACCATGCCTGTGTCAAGTATTTTCTCTATTTTGGAAAAACTCTTAGGTCCTGTGATAGCTTCAGCTGTCTTCCTGTTATTTCCTCGAGTAAGAGGTAGCTGGGGAGAAGAGTATATTTATGACACCTCTGCACTCTCAATATGAGATCAGTTTTTTTTTTTTTTTTTTTTTAATTTTTTTATTTTTTATTGACTTTGTAATAATATTACATTAAAAATATATATGTGAGGTCCCATTCAACCCCACCCCCCCCCCCCTCTCCCCCCCCCCCCAACAACACTCGTTCCCATCATCATGACACATCCATTGGATTTGGTAAGTACATCTTTGGGCACCTCTGCACCTCATATACATTGGTTCACATGAGATCAGTTTTAATGGTTGAAATGTTTGTTTTCTTCCCTAGTCCCCCATCACTTCATTTACCTTTTGTTTTTGTTTGTTTTGCACAGGGAAGAAAGAGGCACTAAATCTAGTTTATTGATTTGAAACCCCGATTCTCTCTGATTTCCAATACATACACATATATAGAATATGTTTTATATATATAAGAAATGTGTAATAATATTTCTCCCAGTGTTTTATAGGAGTTACCTAACATGAATACTGTGTTGATAATGAGAGGTCTGATGTAATATAACTGTAATATACTTGCCATATCCTTGTGCTAGCAAATACAGTGACTAGCTTCATAAAAGAGAATTGTGTAAACCCAGGATCACTACATCCCTTATAGCATTATTCTTCAACGGGATAATACAATCCAGTGAGCATCTGTGATTTAGGAAATTTAAAAGGCAGTTAGAGTTTGCAGTTCTATTAAGGTGGGTCTTTTAAGTCCAAAATTTGATGAAATTTTGAATGCTGGCAGTAGCCCCAATAATTTTGGGATTCATTCCACTTGGTTTCCAAACTCTAACTTCTGCGTTATCTTTATGGTTCCTTAAACCAACCATGGAACCAACCAAAAGGCAAGTTCTATGTCATCCATCACAAAGGCCCTTGTAAAGGATGCAGCCGTCCTCTGCAGCCTTTTGCTGTGAAGGATTGCCTGGCCATGTTGCCTGGCCGCTTCTTAAATGTTGCCGCTCCTGCTGAGATAAATGGTTCTTTAAAAATAGTCTCAATGGCAGGTCATTGGGGGAATAATGTACAGCATTCCTGGCCATGCAGCTCTTTTTCATTTCATGTTCTACCCTAAGAAACTCCTGATGGCATCTGTGGAGAGTTAAAGAGATGAGGCTGTACTTGGCGAGCAAATCTGTTTGCAGTTCATGATGTATTTTATGATGCCCAGTTTGGGAGCAGTTGCTTTTAATAGTCTCAACTGTATTATGTCATCTCGTGATACTGATTTAATCTTTTGTTTTATTGAAAATGATTAGTGAAAGGACTGTGCCTATCTGTGACATTTATAGCACATTAGCCTGAGATCATGTAAATAATAATCCCATTACCATGATTCCCTGGTACCTGTGTTAGCTCATTAATGAAAATAATAAACAAACCTTAAACAAACCTTTAAGAACTGGGGCTAGAGATTATTTTCATACATTAAGGACTCATCTGTCTTTCTACTTTCATTGAATCAGCTGGGAGGAACCTCAGGAGTCACTGCTTCCAACTTTCTTGCTGTGTATATTGGGATGCTGAGAGGTTAAATGATATGACCAAGGTCACATGTCATGCTGGGAGTGGGTTACAAATCTAAGACGATGCTCTCTCTACAATCCTGGACTAATTTCTCAGTCACTCATACTCTACTCCAGTCTTTCCATTGAGTCTTTGTGGAGTGGAACATTGTGAAAATACTTAACTGCCATACCTTGAAGTCATGAATTGAAAACTCATTTTGTTGTTTGACCCAGAGTGAATGGAAGAATCAGTCTAAATATACAAGTATTCATATTTATTCATCCAATCAGTCTTTCATCCATTCAACAAATTCTTACTGAGCATTCGTGTGCCTGTCATGGTACCAAGCCCTGGAATATGTGGTGACAAAGCTGGTCATAGATCCTGCCTCCATGGAGCTTACAGCTAGTGGGCAAGGTGATTATTAAGTTGGTAATAAAAACAAAGTGCAGTGACCTTACAATTGGTGACATGTCCATTTTGTTTCTGAGGATTTTTTACTTATTTACCAGTGAATGTGGATTTCTGAACATGGTTGTCCTTTCTGGCATCTCTTTTTCTCACTGAGTGTGCCAATTTCTTATCTTTATAACCCAGCAAGGGAAAAGACATATTTGCTAATTTCTGCAGAACTTAACTGGTTTTGCAGACACTTTTACAAGGAAGAAGGGATGGGGCCAGGTCTAAAGCAGGAAATTGTTAAGTAGGATGAGGTTCCCAGTAGCCAGGGAGAGTTGATTTCACCTCCACATCTGACTTTTCTCAGAGGCCTCTGTGCTAACTGGGTTAACAATGACGAAATATTTGGGGTTCTTGAATGAGAAGTTGTTTTAGTTAGGAATAGGTTGGGTTGCTTTGGCATACAACTGAAAAGCCAAAGAAGGTTTACAATTAGTTAAAGGTTTGTTTTTCTCACACCTGAAGGGAATCCAGAGGAAAGAAGGCCATGGATGGGCTGGCTGCTGTGTGATCATTGGGAAACAAACTCCTTCTGTCTTTTGGCTCCTCTATACTTACAGCACAGTTTCCATCCTCCAGGCTGCCTCATGGACTGAAATGGCTGTTGGTGCATCAGTCATCACATCCACAATTTAGGCAGGAAAGAAAAGGAAGGGCGAAGGGCACAGAGGCTGCACCTCCCAGCTGATACAGCTTCCTTTGAAGCTGCTTTCCTGGAACCCCCTCCCTGTCACTTCCAAGTACCTCATTGGCTTCTTGTTGTAGAGGAGATCTGGGAATGTGGGATCTACCAAACCTCCCCTAAATTGAAGATCTTTTAACTAAGGAAGAAGGAGAGTGAAAGGATAGATGACCCAATGCTTCTTTTTACAACAGTTTTTAAAGGCCCTCCACACCCTGCTGTTTTTGCTGTCTGTGTCCATTTGCTGTGTGATCTTCTGTATCTATTTCTCTTTTTGTCTTCTCTAGAATTCACTGGGATTTGAGCCTGGGGACCTCTGATGTGGAGAGAGGTTCCCTGTCACTTATGCCACCTCAGTTCCTGGTTTCTGTTGCACCTTGCCTTGATTCTCCCCTTTGTCTCTCTTGCATCATCATCTTTCTGTGGGGCTCACTTGCGCAGGCACTGGCTCACCACACAGGCACTCAGCTTGCTGCATGGGCACACTTTTCTTTTTTACCAGGAGGCCCCAGGGATAGAACCTGGGTCCCCCCATATGGTAGGGGGAAGTCCAAGCACTTGAGCCACATCTGCTTCCCTCAATCCTTTTTAAGCTTTTGTGTGCCTCCATATGACCTGGAGGGAGGTCAAAACTCAGACTGATGGGCCCTATCCCCAGAGATTCTGATTCAGTAAATCATGGGTGGGGTCTGAGAATTTTCAGTTCTCAGGAGCTCCCAAGGGAGGTTAATAATGTCAGTCCTCTATGGGGTCTTCCAGTACCACTGACAACCTGCCAAAGATAAGACTTTGATTTGTTGGGGGTGGAGTGGGGCGGAGACTCTCTTGCCCCAATAGCTTAAAATCAGGCCAACCAGAAACTCACAAAGGAGAGCAGCCCATGAAAAACTATCCCCACCTTCCTAGAGGTCAGAGACAATCAACTAGTGGCAGTGCATCAGGAACGTAAAAGTATAAATGAGAACATGTTCTTCCTTAGAAAGTGCTGGATTTCACTCAGGCCTTGTCCTTGTGGGCCCCTGTCTGGTGACAGGGGTTCTAATGATGTCCTAGGCTCAATGGGCTGTGGGGCAGGGAAGTGGATGCTGTTTCACCTGCTGGGTGATGATTTCCATTCTGGCCATTTCTACGTGGTGATGATTTTTGTAGACACAAATATTTTTGTGGCACTTTGTAATTTGTTGGACCTTATAATGGTACCCACTGATCCTAAATGCTTTTCCCTACCTAGTGATGATACACAGAAGGGGATAAAGACGTGGATAAGTGTGAGCCTGATCTGCTGGCAGTCATCAAGACTTTGGCTTGGAAATGTCTCTTCAAAAGGGTGAGAGCTTTAGATAAGAGAAAGGCAGAGTGGGATAAACCCCTCCATGTACACCTCATTCAACACGGCTTTACAGAATGGCCATCACGTGCCCAGAGCCTTCTTTGCTATCTATCTCTCTGTGGTTTCCCCCAGTGCAAAACTCTGCTATTGTGAGTAGCTCTGTAATGTTTAGGCATAGCCCTAAGAATAGTTTGGAAATAAATTGCATAGAGTCTTTGAATTGGAGACATGCTTAAAGCACATTGTGTTTAATTTGCAGAGGCCTAGTGGGGGAATTCGTATGCACGGCTATTGTGGCAGGAGTGAGTTTTCTGTAAAGATTAATGATGAAATGAAATAGAGAATAGAGCTACCCACCAAGGTTAAATGGAGAAATAAAAGTTGCCATAGTCATTGCTAGTTACAGAATGGACAGGACATTTAATTAGCAGGACCTTAATACACCCTCTGGAATATTCGAACCATGAGCTGGAGTCACTGTCATCTCATGTTAAAACACACATTTAGCTCTCCATTCACCTTTGGCCCTGGAGGCTTAAAATATTTTAAAATGTAAGTATTTATTCCTTTAGAAAGCAAAGCCCTTTGAGGAGCTGTTCTCCACCAAAGTTAATGTGGTTGCCACATTTGATCATTTTGCCAGGTAAGTAGGTTTATTTAAGCACAGCTACCGTGGCTCAGGAGAGAGCCATTCAAAAAAGACTCCCTGTCCTCTACTTCTTATGCACAATATAATCTCAGTCATTCAGATTTCTCAAAGTCAGAATATGTGATCACTTCAATATGATATAAATGAAAGACCTATAGAAATGACTTTCCAGGAAAATTTGACTTTGGACTGTAACACAAACAAAGTGCATAAAAATACATAGGAAAACTTCCATTTTCCACGTCTTTAACATGAATATGGTTGTCCTGTCTGGTATCTCTTTTTCTCAAGGAATGAGCCAGTTTCTTGCCTTTATAACCCAGGCAAGGGAAAAGACACATTTGCTAATTTCTCTAGAACTTAATTGATTTTAAAGATACTTTTACAAGGAAGAAGGGGTGGGGCCAGGTAAGCAATCAATGAACAAATTACAAATGATTCATACTTTTAAGATATTTCTCCCAAAGAATTGCAAAATAAATTCTGTCAACCTCAAAAGTACTTGCAAGAGGTCAAACTATCCTTCTTTAAAGGGTAAAAGTTAATTTACTGGTATTTTTACTATTTTTAAGAAGACTAATTTTTGGAAACTTATACTGTATATATTTTACGGTGGAAACAGCAAGCCGTAGGCTATAGATCTCCCATCAGAATATAGGCAGCGCGTTGCTGAGAGGTGTGTCGTCTTGGCTTATGGCCAGTCAAGCAGGAAATGGGTATTATACCGGTATCCCTGAAGACACCATGTGTATCCAGTACGTTTAGTGGATGATTTTGAGAAGTAGCTTACATTTTTAAAATTACATTTTGGGAAAATAGATGTCAAAGAAAAATTTTACAGCAGGCAATGTGATACAGGCAAGGATGACTTTATTCAATGCTAGAGGCAATAGAGAAAAGAAACTTGAAGCCTTATGTGATAGTGAGGGAGATTGACCAGGACTATCACAATAGGGAGAGAGAGTCCAACTCTCCTGAAGCAGAGGGCAGGAGAGTTTTGTAGGACTGGGAGGAGTTAACGGAAGAGTCTGGAGGGTGAGTCCATTACCGATGTTACTGCCTGAATTTACTGTCGAGGCCAGGTAGATCAAGTTCTGACTGGATTCTGTAAGAGCCAGAGTGTTAAAGGTCAGGAAGAAACCTGTCTAAAGTTTAGTCAAGTTAAGGAGATGTTAAGGCTGTCTTGGATAGTAAAAAACCAGTGGGGGATTTCTCAATCTGTGCCGCTTTCCAAGATCAGAGTTCAGGTAAAACTGAACACTGTCAGAGTCAAGAGCTATGTACATGTGTGTCATATAAAAAGTAGAAAACAAACAAACCCTACAGCGCACAGATGTGAAAACTATTCTATTGTTTACATGCCATGAATGAGTCAGTTTTGATTCAGGCTATTTTCACAGAAGGGATAAAATCTAAAGGATTCTTACATATTGAAATTATAGTATTATTTAGAATGTGAACTATTTACCCAGTATTTGCCAGATTTGCCAGTTTTGCTATTTTAAGTGGGTCAGACATGAAAATGCCTAATCTGGGCACCTTGGGTTTCATTCTCCGATATTGATTCATGCTTGTGAATCTTTTTTTTTTTTCTTCATCTTCCTTTTTGAAGTAGTAAAGTTAACTTGGAAAGTCTAAGCTAAACTTCCGGGCTTCAATGAGCAATGTTGGGAGATTGAGACGGTCCATTCTCTCTGGTCAGGAGGTAGATCTACTGAGGTGCGATCTTAGGGGAGAGGTAAAAAATTTCCGGATGTAGGTGACTATTCTTGGTCTTCTGTGAATATTTGGTGAATGGTTGTGCTACGTTCTTACAGCACGTGCTACATAAATGGCTACCTCAGTCCTTGGACCAGATGGAACCCTTCTTCTTGCTTTTCGAACACGAGCTATTGAGTAGATACATCTGCAGCAGCAGTATATTCCTGGAACGGTGGCACTTGCAAACAAGGGTAGCACAGTCTCTCTGGGTATCTGTTTGTGGTCCTGTGAAGCACTCTAAGATCTGTAAAGAATATTTTATAGGTAGAGAAGGTGTTATATAGTAACATTGCTGTTGATGAAATGTGCTTGCACACAGCTGGTGGAAAAAGATGTCTGTAAATAATAACATGTAAAGTCAACGCATCTACTGAAAAATTAAACTAAAGCTCTAAGTGTGAAATGACCAAAGTCATTTGGCTTCTCTTCATATATTTCATGCTCTGGTTTCCCTCTTTAAATGTTTTGCCATCTGACTTTTCCCTGCAAAGTGGAATTGCTCTGATTGACCTACATTTTTTTGTTCTTTAGTATATTAAAGTGGTAGAAACGCTCACTTAGGTGATTGGTTAAAAATTTTTAATACTTTGTGATCCAGATATTAGCAAACACTGAAAATCTACTATGTGTGGGAGACTGTGCTGAAGACTTGTAAAGACTATCTCCTTTAATCCTTAACCTAATGACATAAGTATTATTTTTATCCCTTTAGAAATGGGGAAATGAAAATGAGGAAAGGCAAAATAACTTGCCAAAGGTCAGACAGCTATTAAGAAGTGGAGCTAAGGTCTGAGCCCACATCACTCGACATTTGATTGACAATAATCACGCCACTGTACTTCCTCCCAGTAAAAGTTGGGTGTATATTAGTCATTGTCTGCAGACATTTCCAGGCCCCTAGGCCAATATTAAGCAAATTATATGCCATCTTATGTGCAGAGGGTTCCACAAGACTTTGGCCTAATAGAACACTATTTTCCTATGCATTGTGACTGACATATTTGGTACATAACAAGTGTCAATAAACAGATGCATGAACACACTAGTTGAGTGTTGGGGAGCAATTAAAGTGTATATTTAAAATATTTAATCACTGAGTTGATACAAGCACTGACCAAACGCTGGTTAGTGGAGAAGTCTGGGGGTTCTTGGGGAGGTGTCTGGTTCTGGGGTGGTGTGGAGGTACTCAGGGGCTTAGAGGAGTGACCTTTTGCCAACTGGCATGGAAGCATGGAAGCATTGCAGTATTTTAACAAGTATGGAAGTACTGATGTGAACCAGCTGACTAACAGCTTTGGGAGCGACATCTGGTCAACCCCAGTGCAGTGTCCTCTCGGAATGGTGTTTTTCTAGCTACCTACCAAGGCTGCTGAGGCATATCATTAACTGAAAATATGAAATTGGATTTACAGTCTCCCAGATGCACTTTTTACTTTATTCCTATAACAACACTAGAGGGCAGAAGTTACCTGGAAGATGTAAACAGGCTTATACTTCACGGTTGGTTAACTCTCACTCTCAGTCTGTCAAAAGGAATGAGGCAGCTTTTGCGAAATGCTGAATATTTCCCCTCTATTCTTAAGGATGCATCTGAAGATGGAGATGATTCTAGAAGTCATAAGAGAGCCGGGGATTTCTTCAACAGTTTGTAATATGCTTGGGCCCAAGGAAGAGGGAATTTCTGAATCTACTTTGGGGAAACTGTCCACCTTCAGATTTAGCAAGTATTTATTAAATGCCAATGTGGAAAAACTAAACACCATCCTAGTGGACAGTTGGTATTTCATCCATACTTATTTAACCAGTGCTTCACCATTTACTGTTGCTGGGTAATTTCATATATGCAAAAAAACCTGAAAACCCAAAAACCAAAAACCAAACAAATCATTGTACCTGGGAATTTGTGAAGATAAAGTGTTATAAATATTAAGTGAGTGGTGGTTGGTTTTTCTATTCATAATGTGTCTATAAAAAACGGACGTATTCCACATATGAGAGGCAGCTCCTGACTCTAACTCTATTTAAAAGTAGGTAGCCATTGCCCTGACTGAGCTCATGGAAGCAAATCTTTTCCTCAAAGCAGCTCCACCTAAAGGCAGTCAAGTAACTAGGAGAAGCTCAGTTTGGGAACCTGGAGGTTCATGGTTCTGCTCAAGTTTGTTGTCTGGTCTAGGGAGAGGCTGTGAGATCTTGGCTGGTTGCTTAACCTCAATTTCCTCATCTTTAAAATGTTTTTTTTAAATGGTAGAAAATGGCCTAAAGCTCCCTCCACGTTTTGACTTTCTATGGTAAAAACAATATCCCTTGGGGAATACAGACAAAGCAAAACACAGAAATAGAATTTCCTGTGTTTGAGTTTGGTAGGATGTTAGCTATGTTTCATTTTGAGACACTTGACAAACCCAATAAAATACACCTACAGGATGTATTTTGCTTAGTCCTTATCAGTGGCTTCCTCAGAGAGAGAAAGCAGCAGGTGATCTCTTAAGTGTGGTAGGGAGGGGAATTTGGGCTCTGGGCTAACAAAAGGAAAAGAAAAATGCATAATCCACAGAGAAAATGAAGTTCTGTTTTTATATTCAGTTCTTAACTGAGATACCAATGAAATATCAGGAAACTTCATTTAGCCACATCAGTGGAAGCTATGAAAGAGGGTAATCAGAGGGACCAGGAAGCGGCTTACTATGGCAGAGAGAGAATGGGTTTTGCCTTAAGAAAGTCACAGGTTCAAATTCTTGTTCTTTTATTTATTTGATAGGTAGATGAGTAAGCAAGGGACCTCTCTGAGCCTCCTTTTCCTCACTGGATGTGCATAAATGTTAGTTACCTTCCCCTCTTTGCACTTTCTTGAACCTGCAGGTTCTAAGAAAATGTGTTTCATGTTTCATCCGTTTAGTACAAATAATTCTCCCTGAAGCCAAATACGTAGAAATATTACCAGCAAGTGTAGTGGAAGAACCAGGGTATACTAAGTTTTGCCTGAAGGAACCGTGACATTTCCAGAATGTTCCACCTCTCAAGATGAGAATGCAGAGAAAGGAGACCATACAAGACGGATGAGGGAGGGGCAGTCAGTACAGTACCTGAGTGTGAGTCCTGGCTACATGCAATGCATCTTCTAGGCATTAGTTTGCACAGCAGAATTCTTCTTGGCTGGGGAAGAACAGAAACCGGATGTGAGAACAATGCCTGTGGAAAAGAAGGGTGGGGCAGACAATGAAGTCTCAGAGACCAGTCACTGGACCAGCTCCCTGGACTTGCCCTGGAGTGCTACGGGAGAGGAGGCTACAGGCAAGTTGATGGATGGAGCCACCTTCGTGAGGGATGCCTTAGCAGTGAGGACAACAGGGAAATACCACCTTCATGTGGCTTTGTGAGGGTTCCAAACATCAATGTGAAGAACAAAAACAGGCAGAAGAACCTGAGGAAATATGTGGAATGCCCCTTGAGGCCTTCCAGAAATAACCAGGTGAAATGCTTAATGGGGTTGGAAATCCTATATTACAGCTGAGAGAAAACATGGGCTGTTACTTTAAATTTGACCAGCTTATATTGAAACTTAGAAATGTACAAGAAAAGTTGAAATGTAGGCCATGTGTCATATAGAGAATAATTGAAGGAACTTGGAATCTCTTACATGGAAAAGAGATGTGGGAAGTCTGGGTGAAGTTTTGCAGAAATTACATCTCTTCCAAAATTCTGGTATTCAGGTCTCATTGAGTCTGAATGTAATGCCTGTGACACCAGTGAATGCTTTAGCATTGCAGCTCATGACTTGATCTTTATATTCTTACTTTTTTTCATTCTGCCTCACATTAAAGAAATTCTTTAAAGGAATTTCAGCAAGCAAAATAATAGACTATCCACAATTTCCATAATTGTGCTTAAAAATCAATATTGTTTTTGCATTGAGTCCTCAGATCTAATTTACACTGCATAGAGGATTTTTCCCAGGGAAGCCTAGCCTAAAGGAAAGAGGATAAAGCAAAGATCAAGGATGAATCAGATGATCAAGACAGAAGAGCACAGAAGGTGAGGGGGAGGCTAGGACCTGGAGCCAGGCCAGGTCAGAAGGGGATAGCAGGTGGTACATGTAGAAGCAAGAAAGAGGCCATAATGATAAATTCTAGGAATACAGGAGAGTGTGTCAGAGATCTCCACTCCTCCAACAGGGGGAAGCTGAAATGATGCCAACTCTTAGACCATGGACTTGGGTCAGCATTGTATCATTCCAACAGGTCAAAGGGAGACCTGAGGATGCATGAAGAGTTTCAAATGGATTTAAATTGACACAGAACAGTATCTGGAGAAGATTCTAGAGAAGGAAATGGGAGATCCCCAGGTCAGAATTAGGGCTTTACGACTATCCTCCCAGTCCCCCAAGGAATGACTGTGGATTCCAGAACAGTCTCTACCCACCCCCTACCCTGATTGTTTCTCTTCTGATGGATCTGCACCACTTCAAATCCTTTCAGCCTCACTCTTACTTCAGCTGCTGCTGCGGCAATCAATCCACACAGGCTTTGACAATCTTCCGAGGGTGACCTGACAACACCTTTGCCTGGGCCTGTGCTGTGAACCTCTTGCTTTCTACCTTGGGGCTTCTTTGACACCACAGCGGGGCCTGCCCAGGGAACTGCTCAGCAATCACCAAAGCACAACCCCAGAGTAGGGGGCAGTTAATGCCCCGTGGGAGCAACCCTTGATCAATAGCAGGCAAGGGCTGGTGGATAAATGCTTCCCCCTTTCTGTTCCACTGGGTAGAAGATTCAAAGACAGGTCTTCTCTTCTATGGGAGCCTATGGGATCAAGAGCCAGTCATCACAGTGGGGGGTCAATTAGGTAGTACAAATGCATCCTTGAGTTGGCTTGCCTTTCTTCCCTTCCCTTCTCACTCTTCCTGTTCTGCATTTCTGCTCCCTGGAGTCACTCTCCCAGATAAACTACTCTCCCATAAGCTTTCTCTCAGGTCTACTTCCAGGTAAACTAAGCTGGGAAAGCAATAGACTAAAAGAGTGAAAAGAGACAGAGAATCAACCCTCTAGGGAGCTTCTTGAAAATACTACATAATTCTAGGGTGTAGGGGTAGGAAAGGTCTTGAGAACAAATCGTGATGAGATTAGCTCTTTTCCTTTCCTTTTCTTGGAGGCAAGGCAAATGACTGGACTGGGGCAGGTATCTCCTTGGCGAAGGATGTCCCCCCTCCCTTTTTTTTTTTCAGGAGAAGTAACTATGCCCTTCAAAGATCATTTGATATAAAATACAGAATTTGGGATTGAAATCCCCTGCACTTACCCAGACTAAATGTTTCCATTTCCTTCATGAATTAGTTTTAGAACATGATTTTCAGATCTGCCCCCAGGCTTGATCTTCTGCCCCTGAATGTGTAGCTATTTGTCAATGATCCCTTGAAACCATTTTCCTGTGAACTGGGCACCTCTCCTGAGGTGTGGCCTGAGAGTGCCAATAGAGTGGAATGCTTGCCTCCTGTGGTTGAGATTCAGTTCTTGGTCAAATAATTGGGACCTGCCATGTAGAATGCAGGCCTTTGCTTTCAGGAAATTCAATTAGAGTTTTGGAAGCACTAATTACCTGCCTTAAAAACCAACATATTAGCTAAGAATAATTATTACCACAAGGAAAGTGAAAACAATCAGGAAGGAACACTTATTTAAAGCCACCTTTAATTTCAACTTTCCTCCTAGCAGAGAAGGGAATTACCAATTCCCTACTCGCTTTTCTACTAAAAACGAAGTTCTCAACTGTAAGCAATCTGCCACTGAATCTCATTTATTTATTTATATTTTACCTTTGGTGTGAAGAGTAATTGGACATGGTGATAGAAATGCAACATACGGAGGCTCATACAACTTTGGTATTTGTTATTTTAAGCTCATTCTCAAGATATAAATGTGTTTTTTTGTGTGTTTTTTTTTTTTTTTTTGCATTTGCATGAGCTATGGTTGGTGGGTACAGTGTGTGAAATGTGTTTGTAGGCTGCATGGTGACACTTTTGTGGTTACTGTGAGTATACTAGTAACACAGAACTCAACTGGCACTTTGAACAGTATAAGGGCAAAAGAGAGGGGTGGGTCAAAAAAATCATTTAAATGAAATTGGGAGAGGGTTAGTCTACAAATTCCCAAATTGGAAAATTGTACTTCCTTAAATACTTCTACCATCTGGGTATATTATTATTTTTTTAAGTATATTTTTAATTTATTTTTAAAAGATACATAGATCACAAAGTGTTACATTAAAAAATCAAGGAGGGAAATAGATTTGGCCCAAAGGATAGGGCATCTGCCTACCACATGGGAGGTCCAAGGTTCAAACCCTGGGCCTCCTGACCCATGTGATGAGCTGGTCCA